>NC_083725.1:77827180-78139333 GCF_028564815.1 Eubalaena glacialis | reverse complement strand
CTTTGGAGAAACAAGAGTCCAGGATCAGGCATAGCGGCTAAGAGCCACTGGAGCCAGCCAGCTCTGACACCTACTAGGTGTGTAACTGTGGACAAGGTCTTTAACTTCTGTGTGCCTCCACTTCCTCATCTATTAGATGGGGATGATAATACTACCTAATTCACAGAATTGTGACACTAAATGAATTTGCAAAGCAATAAGAATAATGCTACCCATAAAAACTGCTATAGAAGTGTCACTGGATAGTGATGGTGACGATGAAGCAGCCTTAATTAACCAGATGAGACACACTGAAGTTGGGATATTATCTCAGAGATGACTAGAGTAATCCAGACAAGAGAAAGGATGGTAGCAGCTACCGGGAGGGGGGGCGGGGGGAGGGGGGAGAGAGGAAGTAAACGATCTGAGAGATCAGAGAACTCGAAAGGGGAGGAGAGGGTTGCAGCCTGGGAGAAAAGCAGTGCTGCTGGAGGGGCTGCTCAGCCATAAAAACACTTGGCAAAGACTTAGAGGACTCCTTGCTAGACTTCAATCCTTACACACCCAGGGGCAGTCCTCAGAGCCTCAAATCTTCCATCTCGAAAACGGAGCCAACAATCCTTACCCTTTCTACTCTCAGCATTGTCATGAGGAGCTAATAGGGCAGTGGATTTGGTCACAGGATGTTAAGACATAACGCTCTGTACAGATGGGAGGCATGAGTCGGGACAAGGGACTAGTCTGGGGAACAAGCCCAAGGGAAGAGAGGCACTCTACTCAACCTTGTCCATGATGTTCCCAGAGAGTAAGACTGAGGGTCAGTTCCAACATCCTCGTCCTGCACAGCTGCAGGCTGGTACCAGCCCAGGACCAGGGACACCTGAGGCTGCCACAGCACTGAGGGTAGAACACACAAAGGTTCAAGGGGCAGACCTCCAGTGCTGACAGCAGAATTCACCATTCCAGCGCACAACGGGGATAAAAGAAGCCCACAGAAAACCCAGTTGGCTCTACCTCCTCCAGCTCTCCAGTTATAAAGTCTATAAGCAGATCAAAAGAAGGGTTCCGGAGCCAGCCAGAGATGGGGACGAGAAAACCAGCCCCTGAGGGCTGCAGCAGGCGGCACCCCCCCCCCCAGCAGTTTGCCTTCCATTAAAGCCAAGTGTTTGTTTACATTTCCTGCATCATCTTGTCACTTTCTGGATAGGATTTCTTACAGAAACTCATCTTTTTCATGTTGACTGTAGTCTACATAGTCCAGGAGACCATAAAGAGCAGCAGCTCGCATACCCTATCTAAGCTCTCTTTATTTGAGCTTTGGGAGGAACTCAGGAGCCCCGGCCCCGAGTCTCCTCTCCAGCAGACCCTGCGCCTCCCTATCACATCCTTCACCACAGAAGACTGGGACGGTGTCCTTAACACAACTCTCTCCCTCCCACTACCCTGGAGTTCCTTGAAGTTCCCTGAACTAGCCGAGAGTTCTCTTCCTTCTCTGAGTCCCCACCACCCAACACAGACCCTAGCATATAATGAACTGAAATGTCACCCCATCCTTTGGAATCCAAAAGCAGTGAGAACCCACAGGCACAACCTGCTCCAAATACTCAACTTTGCCCCTTACTCAAAAGTCTTTTAATATAGCAGCACCTCATGTCTTCAAGCCTCCCTGTTTGGTTTTCCAAAAACCTGACTTCCGAGGTCAAAGGAAAGGCCTAATTTAGGTTTGTGACCTTAGCCTGTGTTTCATTTTACAGTTTTGATTTGTTTGATACAGGTTGTGGAGAAGTAAAAGCCCTTATCACTCCAAAATACAGTTACCAAATTCAAACCACTCCAGAGTAGGGCCTTCTCCCTTCAACCAACTTTTTCGGCTGACTTTTAACAGTTTTAAAGTTGATAAACTAGAGGAAGCGCTTTATTTAAAGAAAGAAAAAAAGATCTAAGTAAACAGTTCCCAGAGTTCTCTAAGAATTTAGACTCAAAGAACACAATCTGTCTACACAAGGATAAATGCAGTTTTATTAAAGAAAACACAGCGGGCTTACATACACTCTTCAAACAGTGTACACTGTCCACACGAAGAAGCAAACAAATTCAAAGCGGGTGGGACAGGGTCATCAGTGGGGAAGTGCCATGGTTTTTTGCTCGAAAGCTGAACCACAAGGCAGGCAAGTGTCAGAGACAGACTTTCTCAAGGTATCTCGAATGGCGCTCAAGGAGATGACCACAGAATCATGCGGTGGAGCTACTGTGATTGTTTTCAAAATAATTTTTATTGAGGAAACAATCAACTGAACTACTTATAATCTGCAAAACCAAGCCCCTTGGCACCAAATGTGTTAAAAGCCTCCAATAGCACTGGAGTTTCAATTTATTCCAAATATAGACCTGAAATCACAAACTACAGAGCCAAAGCCGCAGTGTTTTAAATGACTGACCAACTCCATCGAAATACCCCACACTTCTCGTTTCAGAGTGAGGGAAAAATAAATGAGAGTCAAGAAACACAATTTCTAGAAATTCTTCCATTATAGGAGGGAAGTCTAAAGATCCGTGTGGCTTTTAAGAAAGCCAGCAGAAACTAGAACATATGCAAAAGTTATTTCCACTGCACACTGCACATAAAAACGTCACTTTTCCAACGATTTTAAAATACATGGTACGTTTACAGTTTGATTTTTCTCTCACTACTTGAGCTTTTGTCAAGCACCTGGATGTTAAGAGTTATAAAAATGAATGAAGGGGCTTCCCTGGTGGCACAGTGGTTAAGAATCCACCTGCCAATGCAGGGGACACAGGTTCGAGCCCTGGTCTGGGAAGATCCCACATGCCACGGAGCAACTAAGCCCGCATGCCACAACTACTGAGCCCGCACACCCAGAGCCCGTGCTCCGCAACAAGGGAAGCTACCGCAATGAGAAGCCCGTGCACCGCAACGAAGAGTAGCCCCGCTCACTGCGACTAGACAAAGCCCGTGCACAGCAATGAAGACCTAATGCAGCCAAAAATAAATAAATAAAATAAATTTGTTTAAAAAAAAATGAATTAAGATTCTGTTCCTGCCTATAAGGTGCTCACAAGTTGGGTATCTGTACCCAAAATGAAAGGGTTTAATACATAGATGATACGAATTTCAGTAAGGGACTTTTAGTAATAGAAAAAAGGTCCAAAGTTCTTTGCAGCAATATTTTATTTTCCCTAGTTAAAGAAAAAAAAAAATTAACCTAACCAGAATGATCTATCAGAGAGACGCTGCTAAACCCAAAGTGGTGGGATGTGACCGGGAGCATTATTTACCAAAGGACTGGCCGGGTGACGAGACCTGCACTAGCTATCGATCATCATCAATTTCCACGCTTCACTGTGACTTTCTACCACTTCATCAACTTTCATAGATTAAAACACTCCAGGCCAGTCCTTGATTCAATTGGTAGATAACTACTGCTTCCCTCAAAAACCATATA
This sequence comes from Eubalaena glacialis, assembly GCF_028564815.1. Taxonomy (NCBI): domain Eukaryota; kingdom Metazoa; phylum Chordata; class Mammalia; order Artiodactyla; family Balaenidae; genus Eubalaena; species Eubalaena glacialis. The sequence continues at coordinate 78,135,890 of NC_083725.1, read as the reverse complement.
TTCACTTTAATCCATTTGAATAATTTCTCAAACTATGGGCTGAATTCTAACTGGGATCCAAGTCCAGACAATCCCACATGAAGCTAATCTTCAACTAGAGGGCCAGAAGCTCTGGTTACTGGGATTTCACTCATTCCAACTCATTTAACAAATATTCATTGAGCACCAACTGCCAGGAATTTTCTAAGCACTGAGCAATTCCACTGGAAACTAAAACAGACATGGAACCTTCCCTTGTGGGGCTTACAATCTAGCAGTCAGAGCATCAACAAATGAATTTTATTGAGGGAAAGGAACATGATTCAGGATAACAGGCAGCTGGGCTGGGGAAGAGACGGGATGGGCACCCACCAGATAGGATGGTTAGTTAGAGTTTCTATGAAGACAAACCCTACAGAAGATACATTCTTAAAACTTGCAAAACACCTGTTACAAAGGTTGGTGTGACTGTTACCGAAAAAATTTTCTGAATAACTAGTATATATAATTTAGAAAAGACAAAAATATGTTTAAAAATAGAATGAGGCTAAACTAATCTATAAACTTAACAGAACCCCAATAAAAATAGTTTCTGAAAAATTTTTTGACTAGACAAAAGTGCGTCTAAAAGTGTAAACAGACAGATAAACACACCTGTGAAGAAAGCCAGGAAAAAAATCTTAAAGAAGAAAGTGATGAAAAGTGAGTAGCTGAATTATACAGCAAAACCCCTCACAGAGCTATGGTAATTAAAGCTCCAGGTAGATAATGGAGCACATGTGAATTTAGTTTACCAATCTATAGAGAAAAGAGTCAATGAATTGTGTTAGGACAAGACAAGCATTAAGTTAAAAGGTTTGGATCTCTACCTCACTCTTTCTACCATACCAAACAAAATCTAGACATATTCAACTATGTAAAGTATATTATGACTTCTTTTTTTTTTTTTACGTGGAAGACATTTTTCCAATAATTTCAGGGTAAGATAGTCTTTTGCATGCAAATGAAAAACCTAGAAACCATAAAGGAAGAGTTGATAAATTTGATGTAAAATTAATTTCTTCATGGAAAGTTATGTAACAGGGAAAGTGAAAAGGCAAATGACAAACTGAGAAAGAATATGTGCAATTACCCTACCCCACAGGCCCCTGACGTTTCGCTGGGACATTAGCAGTGCTTCTCAAATTTTAATGTGCATACTCTTCACCTGGAATCTTGTTAAAGTCAAGATTCTAATTTGGCAGGCCTGGAGTGGGGGGTCTCAGAGTCTGCATCTCTAACAGGCTCCCAGGAATACCAAGTAGCTAAATTTTACAGAACTTTTCTAATTAAAGAGACGTGGGGCCAGAACTGAGGGGGGCTCAGATACCTCATAAGAATCACTTGGGAAGGTTTCAGAACCTTGGTCCAAACTTCACCATTGGACATTCTGATTTAGAAGATCCAAGGTGAACAGGAGGAGTCAGTATTTTTTTTTTTTTTTTTTAACTCTCCAGGTGACAAAGATATTCAGCCTGGTTTTAAATCCAGTGGACAAGATTGTCTGAGTCCCTTCCTGCTCTTTTCTGTGCTCTGAATACTACAGAGAGACATGTTTGAACTGGTAGTTTAAAACCACTTCTTTCCCACCCCCAGACCTCCCTCCCCCACCCACACATCACCTTCCTGCAGCCTTGTCCTAACATATTCTACTCTCACAACAAAGGCTGACAGAAGTACAGAAGCAGAGCAAAGGAGGCCCACAAGCATGGTTAAGTGGCATCCCAGTGATGGTTTACCCAGTCGCTGTTTAACCATTTATTGGCTGTGTGATCCTGGGTTAGCCTCCTAATCTCCTGGACTGTATTTCCTTACTTATACAAACCAAGTTGTTGTGAGGGTTTAAATAAGTTAATCTATTAAAAGAACTGTGTAAATTGTAAAACATCATGTAAACATTAGATGTTTTTACTAGATGTGACATTGGGAACACACTTGTCTAAATCTGAACCCCTCATGTCTATGTCCCAACAAATTTCTACATTGTCCCCCTTTCCAATCCCTTCTCAATTTAAAGAAAAAAAAAAATTCTCCAGGTTTCCACTTTCTAAATATACAAACAAAACAGGTAGAACATAAATACTAAAAACAGAACTACCATATGACCCAGCAATTCCACTCCTGGGCATACAACCGAAAAACACTAATTGGAAAAGATACATGCACCCCAATGTTCATAACAGCATTATTTGCAATTGCCAAGACATGGAAGCAACCTAAGTATCCATCAACAGATGAATGGATAAAGAAGATGTGGTATGTGTGCGTATACACACATACAATGGAATACTACTACTCAGCCATAAAAAAAAAGAACGAAATTTTGCCATTTGCAACAACATGGATGGACTTGAAGGGCATTACGCTAAGTGAAATAAGTCAGAGAAAGACAAATACTGTATGATCTCACTTATATGTGAAATCTAAAAAATACAACAAACTAGTGAATATAACAGAAAAGAAAGACTCACAGACATAGAGAACAAACTAGTGGTTACCAGTGGGGAGAGGGAAGGGGGCAGGGGCAGTATAGGGGTAGCGGATTAAGAGGTACAAACTATTATGTATAAAATAAGCTACAAGGATATATTGCACAACATGGGGAATATAGCCAATATTTTATAATAACTATAGATGGAGTATAACCTTTAAAAACTGTGAATCACTTTCTTATATAATATTATACATCAATTATACGTCAATCAAAAAAAAGGGAGGAAAAGTTTCCAAACTTTCTCAGTTAAAAAAAAAAAAACAAACCCGCAGTTAGAACGTGTTATATCAAGCCTAAACTAAAAATGGCTTCAAATCTGTAAAAGATGCCAACAAATACTGCATATGTCTCCTAATGTACATGGTAAGGGTTTTCCAAAACAAATTCTATCCTCTTTAACAACTTCTACTTTGTTATTTCTAAATGTTAAGTGTCACCTAAATCTTCCTCCCTGCTCATTTATACTGCCACCCCCACTGCCCTCCAATCTGGGGAACTGCAGATGAAGCAGGCCTTTTGTTTCTGACACCATCCCCAGGGGCACACACACATCTTATAGGTCTCCTCAAGAGAGGCGTTTGCTATTTAATCCATTTGCTAATAAAATGAACCTGGAAGGTTCCCTGACAGAGGAAGCTTGAAGCACGTGCAGAATATACACACTGGATTTATCATCAGGAAGCATTTGCCAAAGGCCACTGAGCGCATGCTTTTCCACACTGATCAGAGATGGCAGGGGAGGAAGTGAAGGGTGGCGCCACTAGGCAGGACACCCAGGTCTAATGACACACCTGGCCTGCCTCCTTCCAGGTGCTCAGCCAACCAGAACTCCTCAGTGCCCCAGGGTATGACTGGGAAAATTCCTCACCTGCCACATTTGAACCAAGCCACCGCACAACCTAAACCACATGGCAAACCAGGCAGCAGAAAGGCCTACATAAGGCCTGGAAATGTTCCAGTCTGAAACACAGGTTAGGAGGGTAACCCTATTGTTACTACCTGGTTAGTTCCCTCAGACAGAATCCATACTGGAGAACTGGGTCCAGGACAGCAGCCCTGCCTTGCAGACCAAGCAGAAGCTGTGTGCTATCACACTGAGTAGGGCCTCTCCAGAACACCGCACAGGGCTTATTTCCCAGCAAACTAGTCGGCCAGAGACCATTTGGTTTCAATTAACAGAAACCCACTCCCACTAACCTAAGAAAAAAAAAAAAAAAAGGGTAGGGGAACGTGGGTTCATTATAAGGCCAAGGGGTCTATCAGATGACCCCGAATCAGGAAATGCAGCCAGCCCTCATGGGAAATGAAAACCAGGAAATGGAAAACCATCCGGAAATGAGACTATTCCCAAGGTCTCTCATGTCCTCCTCTGCACAACAGCTTTGTTCTTTTCTCTCTGCAAAGCAGTTTTAATTCTATGCTTCTGTGTACCCATGGGTCAAACATCTACTCCCCAGTTAGCTTTTCCCTGAACTGTAGGGTGAGCATCAAAGACCAACTAGGATTGCTGTCTCAATCCCAAAAGATTCAGGAGAGAGAGCTCAACTCAGCTTGGATCAGATAGCCCCCTTTGATCCAAACATCAGAGAGAAGGTGGGTAAGTTGGTCTAACTATAGAGGATATCTACCTGACTGGCACAATTACAAAAAATGACAATATAAATGACAACAGCTTAATGAACTCTGACCTTTTTTAAAGCCACAAGGTTTCCAAAGGTACCATCTTGTCTTCTTATCATCACTCCAAGGAAGCACAGCTGTACAGCCAGATCCTCAAATAACAGATAAATGTCTTCTTTGTAGTTTGCCTGTTGGTTGCTTGGGTCGGAGAAAAAAAGCACTTTGTTGTTATCAAATAGGAATTTATTTCTGGTTCCTCCTTTCCTCTTTACAGGAGGGTTCTCGGCAGGAATCTTGCCTGGAAACAGGCAGAACCCAGCCAGTACACAAAAATGTCCTTGAATCACGAATGCAGAGGTAGGGGAGAGACACAGTCATGGTAGAGAAATACACACACAGAACTAAAGCCTTCTGGGGCAGGCATACTGAAAATAATTTTCCATAGGAAGAATCTGTTCAGTGTAAAGGTTAAGCAAGGCTCCTTCCTTCCTTACAAAAGCGTCTGGGTTTTTCATAAAGTAGACCCAAAGAGTCCATCAGTGGGGGGTCTACTTCACCTAGGGCAACAATCACATTCCTCCCAGATCATGGGCTGCTCTGTGTGGTTGCTAATAAGATAATCTGTTACAGGAGGCTTACAAATCCATTTACATTGATTTTAATTAATGAATCAATCCCTGAGCCTGAACAACTTGGTCCAGAGAGGGTAAGCAATTCAAGATTCAATCTGCACTCCCAGCCTGAAAGCTACATTAAAAAGAAATTAACTCTCAGATCAATGCAAGACAAATAAAAATAATTGGGTTTGTATATCTTACAACATAAGAAAAAAATCTCTTCCAAGTTTAGACAGTTACTCTTCACACATTAATAAGGGGAATATATTTTCAGTGATTTCCTAACAAACTCACCTAGGACTAAGGGGTTTTTTTGGACAAGCCTGAAATCTGGAAAACCAAAGTCAGATTTTATGACTCTCAGTCCAACCTCTGAAATGAAGATGAGTCCAACTTTCTCAAAAACTCATCAGAACCTCTCAGCTCAGACTGAAGTTGAATAGAGAATTACCCAAACACAAAATACAAACGACAAGTAAGAACAAAGTGGCACCCACCAGCCTGGCTGTGCTCTGAATCAGCCAGGCTTCATTAAGAAGGCAGGCAAACTTTTTCATTTGCTTTTACTTTATCCTTTACAAAGGCTGAAATAGAATTTGACCTTTCTGAGCCATCGCTAACTATGAATTGGAAACAAGCTCAATTTAAAAGACGGCATCAATATGTGACTGCTCATCGGTTCATTTTTCTCTTCTCTTTCCTCATCTTTTTCACAGGGTTTGTCTACCCACTCTATTTTTAGACTCCTATCAGAACTTCCAATGACTCCATGTAAACCTAGTGGAAAAAAGTCTAGTTTCAGCCCCACTTTCTCAAATCCCCCAGCTGGCCAACAACAATTACCATCAGAGAAGATTAGAGTTAATAACTGAAAACGCATCACACTCAATTTTAATTTTTTTTAAGATGGAAAAAGTTCATTAACTGACCAGCAAACCGTAAAGCAGCAGAGAGACACCAGCCTGAGTCTGCCCCCACTTATGAAGGCAGACAAGGGGGGTGCTGCTCATAAAAGAGAATAAATACATACAGGGTGTGGAGACCCATGACTTTGGGAGGCAGCATTTCATGTTTCTCCCTCACTCTTTACAATATTTAATAAAAGAGTTATCAAATTGATTTTGAAGTCAGTAAGACTGGCCTGAAACACTGCAAAAGGAATTTTAAAAAAAAACACCCTGTACATAAGGAAGTAAACTGCAAGAAAAAGCAAAAGCAAGAGAGCCAGGCCAGAGCTCGGGCGGGCTGGCACTCGTGTGTTTTCCTCTCCCTCCCTCCATCCCTCCCTCCCTCCTTCCCTTTATTTCTCTCTCTCCCTTCTCTGTCTCCGACTAGGCAAGCAAAACAAAAGAAGTTGATACTTCAGCTATGCATATGGACTCCAGAGCTTTCTGCCCCTAATGTCTGCTTGCATGCCCTCAAGTTTTAGGATTCACTGGACGCTTAACTAAAGCTCCCTGAAACATTTCCTGTTCATTTCTGGGGGCACCTCAGCGGACCCAGCCAGCTGCCTTTCCTGGCTGAGTTGCGCAGGGCAGGGTATGCCAATGCAGCCTGACATTCAGAGCAAGACCACAAATTATAAACAGTTTCAGTAAATTGACTTGAGTGTCTTTGTTCCTCAGACATACATCTTTCTACCACTTACAAAGGCAGGCAGCAGAACCTAACCAGCAATGCGACTATAGCCAGGACTGGGAAAGGAAGTTATTGAAGCCTGGATTTCCTGCTTTTGCTTGTAGCCAAGAACTATGAGGCTTGTAGTGGTTTCAGGAACTGACTCATCTAATGATTCATGGATAAGATACTGCTTTTAATATGTTTCTGACCCTAAGACTCAGGAACTTGAAAACCAATCTGAACCTATGCTTCACTCTTATTTGCAAATGACTATTCACAGCAAAATAAACAGGAGGACAATGGTTAATGAAACAATGAAAACATCACACCAAGGGCAGGAAAAGCAGAATGTGGACGCCACATTTGAAGCCATGATCAAAAGCCTAATCTGTGGGCTGTGACTTGATAGCATCCAAACTTCCCAAAAGTGAATAACAGGTGGGATGAGGTTTATTTTTAGATATCATTCCCCTAGATGTAAAAATAGATTTAGCACAGCAATATTTTAATTCAGGCGCATCTGGGGTTGTGACTCTAAATACCCAAGATGGAAAGCAGCATGTAGCTCTAAATTTAACTGCTACAGTTGCAAACCAGGGAGAGTTCAGGGTTAGCTGACCAATGAGTAATGGGTAATAAAGGACTCATGGTGGAACTCACTCTCTTAAATCATCCTCTACAGGAAGACTGCAGTTCAGTATTTCCACCCATCCTCTGACCAGTCTTCTCTTTCCCCCCTCCACACACACACACACACACAGGCACATCAGTCCTGAAAAGCAAAATTCTCTAAAAGTAGAGTCAGAAGCTGGCACCTCTAGCTGCGCTCCGTGACAGCCCCATAGATTCATTCATCATCAAGAAAGCCCACTAGCGAAAAGTTTTCAAGCCTCCCTGGCCCACCAATCCTTGGGTTTTCCCTGCCCCTCCCCCTAGGGGCATTAAGAACAGGACCAGTTTCAGGGGTGGCTTTCAAACCGTTTACAGGTTTCAACACCAGTCCAGTCACACAGAGGGAAGGGGGAAAAGAAGACAAAAATGGCGGGGGGGGGAGGGGGGCCACGGGGGATGGAAGAAGCAGTAAGACCAGTTGACCAGGCAAGGCCAAAGTGCAAGGGCTGCCTGGCAGGCGCTGCCCAGCTGGGCTCCTCCAACAGATTTACTGACATGACGTCAGTGGCTCCAGTCCAGCTTTTCTTTGGTAGCTTTTACCACTTGCCTCCCCTGTGTTAGGGAGCCACAGGACCATAAAGAAAATTCCCGTTGTGAAACGAGTTTAACCTCGGGGTACAGAGGCCTGCCTGTAAATTATAGGGCTCCTCACCCTCTCTCTGTGCCCCTGGAGGAAGGGGAAGGGAATAAACCCCTACTCTACTGTACTTTTCTTAACACAGAGGAACCATTAAATGAAGCTTACTGCCTTAAAAAAAAAAAAAAAAAAAAAAAAGGGGGGGGTGCGGTGGGAAGGGGTGTGGTGGGGATACTAAATGAGTATACAAAGTTTCACAGGACAGGATGCTGGTTGATTTCTCAGGGATGTCATGAATGATGATAATTTCAGTACTACTCACTCATTCTGTTGTGAGGCTGTGTTGGCTGGACTGTGAACGCATACGGCTTTGTTTCACCAACAAAACAAAAAAGTATTACTGAAACTGAAACTCCAGGCCTGAATGGAACCTCTGAAGAGAGCACTGTAGATGTATTTAAAATGAGATTTTCTTTTGGCCTAAGTGCATATTCTGTGATGCACCAACATGGGCATCAAACAATTTCCAAAAAGCAAAGACAGAAATTACTAAAAATAAGTCTAATAGGAGACTCATTAAACAAAAAACACTCATTTTAGACTTAAAGGCTTACTATTGTATTCCCACAACAGCAGAATAGCTGTGTTCCATCTAGGACTCCAGCGCATAAAGCTGCCTAAAACTACAGAGCCTTAAAATTTTTTAGCTTATAAAAATAATGTATTAGTGATAAATTCTTTAAATGAGTGAGAGATTAAATATATTCTATTTTAAACACTTTAGAAGAGAAAGGTACAAAACTTAATTCAACCAGTATTTATTCAAACACATGTGTGTAAATTGACCCCAACAATATCATCAAAATATAGCTTGCAGTCTGAATGGCTCAGAGTGGTAATAAGATAAGGAATCTCTCACCTTCTGGTTATTTAAACAAGGCGCAGAACAAACCATCAGGGAGACAGGACTGAAAGCAATGATTAAAGTCTTCTGTGAAGCCTAAATTAATGTGAGCTTTGGCCTTCAAGATGAGAGTCAAGCCATGAACTGTCCTGGGGGAATTCTTCAGTTTGGCCTTTTTCGTAAGGGAGAAAAGGACATGATGACAAGCATAAGAGTGGAAAAGGCAGAATGAGAGCCAAAGGGGCCAAACATGAGACAAGTGTGCAAGGAAAGTTTTTATCATGGACCAAAAAGTTGACATGATAGGTGGGATCCATTTCTGAGGGGGGTGAGGGGTGTGTGACAGAGACCCTACCCAAGTTGTAGCTCTGAAATAGCATTTCCCACTAAAAGAAACCAAGCTCTGCAGAAATGGTTCATTCTAAATCCAAGAATACAAAACAAGACACAGGAGAGCAAGGAAGCTGCTATCAATAAGGGTCACATCAAAAGGACACAGGAGCCAAAACTCCCACTGCCCAAAGATAGTACAATTTGAGCATCAATAAGAAGAGGAAACTACACGGAATCAAAAACATCCAACAATTTTAACTCCACGATTGCATAATGATATTCAAACAAACAAAAGAAACCACATACCTGCCTTTTCTGTACAACTATATGCCAGGTTAACCAAACAATTGATGACAGAAAGTTTCTATAAGAGTATTTTGGGGCTTCCCTGGTGGCGCAGTGGTTGAGAATCTGCCTGCCAATGCAGGGGACACGGGTTCGAGCCCTGGTCTGGGAAGATCCCACGTGCCGCGGAGCAACTACGCCCGTGAGCCACAACTACTGAGCCTGCGCGTCTGGAGCCTGTGCTCCACAACAAGAGAGGCCGCGGCAGTGAGAGGCCCGCGCACCGCGATGAAGAGTGGCCCCTGCTCGCCGCAACTGGAGAAAGCCCTCGCACAGAAACGAAGACCCAACACAGACAAAAATAAATAAATAAATTTAAAGAGTATTTTGGCTAATAAATGAAGTAGGAATGAGAGGACTGGAATATGACCAGTTTACGAAGCCCATATGAAACAACAGATACAGGCAGAGATCATAAATCGGTGGCTAACACACAAAGAAAGAGACAACTGGACATCACGTGCCTCCTGGTGGATTGCTAGTTATGGAATATTCCTGCCTTAAAAAACAAAAAACATTAAACCTCAAACAGACCAAGCTTCTAGGTCTAAATTCCAATTTATAGGAGATACAGAGGATAGTGGCGCATGATAAACAGCACTAAGAGAATGCAACTGCAAAATCCAGAATGAGCGAAACGGGACAAGAGAAACAGGCTTTTATAAACACATCACCCGCAAGGGGGAATAAAGGAGGGAAAAGATCTTCAAAGAGTTTTAAGAAACAGAACAACCAAAGATAACCTTTGATCTTGTTTGGACCCTGATTTAAACAAACCAACTATGGGAAAACACTGATGAGACAATCAAGGAAAACTAAAGAGCCACTAGATATTTTACATTAAGGAATTATTATTAAAATATTGGCGTGATGATATTAGTTGGTGTTTTTTAAAAAGAGTTATATTTTTAAAATACATACTAAACCTTTACAGATAAAATGGTATGACATCTGTGATTGTTTCAAAATAATCTAGTGGAAAAGGAACCAGGGATTTAGAAGAAACAAGAATGGCCACGGGGTGATGATTGTTGCTAAGTCATGATGGTCCAGGGACGTTCACTGCCCTCTACTATACTGAACTTTTCATAATAAAAATTTTGAAAATCTAAAATAAATAAAAATAAGGCACTGCTCCTGTCCCCCTCCTTCAAAAAGACAGAAAGATGCTAAGAGAAGAGATACTTGGCACTCTAAGTCATGGCTACTGGGTGATGTAATCACAGCTGTAATTATAATCGGCAGATAACATTAATAAGACACCCTGCCAGGCATCGTGCTAACCCTCACTATAACCCATGAGAAAGGCACTACTATGTCCATTTTACAGGTGAGAAACTGGGGTTCAAAAAAAATAAAGAGGTTGCCCAAGGTCAAACAGGTAAGTGGAAGAAATGTATGTAATTCCACAAATTCAAAAATGTAATGAGAATCAGAATGAGTTATGTTTTTTCAAAATAGTTACCGGAAGTGCCGGTAACTCCCTAAGTCAAGAGATCCGATGCTCTCCAATGTAAAAGACAGCAGAATCAAGAAGTGGTGCTTTGCTGATGACCATTTTTGGTGAAACCTAGGAAACTGAAGGGGCAGTCTCTTTAAGATCTCAAAGTGATAAAAGCAGAGGAGAAAGGGTGAAAAAAGTGGACAGCACGTGTGTGTGTCTGTGTGGCTGTGTGTGTGTGAAAATATGAAAGCAAAAGGGAAATTGTCTGAAGAGAGAAAAACAACAGAGCAGGAAATCCAGCAAGAAGGGAAGCTGGAAAAAAGCTTAAAACTAAACCCAAAGGAGGAAGATGGAAAAGCAAATAAACGAGCTCCTGTCAGACTGGTCCATTCTGGTTAGGACAAAACCCTCAGGATCTTGGACAGAGAACTGGAGGACAGAGGAAGCAGGAGACTTCAGAATGGGTTGGGGCAACCAATGGAGAAGCTCACTGTGGGCCATTCGCCATATTCCATCATATTTTACTTATTCTTTTTATTTTCATTTTTCAGATAAGGAGACAGAGGCCCAGAGAGATTAAATAATTTTCCCCAAGACCTCTCAGCCAATAAGCAGAACTGGGACTGGAACCTGGGTCTGACTTCAAAGCCATGCTTTTATATTTGCTTAATATATATAGCACGAGAGAGATCTACACAACGTTAGGGCAACACCAAAATGGCCAACAGCAGAGGTACCCAAAAGGCACTGGGAAATATATGACAACTCTAAGAAGGGGGCAAACCAGGACAGGGAAGGAGGGGAAGACAGGAGCACAAGTCCTAGAAACTGGCCATCATTGCCCCAACCCCTTTTGGCCCAGAGTCAGCAGAATTAGGTGAACAAGAGTAAGACAGTATCAACTATCCCACAACCTTCCACTAAAGACCAACCATGACATCGAAGATAGGTAGCAACCCCATTAGCAATCCCATTTCAAAGTGCCTGCTGTCTATTTCAGAGACCTGATTATTAAGGGCTCTGAAGAAAGCAGTTAACTCTCTTTTCCCTTCTGGCCCTGCCACTGTCCATCACACATCACTGCCTAAAACATATTTTCCAGCTGGTCACCTGGGTGTGGAGGGGAGAAATTCACCCCATCTCCCTTGTTCCCAAGTACTCCCAAAGGTCATCTACCTAAAAACCCTACCCCCAACATGAAGGCATTTCCATATCCAGGCCTTCAGGGTGGTAGAGGGGGCTAACTTACTCTGCCTGCAGGCCAACAAGAGCACATTCCAAAGGAAAACCAGATAAACTGGCAGGTCCAGTTCCAGGCTCCCAAACCAGATCAGCTTCTTGCCAGAGCCCCCAACACACCTATAGAGCAGTTTAGATCAACCCAGCCCCCAGATAGCCTCTCATTTTCATATAACCAGTCTGAGAGGTGAGGCGTTCTGGGTCCCCAGTCTTTGAAGACTGACACCAAAGGGGAGAGGTGAATCTTGCCCCCCCTCTCAAGAAGATGAACGACTAGGGTGGGGCAGTTCCCCTAGGAAAGGCTTGAGTGGGTCACACCTAACATCTTAGGACCTTAGCCACAGCTTTGTTTTGAAAATAGAGTAAAATGGGCCACCAAGAACACAAAACAAAATAAAGTATTAAGTAGTCTGCCTTTTCTGCACAAATACACCAAAAGAGGGGAAGTGTACCTTTGTTTCAATGTCACAATCTAAACACCATTCAAATGCCACAGGTGACTTAATATGCAGTCTTTTTTAGCCTGGCAGCCGTGAAGTCACACAGATCTAGGAATTGGTTTCAAATTTTGGTCCCCATTGCACTGGCTGTGTGACCTTGGGCAGGTTACTAAACCTCTCTGAGATTCACTTTCTTCAACCACAAATAAAACTCTCAGGTTTAAATTAAGGTAATGCTGAAGAATGGGCTTAAGACAGAACCTGGCCTGTCAGCCTTCCTTTCTTATCCAAATTCTCCCAGGGTGGCCTGGGAATTAGCACAACTGAGAGAAGAGTTATGGAATAGACTCAGCAGTACTGCTCCTCCTCCATAAAACCCGCTTTGGGAAGGGAGTGTGGGGTTGTGGACGGGATGACTCAGATAACAACACTGCTCCAGGACCTTTCGGCCTAAGGCTCTCACATTTTCTCTCTTTAATCTAAAGCTCGGCTCAAAAGCAGGCTGGATCATCTTCCCAGAAAGGGAAAGCAAAGATTTTCAAGTGACTTGCCCAAGGTCACAGGGAGAGCCAAGACCAAGGGCTATCCAACCCACACAGCTGGAAGTGGAGGGACCAAGATCCCTCTCTCTCTCTGGTCTTCTCTCCCTGGGAAGACCCTCAAATGCCTTCTCCCAGTGAACCACCACAACAAGGAAACAGTTCTCCCAATTCTCAACAGTAAAGGCCAGAAGCCATTCTTTCAAACTGAACACCTGCCCAAGTTACTGCCTAAAGCACATGATAAAATAACTAAATGAATAGTGTTGTTAAAAGAATCACCTGGAATTGAGCAGTGTCATTACAATTATTTTTGGTTTTAGGCAAAGTACTACAATTTCTTAAATTTCTAAGATTCCACTCCATTTTCCCTCTGTATCCACAGGTTCCAAATCCGCATTCAACCAACCTCGAATCGAAAATATTTGAGGAAAAAAAAAATTCCAGGAAGTTCAAAAAAAACAAAACTTGAATATGCCACAAGCTGGTAACTATTTACATTTAGTATTTACACCATATTTATAACTATTCACATGGCATTTACATTGTATTATAAGTAATCTATACAGATAATTTAAAGTATACTGGAGAATGTGTGTAGGTTATATACAAATACTACACCGTTTACATAAGGGACTTGAGCATCCGAGGATTTTGGTATCTGCAGAGGTCCTGGAACCAATCCCCTGTGGATACCTGGTCCAATGTATTTCGGCACATCATAGGACATCATTACAGTCTCCCAAACAACAAAGATAAGCAAGTTTGAAACTAAGAATGTCAAGAGCGCCAAGACTAAAGGTTTTAAAATCTGTAATCTGAAATCCCCAAATTTCACACAGTACAAAGCTTTCAGAATTCCACTGGGAAAAACTTCTAAATTGAACTTTGCAAGTCCCAAAGGAAATGAACCAGTGCTGAATCATTCCCATGAATGATGAGACATTGTATTGTTTTTTTAATTCGTTATGAATTGATCCACAGAATAGCAGAGGGTTTGAAACAATTTGGTTGCAACTAGCACAGGTTTATAGGAAAAGTTGTTCTCTGAAACTCCCCTCTATTGAAGCTCAGAAACAGCCTGGGACGCTCCAAGAACAACACTGTTATGAGCTCAATATCAGGGCACCTCAAAAGTCTCCTGCTTGAGATTTTTCTCTCTATTCTGCTTAATTAAAGGGAGTCAGCCAGTTTCCTCAACATTCCTATTTGTAGGATGACCATATCACTTATCTTCCAAACTGGGACATTTTGACAGTAAAAGAGGGCGCGATTAAGGGCTGCGCCACAAGCAGCCCAAACCAGGACTGCACCAGGCCAGAAGTTACACAGCCACAAGGAATGGTAGAGAACAATCCTTTAGAAATACAAGTGGATAAAAACTACCACAAACAGTTATTATGAGGAAGACAGTGCGCATCTGGTAGGAGGACCCAGCAATAAACTAAAAGTTAAAATTAAGAAAAAAATGGGCAGGGGGGAGGGAGACGCAAGAGGGAGGGGATATGGGGATATATGTATATGTATAGCTGATTCAAATTGTTATACAGCAGAAACTAACATACCATTGTGAAGCAATTATACTCCAATAAAGATGTTTAAAAAAAAGAAAAAAGAAGGAAATGGGCAGAGTAGAACCTGAAATTCGAGGTATAAATTAACCTATGCTGGGTTCAACTTTTCCCCATCTTAAATCAACTTAAATCAGATTCGATACTTAACTTGTGGCCTCACGTGCCTTCCAGGTCTCTCTCCCTCGTGATCTCCTAGTTTATTTATCTTTTATGATTTAGTTCACAGGCTGTTTAAACTGTAAGCCATACGGGCAGTTAACATGGTCAACATTTATCATTAAGGAGCAAGTCATCCCACATTAGTGAAGTTATTATTTCTTAAGTAAAAAAAACCTTCCACTGTAGGTACTTCTAATGGATACCTTTAGGCTCCGCACTAAAACCAGTCAACTAGCAGAGATGTAAACTCTTATTATTAGGTCATTGCTCTGAATATCAATCTTAAATCACTTGACCAGCAAAACAAATGTACTCAACCGTGTGAGGAGTGCTGGGAGTACCGTGCTTCATCTTTTTCTATGAGATATAATTCACATACCCTTTTAAAAGTATAATTCAGTGACTTTTAGTAGATTCACAGGTTGTAAACCATTTTTTTTAAATCTACCTTTCTCCCCTCTTCAACTATCAGTCTGCCTGCCTCTAAAAGCCTTTATTTCCCAACTAGTCTAGTCTACTCCCCTCTCTTAACAATTTTTAACCTCAATTTTTAATTTAAACTAGGAAACCAGATTAACACACAGTTCTATATACCCTGGTTAAGAAGACATGAGCAAAAATGCAGGTGGTCCTCAGCCCAGGCTCACACAAATCAGTCTTAACTGCTCAAACCAGTCACTGGGAGTGGCCCCGCTCTGAAAACACGGGGACATGGACACACCCTGAAGCGTTCCTGGGTGTCAAGTGGGGCAAGACCAGCTTAGGGCCTCTGGCTTTGAAAACACAGGTTTCTACCCACCAGCTTCCAGAAAGGATTCAGCTCATCTACCCAGGAAGTACCTCAGTACTAACCCAACCTAAGACACTCATCTTGGACTAACAAACATTCTCTTAAAATATGCAAATATACTGGCAGAGAGATGGTCTGCCATTCACACTGAGTGTGAATTATATTTAAGGCCCAGAGAAAGGAATCTGATGAGAGGGGCAGAGATTTAACTCCAGAGCTTGGAGTACTTGGAGGAACAGGATAAGTCTGACAGCAGTCACACCTGCAGCTCTAGCCTACTGAGCTAGTCCTTCTCTACATATTATCACAGCCCTTCAAAGTGGGTAACACACCAGCCCATTTTCCAGATGAGGAAACTAAGGGCACAGAGAAGTTAAGCAGCCTGCTTCTAAACAGGTTAAGAGGTGCGATTAAGCCAGCAAAGGTAGGGGGAGGTACCTCTCTGCCTCTTGTTCTCTCACACCCAGAGTTGATGCCCTCAGAACTCCAGCAGGGATTCCTCAATAATGGCTTTACCAACAGGTCCAGGGCCTTGAGCATAGCTTCTCTATGAAAAGATGAGTTCCATACAACCACTTTGGAAAAGAACTTTCAGAACCCAATCCCAAAGCTGGAAGAGTGGCTTCCAAGCAAGAACCTAAGGAAGACATTTCCTTTCGAGTGGACATAGGTGCACCATGCTACCCATCTTCAGAAGCATTCCCATTTAACTGGTACTACCATTTGGCATGGAATGACCTCAGATATTGCGTATTTACTGATGGATTTCCTCTACTTTATGAATCAGGGAAGCGTGGTTCAAAGAGATAAATGGTCTAGGACTTTATAGGATGCCTCACCTCTCCTGGATTTCAATCATTCGCCTGAGACCATAAGTCTGGCTCTTCTTAGCAACTGCTTCAGCCTCGGGTGTTCTTCGAGAGTCAACGTCCAGGCTGACCTGGCAGGAAATCCAGGGAGGCCTGGTGTACAAGACAGCACATGAAGCTGCTGTTTGCTGAGCGTGTATTATGTGTCGGGCACACAGGAGGCATTCTATTAAAATGTACAGATGGGGTCACCGAGGCTCAGAGAGGAAGTAATTTGTCCAAGGGTACAGAACAAGTGTGGCTGAGCCAAGAGTCCCACTGAGGTGTGTCCGACTCCAAACCTGTGCTTTTAAACCTATGTTATTATCCTGCCTTTTTCCAAACCAGAATCAGGAAGCTTCCAGCTCCCCACAACCAGTCCCCTCCCTCCCTTTTGCTTCTTTCATTAACTGTTCATAGCCAAGTTTTAGATCTATACCGGCTCACGACTGGCAATGAAACTTCTTTATTAGTATTTTAGGGTTGAGTTCATTACTCTGGAGAGTATTTCGGGGGTGGGGGAGATGTTTGTTTATTTAACAACTTAGTCCCACTCTAATCCCAAAACGGCATCTGGCAAAAAAAATAAAGTAAAAAAAAAACACTTTCCCTTCAAGGCCCAATTCCAACATCACTTCCTCTACAAAGGTGTCCTTAGTCCCCACCACTGGGCAACACAACTCTTTGGATATATCATGAGCACTTACCCCACTGGATTTTTTTTTCCCCTTTATTCTGATATTACCTAAGAAAATGTATGTTCCTGAAAACTACAAACGTGTAAAAATGAAAGCCCCTCCCCTTCCCAATCCACTCCCTCAAAGCAACTCGTCAATGATGTATAATCTCCCAGATCCTTTTGGAAAGAGATGCAAACATGTTTCATCAACATTTCATCAACTCTAAGACACCAGTGATTGTTAAATGCAGTATGATTTTATTTCTAAGAAATACTGTTGCAAAACACATTGCCAGAGCACGGCCTTATCACTTAGAAACTGTATTTTATAAATATTGAAACTTTATCATATGGCAATCTCATGCAGATATAAAAAGGAAACTATATAAGCAAACAAATGTCGGTAAGATACACTAAAACAACTTCTCAGAGAGATCAACATCCATGCTTTTCCACACAGTACTGCCCTCTGTGTCAATAAGAGCACTGGCGACATCAAGTACATTCTTAGGAACGCTTGGCGACTGACTCTGGAATTTTCTTCCTCTCCACTGCATTTGTTCTGCAGGCTGTGATGAGTGTACGCAACCACAACATGGGTCATGACCACCACCTGGCCAGCCATGATTGCAGGATACATCCTAATTTCGAAATGTTCAAATGTGGGGGAAAAAAACTGCGCCTTGGAACTCATGAAATATGAAAAACACAGCTTCCCCACTGGATTGTGATGATCTCTTTAATCTCTTCACATGCCTGTTTCCCTTGCTAAATTGGAAACTCTGCAGGGGTGTTTTACTGATGGCCATTCATTGACCACCCTTGGCTGATCACCAAATCCCTGGCACACAGGAACCCCTGCAAATGTTTCAATGTAACAGTTCTATGCAAAACTGGGAGCCCCTAGATTTCAAAGTGCCTAAGGTGGAAGGAAGACAGAAGAAAGGAAAGAATAAAAAGCCGAGTATGGTTTATCAGCAGCAAAACCATGCTCATCTCTGGGATGCTGTCACGATCACCCTTCCTATGCCCTCACTCTGCAATATCAAGGTGCACCACGTGAGACCCTCTGTGAAGATCCCCACTACTCAAAAATGAAAACTACCTCTGCAAACAGCCAGGCAAGAATTAGTCCTCAAACCCCTTGCCAGGGAGCCTGAGGCTCACCTCTATAATCACATCTGGAAACAACTGCTACCTTCCCGAGGGGTAACAGATGTGTGCTGAGCACGGAGAAGGCGGTTCTGCTCGTTGTATTGCTTCTCCTGCGCATTTCTGTGTAGCCATATCTTTAAAACCAACCAAAAAGATCTTAGTGAATTCCATAAAGGTTCAGTATATGCTCCTAGGTACATCACCTCACAGATACAGGAAAAATCCCGTTTAGAGTTAGGAGGCAAATTTAGCCTGATTCCATCTGAGGATAAAAGTTAGAATACCTAGAGTAATAATTCCCAATCAGAGGTGGACACCACTCTGGGGTCTCTTAGAAATACAGAAACACTGCACCTATCCCAGCCCTCCTAAGGCTCCAGGGCTGATACCCAGTCTGTGGAAAGCTCCATGGAGGCTGTGACGCACACGCTCAGGCGGGAATCACTGGTGAGGCAGAGACTCCCTAGGACAGGCGTGGAAAGAGGCTGCCCTGGGTTTGAGTCAGAACCATCCTGCATTAGCCATGTAAACAGATCTGTGTAGCAAGAATTAGAAACCCCAAATTCAAAAGGTGGGAGGCCAGGAAAGGAGACTGAGAGTGTGCAGAGAGGCTGGGTGGGGAAAGGGACAGACAGTCTTACCCTGGCTTCCCCAGTGCCTGGCACACATCAGGGACACAAATGTTTGCTGAATGAGATTCACATGGCTGATAAGCACATGGGCATGCACATCATGAAATTTCCACTAATCCACCTACTATGTGCAGAATCCCTGAAATGGCCCCAGCAACTCAAGGCAGGAGTCCCCTGGTCGATTCACCAGTGGCAGAGATTTTAGTTTTGCTTCAGCTTCACTGAACATCTGAGTAGAGATGTTCTAGAAGCATTTCCCTCTTTAAGAATTCCTAGTCATAAAGGAAGCTGCTTTTTGCCTCCGAATCACAGATAATACTTCCTCTGATTTTCAGTTACATAGATATTAATCATTTTTGCACTTGATGAAAGGTGGAAGAAAATTAGGGAGGTATTTTTAATGCACAACAAAACTAGAAACATTTTGTCAAAATAAGAACCATATTGGTCTTATCCTCCCAGTATTTAGAACAAAAGCAAATTTTGAATTATGGGAATTTCTTGGCTCTGCCAGTATGAAACGCTATTAAATAGCTTGTTTTCTGTTTTTCTGTCAATGGAAATACCTGATGAGGTCTTCTAAGCATTCCAGATTTCAAGACGGGGTTGAAGGTTCCCTCAGCTGATGTAGCTCTTTCTAACTCTTACCAACCACCATTGTCTCCCAAAAGCTTTGAAATGAAAAGGCAGCGAAGGAGAAAGGGCTGAAAGAGATTCCACCAAAGGAAGCATAGGCTCACAGAGGTTTCAATGGTTTCAGAATCAGCCCCCAAGATACCCCCAGCCACGATGATGGGTGATCTGAAAATGAAGCATATCAAAATGCTATTGATGAGCTAAATTACCAGACAGCTTATCTGAGGCCCACATCCGCCATATGGTGCCCCAACTTCTGCCGCCTGTTGCTGCCACAACAATAGGCACGCCTACCCAGAAAGCACCATCGGACAGAAACCCAGCAGCAGCGGCATGTGGGGCGGCTACTGTGTTTACATTTTATTTTGTGCTATTAGCTGTGAGCCTCCCCCTATCCCAGGAGTGACTTGAAACACACACACATTCAATGTCAAAGACCTGTGTTACCTGCAGGACACATGCGAGCACGCCGCATGTGCGCACGTGTGTGGGTATACATCAGGTGAACAGAGAGAAAACCAGATGTCAACTTCAGAAACGGAGCTGTCTGGTGGGGGGGAGGGAGAGCCAGGCCAGCTCCCAGCTAGAGCTGCAAGCAGACAATGCGCTTTTCTCAAAACACTCGGGCAGGCGGGCCTCGGGGAGTGGCTATTTAAAACACTTGGCTCCTTTTATTTCACCACCAGGGAAGTGAATTCGACTCTTAAGTGCCAGAGCAAATGAAGTCATTTGGTTTCCGCGGGCAGAAGTCTGCATTTTAGCAGAAGTCAGACTGGACGAAAGTCGGAAGGTCCAGCTGAAGATGTTCTTTCTTCCAATTAAAACTGATTCCACAGAGGATTTGGCACCTGGGCTTCATTAACTTTTTCTTTTTCTTTTTTTTTGAAAAGACACTAAGGTCATAGAAAATGTAAAGGACACTGGAATGAATGCTGTCAAAGATGACTCCCTTTACAAAATGCCATTAAGTATGACCACATAAGGATATCACGTTCTAAAGTCTTGGGCGGTATAAAAGATTAACTGATTTTTGGCAAATGAATTCATAAGATCTCTGCATTTCTTTCTTTCTACTCTCTCAAAACAGGTTCCTATCTTTGCAGAGATTGTATCATTGATGGTAACAGAATATCTATTTAGCTTACTATCAGGGAAAAGACACTGGTTTTCAAAGAGAACTCAACAACACATAGCATCTGGTTATGAAAAAAAGCACAAGATGCAGGTTTGGATACAGTACAAAGCAAAAAAAAAAAGCCTCTTTCCTAATATTCAGATCTAATTAACTATTACAGAAAGCCACTCATTTCATCCCCCCAATTAACCACACCTAAGCAGACAACATTCTTGGATGAACTTTTCAAATTTTCTTAAACATTCTCAGTTAAAATAAAAAAAAAAAAAACCTCCTTTCAAGTTAAATTGAGATTGCACTTGAACTCCATCCAAGAGCGGAGCTGAACTGAATTATGATAATTAGAAAGCTGTGCTTATAAAAAAGCAGCACAGTTCATGCATTTTTTTTAAAAGTTCATGCCAGAGAATATAAGTTCAATATGTTCTCACATAATTAACATTTCCCACCATTAACAGCAGTTTTTCAGTTTATATGTAAAAACAACAGCACTCGCCATTGTTGTATCTACCCCCGCCAATAATGTTTCAGTCACTTTACACGTACATCTAAACCTGTCAGATGCCTCAAAGCAACCAGAATTTCCCAATGGAGACAATGGTGGTGCTTAACTTGTTCATCAATAAACTGGCTTTTTCTTTTAAACCCCTTTTCCAATGCTGGGCCCTGCTCCTCATACTAAAACCATTAATGAAATCCTAGGACACAGCCTTAAAAACTAATGTGAAAAGGGCAGGAAGCATTGCATCAGGATAGTTAATACTTGGGGGTTAGCGGCAATACAGCCAGGATAGAGCCTTCCTCCCTGGGCCTGCCACAAAAGTAGAAAAGACGGCCTCTTAGGAACTCCCCCCACCCCTTATCCAATCAGAAGAGAGACCAGTGGTTTCACAGTTAGCCAGGCAGGACTCCCAGACTATGGAAAGTATTTTCAGAGAATCCTCCCAACCATGCAAAAAGCCAGTGGACAAAAGGAGAACTTAAGAGCTGAAAGCGACCCACCCAGTAAGAAACACTCCTGAAAACCCATTTGCTTTGACTAAAATAAATACACATTTCAAAATTCTCTTATGCTGCACCACTACAAAGCCCGAATGTATCTGAAGAAATGGTTGGATTTCCACTGTGAGTTCAAACAAGGGAGAGTGTCGAGGAAGCTTATGATGACAATCTTACACATTGAAAACTCTCAACTGCCCACAGCTTTGAAACAAATTATAAAAACCCATGCAGAAACACTCCAAATGGGCTTCCCTGGTGGCACAGTAGTTAAGAATCCACGGGACAATGCAGGGGACATGGGTTCAAGCCCTGGTCCAGGAAGATCCCACATGCCGTGGAGCAACTAAGCCCGTGTGCCAAAACTACTGAGCCTGCACTCTAGAGCCAATGAGCCACAACTACTGAGCCCACGTGCTGCAACTACTGAGCCCGCGCGCCTGGAGCCCGTGCTCCGCAACAAGAGAAGCCACTGCAATGAGAAGCCCGCGCACCGCAACGGAGAGTAGCCCCGCGCACCGCAACGGAGAGTAGCCCCGCGCACCGCAACGGAGAGTAGCCCCGCGCACCGCAACTAGAGAAAGCCCGCGCGCAGCAACAAAGACCCAACACAGCCAAAAAATAAATAAAAATTAAAAACAAAAAAAACCAAAACAAAACACTCCAAGTATTTAGATCCAAATATTCTAGCATTCCACAAACTACCCCAGAAGAGGGAAGGCCCCAAAATTCCCTGATTTCAGTATTCAGTAATTGCGATACAAGGGGGTTGAAATTAGTATTTGTCAAAAAGCCCAACCCTGAAACATTAAGTGCTTAGGATGGACCTGAATTACTTGATTTTATCACCTTCGTGAACAAGAAAATAAAATATATCACTGATACTGTTCAAACATGACTTGGGATCTAACTTAAACACCACAGTGTAATCTGTAGCTTCTACAGATAAAATAAGAAAAAGCGCCACGCAGCTGTAAGAGATTACTCCAGTCATCGGTCAGTCCCCAATAGCCCAGCAGCACAGCCTGAGTCTGTCAAAGCTTACAATATACTTTTCTTGCCGAGTTCAGAAGTAGGCCATTAGCACTCTGCAGTTCCAGTCTCTGAACTCGCAAGAGGAAGCTGTAATGCCCGCATTTATCAACAGAAAGGTGGGCTCTGATTTCCTTGCAGTTCTACAGAGAAAGCTGGACACTTGCTCAGGCCAGTATTCTTCAGTCTTTGGAAAAAACCCAAAAAGTTTTATCACTAAACAGATCCAACTTCTAAGCACAGCTTTCAATCCACAATATTTTTCTCTCCTTTCGCAATCTCTCTATTGGAAACAAGATAAAATGCCTAAAATACAAGCTTAAAAGTGTTATCTACCTACTGTCTGTATGTGAGCACGGTCATTTTACATATATGGGATCATACACACAGTTATTTGCACCAACCTTTTGAGTGATAAGACACTGCAATTATCATTTGCAGGCATTATAATTATGCTCACAATTAACACATAATAACACAAGAGATTAGAGAGAAGAGTAACCCCACAGATGCACAAACTCTTGTCCCACCGCCATGTATGACAGACAGGTCAATCCATTTCAGAAGCAAGAAACCTTAAAATATTGTTAACGGCACAGCTCATTCCTCCAAAGGCCTATCTAACATTTGGGATCTACATTCTCGAACTGTCGCCGTTACACATTTTTCTACTGAAAATGTGACAACAAATATAATCTAGATCCCCATATCAACACAAGTATATTCCACCAAATTTTCCCATTAAGAAATGCCCTCTTATACTTGCTGTCCTGTATGGTCAGAGCCAGCAAAATTCAAAATTGTTTATAAATGACTGAAACTCAAGCAGCAAAAAACCCAAACATTTTTTTCCGTATGACTTGCTTGTCCTTTCTCCAAAAAAAAAGTGGGGGTACCAGTTCCCAAAGTGAGTATGTGAATATAGAATTCTTTCTATATAAAGCAAAAGAGGGGGAGGGGCAGAGAAGAAGAAAGGAGGAAGCTGACTTTCCCCAGGCTGCCCCCCAACCCCCTACCACCAGCAGCCCTTACATATAATTAATTTGCTGCTGGGGCCTAGGCACACACTGCACCACAATGCCAGGAAGCACCTCTTGGTGAGAAATTCAGTTCAGTCTGGCTCAAACTAAGTTAGCGTGTCCTCCTTCTTTAAATTAAATTTCATTAAGTATATGCCGTGGTGAGTCCTGGTTTATGTTTTGGGAAAAGAAGAAGAAAAAAATCCTCCAATAATCTCTCTCAGGCATGTTTCCTGGATGGAGTTCTATTTGTTACTTTATAAAACATCACATAGAGGAGGAATCTACACAAAAATTCTTTCCTTTAATAGTTTTTTACTCTTACTGTCAAGGCAAAGTGTCACACTGGTTTTATTTCAAACTTGTAAAAAGAGAGAGAGAAAGAGAAAGAAAACAAAGAAAGAAAGAAAGAAAGAAAGAAGGAAAGAGAGAGAAGGAAGGAAGGAAGGAAGGAAAGGTAGTCTGATAGTCTCCTAAAACTACAAATCAAATAATACTTAATCATTAACGTAAAAATAAAATGGTCTACATGGGCATTTTTATACCATCGGCAAGAACCAGTAATGGATGCAGCTTATCAGCTCATTCTTTTACACCAACAACAAATAAAAGAATTGTAAACTCTGTTTAAAACCTGAAACCTGAGAGTCCAACACAGAATTGCACATAGAAAGAAATACTAAACAAAAATATCTGTGGCCATTTATGGGAATAGTGAGATTAGAAAAATAAGCCTTTCCCCTAAAAAAAATCAACAATTCAAAACTTCACTGTTGACAAAGGTTCAACTAATCCATTTATCTTTCCTGAGTCACTTTGTAATTGATTCTACTATTTCCATCTAAAAAGGAAAGATTCTTACCAAAGTTGGATCTAAGTCTGGCCCTTACAAGCATTCAGATGTACTTGGGGCTCAAAGATCCTGCTATTTACAGAAGGGCACAAACCCAATAGTGAAAGGATGAAGCACTTGGCACAGCCTGAGGTCTGTTCCCCAAACCACCCCACAGTACCCTGGCAGACAAGCCCCCATGCATAAAACACCAGCCAAAATTCACTGCAAGCTTTAGAGAACAGAGCCCACTCCCTGCTCGGACAACGCAGCGGGATCACTTCCTCCTGAAGGGATCTGTCTATTCAGGTAACCACCTGCAGGCACCCAGCACACCCCAAGCATCAGACCACCTAAACTTCCAGAAACAATCAAGGTAAAGGGTAGGGAGGAAGAAACACGTGGTTGTCCAGAACTGACAGTGTTCTACTCATTTGCAATATCTGTAGCATTTTTAATACATATATTTTTGAAACTATAATATTTTGAAATCTGATAGGTTTTGCAGACCTTTCTGTGCCAGGACCTGGGCTTCCTCCAAAGCACTGTTTTTAAAACACGGCCTTTTTACATTACCCGCTCCTGGAACATCATCTGTCTCTAAGTTTCCAGTGCTTACTGAGGTCAATTTTCATTTCTGCAAATCACAGGCAGCCACTTGCTTCTGAGAAGTTAACAAGCCTCCTGAGAAATGCTGGTGGCTGGTATTTCATTGTTTCATAAATATTTTTATACAGTGACATTCAACTTTAAATAAATCTTTAAAAAGACAATGAAAAAGCAAAGAAAATTATGATCTGGATTTTATTTATTTTCGTGGGAGAAAAAGAAGGGAGGTGTGAGCCCCTCCATTGTTTTCAACTCATTTAAAATGTTGCTTCGGTTTAAAAAAAAATAAACACATTAAAAGAAAAAGAAAAAAAAGAAACTCATATAAGTTGAACTTTCTTTAAAGCGGGCCTCTGGACTTTAGAACAAAACAAATGTTGCTGCTACGAACAAAGAGCAGAAATGCACCCTGATTTTCTCCCCTCCTGGGGATCATTTCTCTTCCAATAAACAAACGAATCCCCCAGTATTTCCTACCGAAGGGAAGTTTTCCAGGGAGAGTCTCCTCCAGGGTTTGGTGGTAACTGCGACTCAGTCTTTTTTGGACACAATGTTTCTGCTGACTCCTGAAAATTTTCCACTTGAATGTGCAATGAAGCAGCGGCGGCGGCAGCAACAGTCCTGGAGAAGCGGCAAAGACGACCGTGCCTCCTTTCATCTTTGAGAAGAAGGAGCGAAACCCCGCCAGCAGCACAAGTCGGCGCAGCCCCCAGGCCGGCCTCGGGGGGCCCAGGCGCCTGGGGCGGCTGGGGAGGCGCGGTGGGGGGATCGGGCCGGTTTCGGGCTCCCTGGAGGCGCCGGCGGCTCTCCCCGCCCGCGCTCGCTCCTAACTTCTGACTTCCCCGAGAAAAACGTGGAAACTGCCCGAGGGTGTGTGCGTGTGCGCGCGGGCAGGCAGACGGGCGCGAGAGGGGGGCGCGGGGGGCGCGGCCGGCCTGGCGCCTCCAGGGCCGCCTGTTGCCGCGCGGGCTCCGCAGCGCGCGGCCCAACTTGGCGTCCCGGCAACTCCCGCGGCGGCGCCCGGCCGCTCACCTTGAAGGGGCGCGGGGAGGCGGGCGCAGGGGCCCGGCCCCGGCCCTCCGCGTGCCCGCCCGCCCGCCGCACACAAAGCAGAGTCCGGAGAGAGACAGCGGCCCGTGCCGGACGCCGCGGGCCCCCAGCCCCCGGCGCCCCGGCGCCCCGCGCGCCCCCCGTACCCAGCATCAGCCCCGCGCTCCAACTTACCTCGGCGAAGGGAGCTGCCGCAGCGCCCGGCGAGTCCGAGGCAAACTTCGGCGCCGCTTCCCCCGCCTTCAGCTCGGAGCCCGGCTCCCGGTCCCCGGGCTGGGCCACCCCCCCCCCCGCCTAGCACCGCTCCTGCCCCGGGGCCGGCTGGACGTACTGGGCTGCTGCCCGCGGCTCCGGGCAAAGGTGGACGGGGTGGGGGGGCTTCACTGCATGGCCTGTCCCCGGACGCGGCCGCCCCGAGCCCGGGCCCCGCCGCGCGGACTGGACCGCAGGGTGGAAGCGAGTCTGCAAAGTGCTTGGTGGGCGCCCGCGGCGGGCGGCGGGGCCGCGGCGGCGGCTGCAGAGGCTCGGCTCGGCTCGGGCGGCGCGGCACGGCGCGAGCGATGCTAAGAATGTTCGGAATGAGGACAGGAATGAAATGAACGCCAGGACCGAACTCGCTCCGGAGGGGTGGGGCCTCGGTGACGTCATGCGGCCTGCCGCCCGGGGCCGGGGGCGGGGCCTGCCGCCGCCGGTGACGTCATGGGGATTCGGGGCGGGCCCGGCTCGGCCGCCTAGCCGTTGGGGCGCGCGCGGGCTCCCTCAGGAGGGGCGGCGGGGCGGAGTCTCGCGCCCACGGGGGAGCGGGGAGCGCGCGGGAGCCGCCCTGCCCCTTCCCGGCGCGGGCTCCGGGCTTTGTCCCTAGCTGGGCGGGGCGGACCGGGGGGGAGGGCGCCTCGGAGGAGCCTACGCGGCGCGGAGAACTCTGGAATCCTGGGTTCCTTCCTTGGGGCGGGCGCCGAGGCCGGAGATGCGCGCGCCGCTCCTGCCCTGCCTCAGTTTCCCTGTCCCGGGACGCGGAAGCTCGGGCAGCCGCTTGGAGTGCTCCTGGACTCGGCGGAAGTCTGCAAGTGTGGGGAAGAGAAGTTTCTCTTCTGGAAATTCACGTAGTGTTCACAAGCGCGGTGGACGCCTTCCCGGGGCCGGATTCCCAGCCTGCCATGTCTTCCCCTCTTTTTCAGTTTATAAAAGTTCAGGGCTCTCGTTCAAGTCGAAGTCAGCCCTACTGTTGGAAAGGGAAACCTTTAGCATAGCAAAGAAAGGATAATTGCGGAGTTCTTAATAATGCTGCCCTGCTAACACGGTCTCCTCCGAGTCGCTCAAGAAATCGAGTTCACTCATCCCTGCGAGTTGTAATTTTCAAAAGCAATGGGTCAGGTAAAAACTTCCTAAATTTTTAAATGCTACATCCGGCAATTTCACGTCACTCTTTTTTTGGGGGGGGGGATGGAATAAACTTCATGTACACATAGAATAACTTTTACCCTACCTTTGGAGGTAGTGACGCTGAAGTGACGTAGTAGACTCCGTGGGTAAATCAGAAAACAGCTGGATAAAGCTGACCCACTGTGGCAGAACTGTCTAAAATTTGGGGTAATTGTAACCGACAGTTTCAGTTAGATCGATGTAGCAAAGCAATTCCTGT
Source organism: Eubalaena glacialis (assembly GCF_028564815.1). Lineage (NCBI taxonomy): Eukaryota > Metazoa > Chordata > Mammalia > Artiodactyla > Balaenidae > Eubalaena > Eubalaena glacialis. The sequence continues at coordinate 78,108,237 of NC_083725.1, read as the reverse complement.
TCTGTTGACTTCTTTTCTTGGGGCACTTTGCTCTCCTTTCCAGTTGGGGCCCCCAGGATACATAATGCCGCCTATTTTGTGTGCCCCCAGGAATCCCCTAAATATGGGTAACTGAGGGAGGAGGAATGTGACTGGAGACAGCACATTTTCTACAAAGCATAATTTTACTAATGCATTTTTAATTGAAATTTTTGTTGAGAGAATTGAATATTCACATGCAGTTGTAAAAAATAACAATACAGAGAAAACCTTTGTTCATTTCCCCCATTTCTCTCACCAGTGGTAATGTCTTAACTATAATTGTATCAATTATAGTTTGATACAATCCACCACATCTTATTCACATTTCCCCAGTCTTGTACTCATTTGTGTGTGCCTGTATTTCCTTCTACACAATTTTCTCACCTGTGTAGGTATCCACCACCACAGTCAGGTACTGATGCATTTTATCTATCTAGTTTGCATGCAATAATGAGGTGATACGATGAGGGTCACAATAATGACTAGCCACCTTAACGCTGGTTTTGGGAAATTTGTTAGGGAAACACAGAATTTGGCATTACAACTGTACTAGGCATATCCCTCTCCAAATATCATCTTCTAAATACACCAGATAGAGTCCGATGGCAGTGCCAGACAGTAGGGTTTCTAAATCACTGTTGGTTAGCCCAGTACACCTGGGCGCCTTTCAGACACTATCTCCCATCTCACAGCCACCTGGCAATACAAGGTCTCCCAATCCTTACTGAATTCAGGAAAAAAATCCTTGGCCTAGGATTCAAAGCTCTTCATGACCAGTATTTTCTCCAACTTCTCCCATCTACATGCGTATTTTTTGAGACTCATCTTAAAAACCTTTTCTTCCAGCAAGACTACTCACATAGATATTTCCTCCCTAGCACCCTCAAAATTCCTTTCTCCAGACAAAGTACTTGTATTCTGTTAGTTACCAGCATACTGGGGTGCCCCAGATCTGAGCCTCTAGAAAGTGTACTGGGTCTCATTCAGCTATGTGTACACTGCCAAAGACCTACACGTAAATGGGAGTAACTTTCATGGTCTCTCCACCCTAACCTCCACACATTCTCAGTCTCCTCAGCCACCAATTGGTCAGTGCAGAGGAGCTAAGGGTTTAGGACCCAGGAGCTGTTCACTCCCAGCATCTGAGGGCAGGAAAAGTAGCTGCCACCTGCTAAGATGGCAGCAACTACCATGTACTGCGCTAATACTTAGCCCTTGGCATTTTGCATTTGCCATCTCAGTTCATCCTCGTGGCACCTGTACAAGGTGGCAATCGTTAGCTCAGTTTATACAGGTGAAGAACTGAGGTATAGGAAGGTACTATGACTTGCCTACGGTCCCATAGTCAGGAAAGAGCAGAGCCAGGTCCTGAATTCCTTCTGACTTCAGCCCATGTTCAGAACCCCTCTACTGCCCACAAAACAGAAATGGATATATAACAAAACAACAGAATGCCAGGCACTGTTCTAAGTACTTCCCATATATTACCTCATTTAATCCCTACAGTCACCCTATGAGGTAGGTGATTTTATTTATTCTCATTTTATCAGTGAGCAAACTGAGAATCAGAGAGGTGAAATTATTTGGTCAAGATCATACTGTTAGAAAGTACAGAGTGAGGATTCAAACCCAGGCAGTCCAGCTCCAGATTTCATGCTCTTAACCTTCCAGAGGCCCAAACTCAGTAGTATACAGAACAAGAAAGATCAACCATCTGCAGGGGCTGACCTACCCTGAAATGTAACAATTATACATATCACCTATGATAAAAGAAAGTTTGTTACCTTCAAGTTTTACCAAGGAAGAACCTAATTTGTAACATATAAGAGAAACAGTGATCCACTTAATGGTAACAAGTCATGCTGAGGTAGAAACTCTGAGTCCACCTGAAACTAAAAAGGAGAGCCAGTGGGTTAGAATTTACCATAAGGAAGCACTTGGCTCAGGAAGATACTGCTTTGGAAGACAAAGATGTATGATTAATAATAATGATACAGTTTGTCTCGTTTCTAAGAAGTTGATCCCCTTTTCTTATAGGAGTGTAGAAATTGGTACAACCACGTTCGAAAATTTTGGTAGTAGCTAGTGGAGTTGAAGCTATGCATACTTTGTGAGCCAGAAGTTCTTACGAATACAGCCAAGAGAAACTCAGGTATGTATGCACCAGGACACATGTATAAGAATGTTCATTGGGGCATTTTTGTAGTAACCCCAAGCAAGAAACAACCCAAATGTCCACTAACAGTAGAAAGGATACCTGAATTTTGATATAATCATACAGTGGAATACTATACAGGGTTGAAAATGAATGAAGTACAGCTACATGCAACAACATGGATAAAGGCTAAAAAATATAATATTGAGTGAAAGAAGCATGAAATAAAAGAATCCATGTAGTATAATTGTGTTTATATAAAGTTCAAAAATAAGCAAAATTTACCAGCATTGTTTAGGGATATATAATTATGTGCAAAACTAGAAAGAAGGGGGAAAAAAACTAGATAGAAGAACATGAAGTAATTACCAATAAATCTGGGGTAGTGGTTATCCCAAATGATAGGATGTTCTGGCAAAGAGGGGAAACCTGGGAGAGGGGGCTTCTGGAGTGCTGGCAATGTTATATTTTTGTCTGGTTTCATGGGTGTTTATTATAAGGATTCATTAAGCTATGTATTTGTTTTAAGCATTCTTCTCTACATATCTGTTGTATTTCACAATTTGTTTCAAGTTTTACTGAGAAATAGTTGACATACATCACTGTATAAGGCATACAGCATGATGGTTTGATTCACATATATTGTGAAATGATTACCACAGTAGGTTCAGCTAACATCTATCTTCTCATATAGGTACAATAAAAAGAAAAGAAAGAAAATGAAAAGGAAAATTTTTTCTCCTTGTGATGAGAACTCATAGGATTTCCTCTCTTAACAACTTTCCTTTATATCATAGAGTAGTGTTAGCTATAGTCATCATGTTATATATTACATCCCTATATATTACATCCTTACTTACCTTGTAACTGAAAGTTTGTACCATTTGACTGCCTTCCTCCAATTTCCTCCACCTCTGGTAACCACAAGTCTGATCTTTTTCTATGGCTTTTTGCTATTGAGTTTGTTTGTTTGTTTAAGATTCTACATATAAGTGAAATTGCATAGTATTTGTCTTTATCTGACTTATTTCACTTAGCATAATTCCTTCAAGGTTCATCCATGTTGTCACAAATGATAGAATCTCCACATTTTTTATGGCTGAATAATATTCCTCTGTGTGTGTGTGTGTGTGTGTGTCTGTGTGCCTGTGTGTCTGTAAGTGTATGTGTATCACAACTTCTTTATCTGTTCATCCACTGGTGGACTCTTATGTTGTTTCCATGTCTTGGCTATTGTAAATAATGCTGTTATGAACATGCGGGTGCTATCTTTTTGAGTTAGTGTTTTCATTTCCTTGGGATATACTCCCAGAAGTGGAATTGCTGAATCAAAATTAAATCTATATTTAATTTTTTGAGGATCCTCCATACTGTTTTCCGTAGTGTTTGTACCAATTTACAATCCCACCAACAGTACACAAGGGTTCGCTATTCTCCACATCCATGCCAGTATTTGTTATCTCTTGTCTTTTTGATAGTGCCCATTATAACAGACATGAGGTGATATTGTGCTTTTAATTTGCATTTCCCTAATGACTAGTGACATTGAGGATCTTCTCATATACCTTTTAGCCTTTCATATATCTTCTTTGGAGAAATGTCTGTTCAGGTCCTTTGCCAATTTTTTAATTGGGTTATTTGTTTTCTTGCTATTGAGTTGTATGTGTTCTTTATATATTTTAGATATTAACCCCTTATCAGATATGATTTGCAAATATTTTTTCCCATTCCATATGTTGTCTTTTCACTTTGTCAATGGTTTCTTTTGTTGTGTAGAAGCTTTTTAGTTTGATGTAGTACCACTTGTTTATTTTTAATTTTGTCACTTGTGCTTTAGGTGTCATATCCAAAAAATTGATACCAAGAACCATGTGAAGGACCTCTCTTCCTATGTTTTCTTCTAGGAGTTTCATGGTTTCAGGTCTTACATTTAGGTCTTTAATCCATTTTGAGTTAATTTTTGGGGGTGGTGTAGGTTATGGGTTCAGTTTTATTCCTTTACATGTGAATATATAATTATCCCAACACCATTATTGAAAAGACTTTCTTTTCTCCATTGAGTATTCTTGGCTCCCTTATCAGATATTATGCTTGAATTTATTTCTGGGCTCTAGGTTCTGTTCTGTTGGTCTATGTGTCTGTTTTTATGCCAGTACCATATTGTTTTGAAGCCTATAACTGTATAGTACAGCTTGAAATCAGGAAATATGATGCCTCCTGCTTTGTTCTTCTTTCTCAGGATTTCTTTGGCTATTTGCGGCCTCTCGTGGTTTCATATAAATTTTAGGAGTGGTCTTTCTACTTCTGTAAAAAAAAAATGCCACTGGAATCTTGGTAGGAATTGTATTGAATTTATAGATGACTTTTGGTAGTATTATTAACATTTTAACAAAATTAATTCTTCCAATCCATGAACACAAGATATCGTTCCATTTATTTGTGTCTTCTTTGCTTTCTTTGATCAAAATGTTGTAGTTTTCAGAGTAAAGATCTTTTACTTCCTTGGTTAAATTTATTTGTAAATATTTAATTGCTTTTGATGCTGTTATAAATGGGATCAATTTGTTCTTCAGAAAATTCACTGTTAGTGTATAGAAACACTACTTATTACTGTATGTTAATTTTGTATCCTTGACTTTACTGAATTTATTGGTTAGATCTAACAGCTTTTTGGTTGAGTCTTTAGCATTTTCTGTATATAAAATCATGTCATTTGCAAATACAGTCAATTTTCCTTCTTCCTTTCCAATTCTAATACCATTTGTTTCTTTTTCTTGCCTAATTGCTCTAGCTAGGACTTCTATTACTATTTTGAATAAGAGTGGTGAGAGTGGGTACCCTGTCTTGTTCTTGATCTTAGAGGAAAAATTTTCAATCTTTAACCTTTGAAAATGATGTTAGCTGTGGGCTTGTCATATATGGCCCTTATTATGTTGAGATACATTCTTTCTATGCCTAATTTGTTAAGAGTGTTTATCATAAATGGGTGTTGAAATTTGTCAGATGCTTTTCCTGAATCTATTGAGATGATCATATAATTCTTTTATTCTATTAATGTGATGTATCACATTGATTGATTTGCCTATGTTGAACCATTCTTGCATCCCAGATGCTTGAATCCATTCAAATGGCTTGAATCCCATTTGATCATGGTGTATGATCCTTTTAATGCACTGCTGAATTCAGTTTGCTGTTATTTTATTGAAATTTTTTGTATCAGTGTTCACCAGGGATATTGGCCTGTAGTTTTCTTTTCTAATAGTATCTTTTTCTGGTTTTGATATCAGGATAATACTGGCTAGTAAAATGAGTTTGAGAGTGCTTCCTCCTCTTTGAATTTTTGGAAGAGTTTGAGAAGAATTGGTGTCAATTCATCTTTAAATGTTGGATAAAGGGGAATTCCCTGGTAGTCCACTGGTTAGTACTCCATGCTTTCACTGCTGAGGGCCTGGGTTCAATCCCTGGTCAGGGAACTAAGATCCCACAAGCCGTGTGGCATGGCCAAAAAGCAAATAACAAAATAAAATAAAGAAAAAAATAAAATAAAATTTTGGTAAAATTCACCACTGAAGCCATCTGGTCCTGGGCTTTTCTTTGTTTGGAGATTTTTGCTTACTCATTCAATCTCCTTTCTAGTAATTGGTCTATTCATATTTTCTATTTCTTTCTGATTCGCCTTAGTGAGTTGTATGTTTCTAAGAATTTTTTACATTTTTTCTAGGTTGTCCAGTTTGTTGGTGTATAGTTGTTCATAGTAGACTCTTATGATCCTTTGAATTTCTGTGGTATCAGTTGTAATGTCTTCTTTTTCATTTATAATTTTGTCAATTTGAGTCCTTTGTCTTTTTTCCATGGTTAGTCTAGCTAAGGATTTGTCAATTTTGTGTATCTTTTCAAAGAACCAACTCTTAGTTTGATTAAAATCTTTTCTATTGTTTTTTCTGTTCTCTGTTATATTTATTTCTGCTCTCATCTTTACTGTTTTCTTTCTTCTGCTAACTTTGGACTCAGTTTGTTCCTCTTTTTCTAGTTCCTTAAGGCATAGAATTAAGTTGTTTATTTGGGATCTTTCTTGCTCTTCCATGTAGGTGTCTATTACTATGAAATTCCCTCTTAGAACTGCTTTTGCTGTATTTCACAAGTTCTGGTATCTTGATTTTCCAGTTTTTGTTTGTCTCAAGGAACTTTTTTATTTCCCCTTCAATTTCTTCATTGATCCATTGGTTGTTCAGGAGAGTGTTTAATTTCTGTGTGTTTGTAAATTTTCCGGTTTTCCTCTTTGTTATTGACTTCTAGTTTCATGCCATTGTAGTCCGAGAAGATACTTGATATGATTTCAGTCTTCTTGAATTTGCTAAGACTTGTTTTGTGGGCTACCATATGGTCTATCTGAGAAAATATTCCAAGTGTGCTTGAGAAGAATGTGTATTCTGCTGTTGTTTTATAGAATATTCTGTATATGTCTGTTAGGTCCATTTTGTCCAAATAGTTTCCTTATTGATTCTCTGGATGATCTATCCATTGTTGAGAGTGGGATATTAAAGCCCCCAACTATTATAGTATTACTGTTTATTTCTCCTTTTAGCTCTGTTAGTTTTTGCTTTATATATTGGGCTGGCCAAAAAGTTCGTTCAGGTTTTTCCATAAGATGTTACAGAAAACCCAAATGAACTTTTTGGCCAACCTGATATTTAGTGGGTGCATAAATAATTACAATTGTTATATCTTCTTGATGTATTGACCCCCTTTATCATTATATAATGACCTTCTTTGTCTCTTTTTACCATTTTCAGTTTTGAGTCTATTTTGTCTGATATAAGTATAGCTACCCCTGCTTTCTTTGGTTACCATTTGTTTGAAATGTCTTTTTCCATCCCTTCACTCTTGGTTTATGTATATCTTTAAGGCTAAAATGAGTCTCTTACAGGCAGCATATTGTTGGATCTTGTTTTTTTGGTTTTTTTAAAATCCATTTATCCATTCTATGTCTTTTAGTTGAAGAATTTAATCTGTTTATATTTAAAGTAATTATTGATAAGGGCTTATTATTGCCATTTTGTTCATTGTTTTCTGGCTGTTTTATAGATCTGTTGTTCTTTGTTTCTTATCCTCCTCTCTTTCTGGGGGTTTTGATGTCTTTATTTATCAGTGTGCTTTGGTTTCTTTATCATGTTCTTTTGTGTAATTACCACAGGATTTTCCCTTGTGGTTACCATGAGGCTTACATAAAATATCTTAAATTTGTAACACTCTATTTTAAACTGATAACAACTTAGCTTCAATAGAATTTGTAAACTTTTACACATTTTTGGTTATTGCTGTTACAGTTTACATGTTTTTAGTATTATATAACTAATAACAGATTATCATAGTTATGTCTATTTTACTACTTAAAAATTTTTTTAAACTAGAGTTGTAAGTGAATTATGCACCACTATTACCAAATTGCAGAATCTAACTATGACTATATATTTACCATTACCAGTGAGTTTTATACTACCTTTTTATGTTTTTATGATATTAGTTAGCATTCTTTTACTTCTACTCAAAGAACTCTATAACATTTCTTGTAAGGCAGATCTGGTGGTAGTGAACTTCCTCAGCTTTTGTTTGTTCGGGCAAGTCTGTAACCCTCCTTTGTTTCTGAAGGAAAGCTTAGCTGAGTGTAAAATTCTTGTTTGACAGTTATTTTCCTTCAATATTTTCAATATGTCATCCCATTTTCTCCTGGCCTGAAAAGTTTTTGAGAAATCTGCTGATAGTCTTATAGTCCCTTGCATGTAACTTCTCTTTTTTCTCTTGCTGCTCTTAAAATTCTTTCTTTGGCTTTGGCTTTTGACAATTTAATTATAATGTGTCTCATTGTAGCCCTATTTGAATTCAAGCTATTTGGGGTCCTTTGGTCTCGATGGATCTGGATGTCCATTTCTCTCCCCAGGTTCAGGAAGTTTTCAGCCATTATATCTTTAAATATACTTTCTGTCCCTTTTTCTTTTCCTTCTGGAATTCTCACAATGTAAATATTGTTTCTTTTCCTGTGTCCCATAATTCCCATAGAGTTTCTTCACTCTTTTTCAGTCTTTCTTTCTTTTTGCTCCTCTTCCTGGGTAATTTCCAATGTCCTATCTTCCAGGTCACTGATTCTTTCTTATGTATGGTTGAACCTATTTTTGAAACCGTTGAATTCTTCCGTTTAGTTATTGTATTTTTCAACTCTGGGATTTCTGTTTGGTAGTTTCATTTTTGTTTTTGTTATTTGATGGTTGCTATTTTTTTTTGGTGAAACTTCTTGTTTTGTTCATGCATTAGTTTCCTAATTTTGTTTAGTTGTCTGTTTGTGTTTTCTTGTACTTCACTAAACTTCCTTAAAAGAATTATTCTGAATTCTTTGACAGTTCATAGATCTCCATTTCTTCAGGGTCAGTTTTTGGAGCTTAATAAAGTTTCCATTGGTGGTGTCATATTTACCTGATTTTCATGATCCTTGATTCTTTACATTGGTATCTGCGCATTTGAGTAATGGGGTTCCTCTTCCAGACTTCACAGGTTTGCTTTGGCAGAAACAGTGCTTCACCAGTCAGCTTAGTTGGATTTCTGGGTATGTCTGCTGGTAATGTCCTTGGGCAGGTGGGACCAGCTATTATGGTCTATTTTGGGGGAAGGCAACTGTTCAAGCTCTGAGGACATGGATGGAGGGCATGTGCCACTGACTGAGAACAGTTGCATAGGACTGCTGGCATTGTTTCCTACCCAAGTGAGGCTCTAGGATGGGGTCCGTGGTTGTGTGGGTTCCCTGGTCAGGTTTACTAGATGGTCAGGACTGGGTACTATATTCAATAGCAGATGGGACTATGAATTAGCTTCCATGCCCTGGCAGGACAGCAGGACAGGACCCTAGCCTGTACAGTTTGCTGTTTGGGGACACAAATCAGAATGTGCACTAAATTCCCTGGTCAGGTGAGGCCACCATTTTACCACACAAATGGTAGAAGCCACAGGCACTCTCTGTTCAAGTGCCACTGTGTGTAGGACTGTTGAATGGGCACATGTTTCCCATGTTCTCTGGTTAGGTTCCCTGGTCAGACAGGCTGAAGACTGTATTCTGCAATGAGCAGGGCTACAAATTAGATTTCCTGCCCAGGGATAGTGGGAGAAGCAGCCCTAAAGCTGGTAAAGTTCTATGTTTATTATCTTAACTCAAGCCAACCCACACCTCAAGTTCCCTGATTGAATAGGGCCACTGGCTGTGTTCTGCAAACTGTCAACTCTGCCCACCAGCCTCCCAGTTCAAGTGCTGCTGGGCCACACAGCTTCCAGGAATTTTGTCCAGTCCTTGTGGTCAGATGAGGCTGGAAGGCACTCTCTACAGTGGGCAGGGCTATGTAGCAGCTTCCTTGCCTGAACAGGAGGGAGAGGGGCTGCTCTAGGTAACTCTCAATTTCCTGAACAGGCTCTCAGGTTGGGAGGGCTGGGAGCTACCACCAACCTTGGCCATGAGTTAATCCCCCTGCCTGTGTGTAGCACGGGATCATTCCCCGTCCCCTACTAGCTTTGCTCTGGGGGCAATCATCTCTGCCTGCCTACCTCTTGGCTTGAGCACTGCTGGGCCACATTGCTTCCAGGAGTTATTGCCAGCCCTTCTGGTCAGATGGGGCCACAAGACACTCTCCACAGCAAGGAGAGCAGGGGATAGGGCTATGATTCAGCTGCTTGCCCGGGCATGGGTAAACCAGGGTCTAGGGCCAGCAAAACTCCTTGTTTGAAGTCCGAATCTGACAGATCTGCACCCCGCCAAGTTCCCTGGTCAGAGTGTGCCCCCAGCTTGGTTCTGCAGATGAGCAAAACTCTGGTTGGGATTAATACTTGGGCACTGCATGGTGTAAACTCAATCTGCCAAGATCCATTATTTTTGCAAGCATCTACCCTCTTCTCTGTCAGTCAGATTCCGTGCAATTCCATGGAATGAGATCAGGGCAGGGGCTCCCACAAAGTGACCCACAATGCTGGGAGATGCTGGTTGTTCCTGCCGGGGTTCTCTTTTCCCACTGGAAGAACTAGAGGCTCAGGGGAGACCTTTCCCCATGGTGCTGTACTGGCCCAGGGTTGGAAGTGGGGACAATGCTATTAACATGTAACCACTTCTCTTACCTTCTAATGCCATCTGTCTTGGTCTCTGTGCTCCAGCCTTACCCCTGTGTTCTAGGATTCTATCATTTGTGTCTTGTTCTGGAATAGTTGCTAGTTGTTCCTCTTGTGAGGGGGACCAAGTCAGGGACAACCGATGTCGCCACCTTGGTGACCATATTTCACAATATTTAAACATTAAAAATAAATGTTAAAGAGACCTGCCAATATTCAAATGCCTCCCATGTGCCCAGGGCTTGACCTGGTTCTGAATCCTATCCCTTCTCCCATTCCCATAATCCTTTTGGAATACATCATTCTTTCTCTTCCAGATTTTCAACTTCACTGTATATTGGATCCTTTCCATTAGCATTTAAACATACACAAGTCCTCCCATCTTAAAAACAACAAAAATAAAAAACAACCTTCTATTGCTCTAACCTCATCCCCTCCTAATGTCCTCTCTCCTTTCTTTCATAGCTAAACATCTGAAAGGAACTGTCTGACTCCATTACCTCCATTTCTTTACCTCTTAATATTCTTTGACCCTGTCCAATTGAGCTTCTGCCTCCATTACTTATTCCATCAAAACAGGTGTCCTTCTAGCCCTCATGATTCAGTGTAGCTGATTCAGTTATATATATATAATTTCCTGCTTGACAACATCATCTGGGTATCTCGAAAGTATGTCAGACAACCTGTCCAGAATTGTGATCTTCCACTATGCATATGGTCCTTGTCAGGTGTTTCCTATCTCTGGGAAAAGCACACAGATGATGGGCTTGATACATCCCTACCTGCTGAATACCCTTCAATAGTGTTCTATCATATATTTAGGAAAAGTCATTCTAAAGCCCTTCATGATCCAACCTCTCCCTACCTTTTCAGGTATCTTGCATCTCTCCCTCCCAACTGTGTGTCCCTAGCACACTGGAAAACTTTTAGTTCCTCAAATTTATCATTTGCCCACAGGGTCCTTGTTTGTGTTAGTACAGCTCCTTGGAGTACTTTTCCTTCTTCTTTAGCTAATTCATTCTTCTCCCCCTGTTATTAGCTCAAATGTTATTTCATCAAGAGGGTCTTTCATGATTCTCCAGCCTTTATCACATTAGTTATCTAATGCTGGGTAACAAATCTCTCTAAAATGTAATGTCTTAAAACAGTAATAATCATTTATTATCTTTCATGGTTTCTATGGGTCAAGTATTTGGGAATGTCTTGGCTAGGTGGTTCTACCTTACGGTCTGTCTTGAGATTGTAGTCAGATATCAGCTGGGGATGCAGCTATCTGAAGGTTTGACTGGGATTGGAGTTTCCACTTTAAGACTGTTCACTCATGTGGCTACCAAGTTGGTATTTGCTCTTGGCAAGGGGACTAACTTTCTCTCTACATGGACCTCTGCATGTTTCTTGGGCTTCCTCACAAGATGGTGGCTTGAATTCAAAGATAAGATTTGAGAAAGAGACAGAGAGAGAGGGAGAAAGGGAGAGTTGTGGATAGAGAGAGAGGGAGGGAAGCGGGGAAGGAGAGAGAGAGAGACAGAGAAAGCTCATGCAGGCAAAAAGCTGCATCCTTTTTATGACTAACCTCGGAAGCCACATAGTATCACTTCTACCATGTTCTGTTTGTTAGAAGTGAGTCATGATGATTGGCCCATATCCAATGGGAGGGGAATTAGATTCTACTGTTTAGAGAGGAAATGTCAAAAAATCTGCAGACATATTTTAAAAATCACCTCACCTATACCCTCCCTTCCTGGACTTGCCACAGTCTGTGTATATACTTCTGTGACTATTTGATTAATGCCTATCTTCCCACATTAAAACAAGCTAGTGGGGGCTTCCCTGGTGGCGCAGTGGTTGAGAATCTGCCTGCCAATGCAGGGAACATGGGTTCGAGCCCTGGTCTGGGAAGATCCCACATGCCACGGAGCAACTAGGCCCGTGAGCCACAATTACTGAGCCTGCGCGTCTGGAGCCTGTGCTCCACAACAAGAGAGGCCGCGATAATGAGAGGCCCGCACACTGCGATGAAGAGTGGCCCCCGCTCGCCGCAACTGGAGAAAGCCCTCGCACAGAAACGAAGACCCAACACAGCCATAAATAATAAATAAATAAATAAATAGAGACTTGCACTTGTGTGTTAAAAAAAAAAAAAAAAAAAAAACAAGCTAGTGGAATAAGCTAGTAGGATAAGAACCATATCTACTTTTCTTTCCATCTGATTCCTAGTACCTAGCACGCTATCTGGCAATTAGTGTGGAATAAATATGAATAACTTATAGATTATATATGACACCTGCAACGCCCCTTTTAGGTAGGTATCATTCTTTCCATTTTATAGATGTGGAGTCAAAATTGTTGGCTAACTTGTTCAAGTACCAAAGTTTGAATCCAGATCCCTCTGATGCTAAGCCAGAACTATTTTTAGGACTCTAGAATTTCTCCCTATGACCACAAAAGAGGCACAGAAGTTACTCTGGTCTGAGTGAAATTGTCTCCTATGTTTCTACATTTTCTTATCAGGAAGCCTTGGGATAGCTAATTCAGCTTCCCAGATGTAAGGATTTAAGGACAGACTGTTCTTAAAGTGAGATAATACTCAGAATCTAGTCATGGATAAAAAAAGATTCTCCAAAGTAGTTGATCCTTTTGAGTTTTCTTATCATGAAAAGAAGAGAAAGTGGAGTTTCTGAAACTACCAATCTACTCTTGGGAGAGTCACTCAGAGTGGTCACTGGGAGAACTAGTGGCTCTCAATACCAGATTCTTCTATCTGACCCCATGCATTCCTCCACTCCTGTGCAAAGTCTTATCTCCTTCTTTACTATGGAGAAAGGAGACATTCATTAGCTGCTCTGTCCAATGAGGTAACCATTAGTCATTTGTGGTATTTTAAATTAATTGAAATTACATAAAAATTTTAAATTCAGTTTCTCAATTGCACTAACCACGTTTCAAGTGCTCAAAAGTCACACGTGGCTAGTGACTACCATATTGAAAAGTGCAAATTGTAGGACATTTGTATTATCACAAAAATATTCTATTGAACAGTGCTGCCAGAGAACCTAGGTAATCCTAGCCCCAGAGAATTCCCAAGACATGGAAGAAGAGGAAACCAAGGGCTAGAGGAATTATCCATCACAAAGACAGCCCCAGCTCACCTGAAGGAAATGGTCCCTAATGGAGGGGCTCTGGGTGTGGATTTTCCTCTGCAGGTCTGTGCTCTCTCACCAGGCTTTCTCTCTCTTCTCCATCTATCCTCTGAGCTATCTCACTTTAAATAATCACCAGCACTCTCCAGACCAGATTGCTCCACACCTGCTGCCCTGAACCCACTGAGCCTAGGCCTATTCTAGGCAGCTACTCTGCCAAGACAACACATCTTTACCCTTAAAACCATTTCATCTCTGTACTTAGGCCAATCTTTGCCCCTCCTGTCTCAGAGTATGTAATTCCTCTCCTTCTTAGATATAGTCCCTCCATCAACTTCTCCATCAACAGATGTGTTTTGGATTCTATGCCCTTCATCGCACTGGAGAACTTGCTTTACTAATTATTCTCTTTCTCTTCATCATCTTCATCTTTCCCTCTCCACCTAGTAGGCACAGCTTACCCAATGTTGTTAACCTGAGTTAACCCTTAGGCCACCGTCCCATCTTCCCCTTCTTTTCCCTACCAGTTGGCTCTGGGGAGCTGTCTGCCTACATCTTCATTTCTTACCTAGAGCCTAACTTTCATCTAATTCATTTGCTTCCTATTTAATCAAATTTGTTCAAGATATGTCATTCAAGGCTCCCCCCAATCAGTCCCTGGCCCATTTTTCTTACCCATTTTTCTCTTTGTCACCTTTTAGGCAAGCTCATCTCTTCACCATCCACCACACATGTCTAAAACATTCCTGCTCCTGCAGCTTTATTAATACTATCTCTCTCACCAGAAATACTTGCTCCATGTATACCCCTTCATCATTGGAGGCTGAGCCCAAGTCCGTCCTTCTCAATGAAGTCTTTCTGATAATAAAAGCCCAAGTGCTTCACTGACTCCCATCACTGAGCACAGAACTGCCTGGTGCTACTGTGTATTGTCATATGCATATTTATCTTCTCTCCCTAGTTGAGTTTCAGTGTGCATTCTGTCAGGGAATTAGCATTCACATCTTTTCACTCCCAAGAGTTTTGAGATGCAGAGTCTTGTGCATAATGGATATTCAAATATTGGTTGATTGACTCATACACTGACACCTTCTATCATCACTTCAAAAGGGGCCAGTGGTAAACCACGAAGCACTATTTTAAATAAACCTCCTGAAAAGAATATTATGAAATGGAGACTGACAGCTATTAGCTATGTAAATGCCCTGAGGATGAAGGTGGTGCGTTAAAAATAGTACACCTCTATTATGCTGAGTGAAATATGTCAGACAGAAAGACAAATACTGTATGATATCGCTCATAGATGGAATCTAAAAAATACAACAAACTAGTGAATATAACAAAAAAGAAATAGACTCACAGATATAGAGAACAAACTAGTGGTTACCAGTGGGGAGAGGGAAGGGGGAGGGGCAATATAGGGGTAGGGGATTAAGAGGTACAAACTACTATGTACAAAATAAATAAGCTATAAGGATATATTGTACAACACAGGGAATATAGCCAATATTTTACAATAACTATAAATGGAGTATAACCTTTAAAAATTGTGACTCACTATATTGTACACCTGTAACATATCATACTGTACATCAATTATACTTCAACACAATTTTTTAAGTTAGTTTACTTTTTTAATTAATTAATTTATTTATTCACTTTTGGCTGCACTGAGTCTTTGTTGTGATGTGCAAGCTCTTCGTTGTGGTGTGTGGGCTTCTCTAGTTGCAGCTCATGGACTCTAGACCATGCAGCCTCAGTAGTTATTATGGCTTGTGGGCTTAGTTGCAGTGTGTGGGATCTTAGTTCCCCAACCAGGGATTGAGGAATGCACTGGGAGCATGGAGTCTTAACCACTGGATCACCAGGGAAGTCCCTCAATACAATTTTTTTAATTAAAAAAAATAACAGTATACCTCTTTGGTAGATCCTGGGACAACAGGTGTGAAAGGGTGCTGGGAACTGCAAAGAGCTGCACAGCTGGCAAGCATCTTTGCCATTGTTGATACATTTTGGTGGGTGAGGAAAAAAAATCTGTGCTGTATTTTACTGTTTGGTGGCAAGGGGAGGGAGGAGTGCAAGGAGAAAGAGTATAGACTTTGGAGGCAGGACAAACTTGGCTTGGCTCTCAGCCTCATTGCTGAATTGATGTATAAAAGTGAGAAGTAATCTTTTTTTTATATTGCAGAAGAATGTTATTGGCCCGAGGAAAGGTTTGTGATAAAAAACATGAACAGTATGATATCACATTTATAATTTGTTTTTATAAAGGTTATCATCAGAAAGAACACAAATAACAAATGTTGGCAAGGATGTGGAGAAAAGGGAACCCTTGTACACTATTTCTGGGAATGTAAATTTGTGCAGCCACTGTGGAAAACAGTATGGAGGTTTCTCAAGAAACTAAAAATAGAACTACCATATGACCCAGCAATTCCACTCCTGGGTATATAGCTGAAAAAAACAAAAACACTAATTCGAAAATATGCGTGCACCCCAATGTTCATAGCAGCATCATTTACAATAGCCAAGATAAGGAAGCAACCTAAATGTCCATTAGCAGATGAATGGATAGAGAAAATGTGGCATATATACAATGGAATACAGCTCAGCCATAAAAAAGAAAAACATTTTGCAATTTGCAGCAACATGGATGGACTTGGAGGGCATTATGCTAAGTGAAATAAGTCAGAGAAAGACAAATACTGTATTATATCACAGTATTTAGGTGGAATCTAAAAAATACAACAAACTAGTGAATATAACAAAAAAGAAGCAGACTCACAGGTATAGAGAACAAACCAGTGGTTACCGGTGGGGAAAGGGAAAGGGGGGGGGCAATATATGGGTGGTGGAGTGGGAGGTACAAACTATTGGGTGAAAGGCTACAAGGATGTATTATACAACACAGGGAATATAGCCAATATTTTGTAATAACTGTAACTGGAGTGTAAACTTTAAAAATTGTATAAAAAATTTAAAAATTAATCTATTAAAAAATTAGGCATGAGAGAATCAAAATAAAATTTCAGATTAAAAACAAAAGTATATGTGTGCACAGAAAAGGACCAGAAAGCTACATGCCAAAATATTATAGATTATAGGTGATTTTTTCTTTGACATTTTCTGTGTTCTTCAAATTTAAAGCACTATGACTCTTATAAAGAAGGTCTGCTAAAAACATTATCTGAGTTAAAGAATTGCAATATAAGACCCCCTGATTATGTATATTTTAAGAAGTTTGAATCATTTCTCTGCATTGAAAGGTGTATGTGTTTTTCTTTCAACAATCTCAAATATTCAAAAAGATGATTGGAAGCTACCAACATGACACCACAGCACCCCCAAATTCTTCAATGTGTCTTTCCTCCAAACAAGAGCATTCCAATACATAACCTTATACAGTCATCTAAATTAGGAAATTAACACTGACCTGTAAGCCTCAAACTGCATTTGGGTTCCCTCAGTTATCTAATAGAGTCCTTTATAGCAAAGGAACCTGTCCCATATTATGTGTGGCATTTAATTGTCATGTCTCTTTAGGGTCCTTTAATCTGAGTTAGTTCCTCAGCATTTTCTTAACTTTCATGATTGTAATGGTTTTGAAGATTATAGGTCAGCTATCAATATTTTGTCCCTTAATTTGGGTTTGTGGTAGTCAGACTCCAAAATGTCTTCAGTGATTCTCATCTCCTGGTATTTATGGCCTGTGGAGTCCCCTCCCACATTGTACTGGGGTGACCTGTGTGACCAGAAGAATACTGCAGAAGTGACAGCATGTACCTAGAGGCCAGGTGGTAAAAGACATTGCAACCTGTGCCTCAGGTTGCTTGGATTGCCTCTTGGATTGCTTGCTCTGGGGAAAGCCAGTCATTGCACCCTGAAGACACTCCAACAGTCCTGTGGAGAAACCCACGTGGAGATAAACTAAAACATCCAATCAGCAGCCACACTAACCTGCTGGCCATGGAATAAGCCCCCTTGGGGGTGGATTCTCCAGCCATCTCAGGGGCAAGCCTAAGTGAGAGCCACCCATCGAAGTTGCTCCCAAATTCCTGACCCACAGAAACTTTGAAAGATAATTTGTTATGCAACAATAGCTAATGAATACAGATTTGTCTGTTTCCTCATGATTAGATGCAACCTATTCATCTATGGCAGGCATACCACAGTGGTAATGCTATATTCTCATTGCAACCTGTCATTTCTATGCATGATTTCAGTTTATTGGTTAGGTTTGATCATTTGATTAAGGTAGTGTCTGCCATGCTTCTCCACTGTAAAGGCATATTTTTGTGTGTGTAATTAGTAAGTAATTTGTGGGGAGATACTTTGATACCATGTAACTGTACTGTGTTTAAACAACTTCCACTTTATTCGTCAATTTTTGTTATATCTGTATAGATCCCTGGACTCCTATTTTATTCAGTGGTTATAAGCCATTACTATCTGTGTTTATTTTGATGATCAACTCATATCATATTTAGCCAGTCGGGGCCCCTTCAACTGGCTTCTGTGTCCTTTTGACATGTCTCCATCGTTTTTTGAGCACTTTACAACTTTCTGGCCCCAAAGTGTTCCCAACACATCTGATACTTTCCTTGGCCAGCTCTCAAATTAGCCATTTCACCAAAGAGACATGATTCCTTTTAGTGGAGAATGGTTTTTAGAAGTCAGGATCTGGGTGCTGGGTATGCTCATTGCTCTTGGGGGACTACTTGTCTCATTGCATCTTTATAGACAGAATTAGATAATATATGCATGCATTCACATATATACTTATATCTATATCTAGCTAGCTAGCTAGCTAGGTATCATCTTTTGCAACTATGAGTTTATAATGGTACCTCCAATTCCAATCAAATACTCTTGAATTCATTCTAGTTTTCTTTTCCACGTTTGTAACTCTGTTCTCCAACAGTGAGAAAACTGGCTCCCATTATTCTTAATATGTGATTTGATTAATCCCCTATTGTAACTAATTTCTCTTCACCTCTTCCTGCCTCCCCTCCCCTGACATGGATGCCGTCTTCACCTTCTTAGGTTCCTGCACTTCACACTGGGAACATCCTATTCCAGCAATATGGTGAATTAGATATCTCAAATGACCCTTTGTATGAGTTTCCTATGGATGTGCAACAAACCACCCAAAAACTTAGTGGCTTAAAACAAAAGTAATTTATTACTTCTCACAATTCTGTGGATTGACTGGGAGGTTCTGTTTATCTTACCTGAGCTCACTCATGTGGCTGCATTCAGTTAGTGGGTTGGGTGGAGAATGGCCATTCATAGATGTCCTCATTCACATTTCTGAGGTCTTAGCTGAGATGGCTGGGATGGCTCAAGCTCTCTCTTCATATGGTCTTTCATCTAGGACTTCTTTACATGATTCTGAAGTGTTCCAGGAAGCAAAACTGAAAGGCCTCTTAAGTCATACAACATAACTTACACTACATTGTATTAGTCAAAGGACAAGGACAGCCCAGATTCAAGGGGTGGGGAAACAGACCCTCACTTTTTGATGGCTGGAGCTGGAGCAGCAAGTTACATTGCAAAGGAGCACAGGGAGACAATTCATTGCTGGCCATTAGTGTAACAATTTGGCACACTTTCCTAATTAAATGATTACAATGTCAGTTAAAAAAAATTTTTTTTAAACCATTATTTTAAATGTTTCTCTGAACCGGAAAGAATATAAGAAATCTCAGATCTCTAATCAAAATAATAGCAGGAAACTTGGGAGACAAGACACTCCAAGATTTGTCTTTTTCCCTGAGATTTTCTGCATCACTGGAGAACTTGAGCTCCTATCTTAGTAGTTACATGGTGCATGGGAAATAGAAGGCAAAGCTAAGGGTTACAAAAAGAAGGGAATCAAATATCAGACCCTTACATAAAGTTCAGACCCCACCCTCAGTCTAAGGTGAATGAGAAAAACAATCTTACTGAAATAAAGGAGACAGCAAGAAAAACTTGCATGCATGTCTTGTCCTTGGTGCTAGATGTTGGGGAAAAGAATCATCTGAAAATTTGTAACCAAAAACTGACCATCACATGGGTTTACAGAGTTTTCTGTAAAGGAAAATGCAAGCTGATGATGGTATTCAAAGTGGTCCCCTGTTGTAAGGCCCTTCATTGACTGAGAGGTGCAAAAGTGAATGCTCACTGGAAAAATTCAAACTCAATCCAGGCCTCCAAGAATTCCTACAGATGAAGTTCCAACACAAATGAGAAATGCATTGTAAAATAAGATCACAAAACATGCTAAGAAGCAAGGTACCAGGGCTTCCCTGGTGGCACAGTGGTTAAGAATCCGCCTGCCAATGTGGGTTCGAGCCCTGGTCCGGGAGGATCCCACATGCTGCAGAGCAACTGTGCCCATGCGCCACAGCTACCAAGCCTGCGCTCTAGAGCCCGCGAGCCACAACTACTGAAGCACGTGCGCCTAGAGCCCGTGCTCCGCAATAAGAGAAGCCACCACAATGAGAAGCCCACGCACCACTACAAAGAGTAGCCCCCGCTCCCTGCAACTAGAGAAAGCCCACGTGCAGCAACGAAGATCTGGCGCAGCCAAAAATAAATAAAAATAAAATAAATGAATTTTTAAAAAAAAGCAAGGTATCATCTGTGAGAACAAGCAGAAAAAACAGAAGGCAGAAATAGAGCCTTTATGTATTCAGATACAAGACTAAAAGACATGGACTTTGAAGTAACTAAGTTTAATGTGTGTTATGGACTGAATCATAGCCCCCTAAAATGTATATGTTGAAGTCCTAACCCCCTGTGTGAAAGAATTTGGAGTAAGGAAGTAGTTAAGGTCAAATGAGGTCCTGAGGGTGGAGCCCCGACAGGATTAGTGTCTTTATAAGAAAAGACAACAGAAAGCTTGCTCTCTTTCTCCACCATCTGAGAACTCGGTCAGAAGTGCCATCTGTAAGCCAGGAAGAGAGCTCTCACCAGGAACCTGAGCATGGTGGTATCCTGATTCTGGATGTCCAGGCTCCAGGCTGTGAGAAAATAAAATTCTGTTGTTTAAGCCACCTATCCTATGGTATTTTGTTATGGCAGCCCAAGATGACTAATACAATATGTTTACATAAATATAAGACAAGCTTAAAATAGGAGCATGGAATAATTTGACAGAACTGAGAAAAGTCCACAGAAATTCTCAAAATTAAAATTATAATAATGGAAAGTAAAACACCTGTTTGAAAAGTGGGTTCCACCGCTGAAAGTAGATTCTACCACTGAAGATAGAATTGGATGAATTTATATGGAATATAAAAAGATTGAATATCTGATAGGTTATGAGATATGGTGGATATAATGAGAAGGTCTAGCATATCTCTAGTCATATTTCCAAAAGAAGATAATGGGGATAGGAAGATTGGAACCCTCATACATTGCTGGTGGGAATGTAAAATGCTGTAGCCCCTTTAGAAAATGGTTTGATAATTCCTCAAAATCTTAAATATAGAGTTAGTGTATGATCTGGAAATTCCACTACTAGGTATTTATACAAGAGAAATGAAAACATACAGCCACACAAAAACTTATATACAGGGACTTCCCTGGTGGCACAGTGGTTAAGACTCTGCATTCCCAATGCAGGGGGCCCGGGTTCGATCCCTTGTCTGGGAAATAGATCCCACATGCATGCCGCAACTGAGAGTTCGCATGCCACAACTAAGGAGCCAGCGAGCCACAACTAAGGAGCCCGCCTGCTGCAACTAAGACCCGACACAACCAAATAAATAAATAAATATTAAAAAAAAAGAAAAAACTAGTACACAAATGTTCATAGCAGCATATTCACAATAGCCAAAAAAGTAGAAACAACCCAAATGATGAATGGACAAACAAATGTGATATATCCATGCAACAATATTATTGGTCAATAAAAAGTAATGAAGTACAAATAAATACTCCAACATGAATGAATCTCAAAAACATTATGGTAAGTGAAACAAGCCACTAACAAATAGTCACATACTGTAGGATTCTATTTATATGAAATTTCCAGAGTAAGCAGAGAAATAGGAAAAGAAAGCAGATTAGTGGTTTCCCAAGACTAGGCAGCAGATGAGGTAGGGATGGGGAGTGACTGCTAACAGCTACAAGAATTCTTTTGGGTGTAATGTGTTTTAAAGTTAGATTATGGTCATGGCACACAACTCTAAATATACTAAATATACTGAAAACCAGGAAACTATACACTTTATTTTTTTTTAAGATTTATTTATTTATTTATTTTTGCTGCATTGGGTCTTCATTGCTGCACATGGGCTTTCTCTAGTTGTGGTGAGCGGGTGCTACTCTTCGTTGCAGTGCGCAGGCTTCTCATTGTGGTGTCTTCTCTTGTTGTGGAGCACGGGCTCTAGGTGAGTGGGCTTCAGTAGTTGCAGCACGCAGGGTCAGTAGTTGTGGCTCCTGGGCTCTAGAGCACAGGCTCAGTAGCTGTGGCTCATGGGCTTAGTTGCTCCGCGACATGTAGGATCTTCCCGGACCAGGGATCGAACCTGTGTCCCCTGCATTGGCAGGCGGATTCTTAACCACTGTGCCACCAGGGAAGTCCCAAAACTATACACTTTAAACAAGTGAACTTTATGGTATATAAATTACGTATCAATAAAGCTGTTTTAAAAAGAGGTAATAAATAGGAAAGAGCCAATATTCAAATTCATAATAACTGATAATTTTCCAGAAGTGTTGAAAACACATCTTTAAATGCAGGAAATCCAATGAATCCCAAGCAGGATGAATAAAAACAAAACACATATCTAGACTCATCATCAGATAACTGATAACTCAGATAACTCATCAAAGAACACCAAAGAGAAAAAGAAGATTTAAAAAGCATCCAGAGACAAAAGACACATCACCTGCAGAGGAGCAATATTGATTGCTGTCTGACTTCTCAACAGCAGAAGATCTGATGGAAGCTGGCAGACAGTAGGATAACATCTTCATGTGCTGAGAGAAAATAAACTACAATTCTAAACCATATACAAACCATATATAATATACATATTATATATTTCAAGAATGGGTTAGAAATTTAAAAAAACTTCAGACAGATAGAAATGTGAGATTACATCACCCACAGACCTTCACTAAAAGAAATTTTAAGGGCTGTACTTCAGCCAAAAGGAAAATGAATGCATATGGAAATCTGAGGAGCATGAAGGAATGATGAACATATTGAAAAACATTTCAGTAACTCTAAGCAAACATTGTATAAAATTTTTTTAAATGTCCAGTTTGTGGAAGAATACAGGCTAGAATTAAAATAATAGACAACACTGTCATATAAAGTGGGGATGAGTTCATGTGTCCTAAGGTCCTTGATTGGTCTCCCTACAGGCAACTCATCACTTCCACTGCCCATCCCTATTGGATTGTGCTGCAGTTTGTTTTCCAATAAGTCCTTTGATTTGACCTGCCTTTAATCTTTATCTTCTGACACCCTGTCCTAGTTGCTACTGGTGCATGTCAGTGAATGACTGACTAGGCCTGTTGCAGCAGTTCTTCCTTTAAATATTAAAAAGCTTAAACAGGCTCATACAAGGATTGGGTTCTTGGGAATTCCCTGGCAGTCCAGTGGATAGGACTTGGCACTATCACTGCCGGGACCTGGGTTCAATCCCTGGTCAGGGAACTAAAATTCTGCAAACCGTGTGGTGTGGCCAAAAAGTAAAAAAAGGATTGGGTTCTTAAAATTATCTTCATTCCAAAATATTCTTTTAAAATTTTAGAATGCTTTTTTTGATTCAAAACTGAAATGTTAATTATATTAAAATTTAGAAAATTGAGAAAAATATAAAGAAGAAAATAAGTATCATATCATAAAACAAAAATTATTTTAAAAAATTTTAAACTGTTTGTAAAACACAAAAATAGATTAATGTAACAAATAGTTGTGTTTCCACCACTCAGAACTGCAAATTGCTAGTACTTTGTCATATTTACTTCTAGTCAGTTCCTTACATTTTCATAGCCTGGGATAAATTACAAATAGAGGCCCACATACTTTATGTCTAAATATTTAAGATCTAAATCAGGACAACAAACTGTTAAAGTATATTTTACCCTCCTACACTAGCAAATAATTTTCCTGACAAAAAATTATAAGGCTATACTTTTTTGAAACTAAAAAGTAAGTAAATAACAAATATGATTTAATTTTTTTTAACATCTTTATTGGAGTATAATTGCTGTACATTGTTCTGTTAGTTTCTGCTGTATGTGTGGGAGTTTGCTGATGGACTTGTGATATTTAGATGATTACTAAACTAAAATATATATAATCTATGAATAATTATATATTTTCCACAAAGTTTTTTTTTCTTGCCTCCATTTCAGCAAATCACTAATAATCTTGTTACAGTCAAGATTTTCACATACTTTGTCTTCTATTGATCATAATGCCAAATTTGACAACTTTTCTTCAGCCATTGAGGTTCTTAGATAATTTTTTTGTTAATTTCAGTTCAGGCAATTTTTTCATCTAAGACAGTATCAACTGGAATTATCAGTAAAATTCTTATATATTTGCAACTCCTGTTACAAAGGGTTAATTTCCATAATACACAATAAGGTCCTACAAATTAACCAGAATATAAATCCACCAACCCAATAGAACAATAGGCAAAAGATATGTTTTATAGCCAGCTGTATTTCTTTTTCTTAAAATTGTTCATATCCTTTGCCGAGATGACCACTTTGTTGTCCCAATAACACATAGCTAAATAGTTCTTGTTTTACCTACTGATATGTGATTATCACTTCATAATATGAATTCTCATACTTGTGAATCTATTTCTGAGTTCTTTATCACAGGACACTGATCCATTTGTGTATTACTACACAAATGCTCAATTATTTAAATTCTAAAGGTTTATGTAGATTTGTGTGTGAGAGTTTTTTTCCTATTGAATTGTAACTTACATACCATAAAATACGCAATTCTTAGTTTTATAGCTAAAATGAAGTTTGACCTATATATAAACCTGTCTAACTACCACTCAGATTAGGATATGGAATATTTCCAGTACTCCATAAGAGTATCTTATGCTCCTTCCCTGTCAATACCCTTGAAATGCAACCGCTATACTGATGCCAATCATTTTTGCCTGTTTTTGAGTCTCACATATATGGACATCACATACAGGATTTTCTCTTTGTTTGGGTCTCTGTTTGTTTGCTCAGCATTATGTCTCAAAGATTTATCCATTTCATTGCATTTAGTACTTTCTCATTGCTATGTAGAATTCCACTGTATGAAAAAGCACAGTTTATTGATCTATTTTACTGTTGATATACATTAGCATGCTTTCGAGTTTGGGGATATTGTGAATAATCCTGCTTTGAATATTGTTGGATGTGTTTTTGATGAATATAAGCAATTATTATTTTTTTTTAAACTTGTCTTTTTTTTTTAAATTTTTATTTATTTATTTATTTATTTATGGCTGTGTTGGGTCTTCGTTTCTGCGCGAGGGCTTTCTCTAGTTGTGGCAAGTGGGGGCCACTCTTCATCGCGGTGCGCGGGCCTCTCACCATCGCGACCTCTCTTGCTGCGGAGCACAGGCTGCAGACGCGCAGGCTCAGTAATTGTGGCCCACGGGCCCAGCCGCTCCGCGGCATGTGGGATCCTC
Organism: Eubalaena glacialis; assembly: GCF_028564815.1. Taxonomy (NCBI): domain Eukaryota; kingdom Metazoa; phylum Chordata; class Mammalia; order Artiodactyla; family Balaenidae; genus Eubalaena; species Eubalaena glacialis. Next base: position 78,083,125 of record NC_083725.1, on the reverse strand, counting down.
CCAGACCAGGGCTCGAACCCGTGTCCCCTGCATTAGCAGGCAGATTCTCAACCACTGCGCCACCAGGGAAGCCCTAAGCAATTATTTATGTTGGAAACATACTCAGAGATTGAATTGCTAGGTCATAGAGTATAAGTTTATTCAGATTTAAAAGACACTTTCAAACAGTTTTCCATAGTGGCTATAACAATTTAAACTTCCTAAAAAGTGTATGAGCGTACCAGTTGCGCCACATTGACGTCAACACTTGGTATTCTCTGTCTTTTAGGGTGGGGGTGTAGTGGTATTGACTACAGTTTTAATTTGTGTCTCCCAGTTTGTTGATAATACTGTACAGTTTTTCATCCATTTATTAGTGATTTGCCCATCCTCTTTTGTGCTGTGCTTGTTTAAATTTTAGCTCATTTTTGTGAAAATCACCTAACTTCTGTTTAGTGAACTGCCAGAACATATTATATATTCTGTATAGGATTCCTTTGGTAGAGATGTGCACTGCACATATCTTTCCCATGCCCTTGGCTTGCATTTTTGCTTGCTCAATGTTGTGTTTTGATAGGGAATATTTAAGCTTCAATTTATTATATTTTCCTTCTGAATGATTGTAATTGATACCGTATTTTAATTTCATTTTCTACTTGTTAATTTCTAGTGTCTAGAAATACATTGATTTTTGTGTGTTGATCTTGTTTTCTGTGGCCTTGCTGCTGGGCTCACTTATTAATTTAGGAGGTTGTTTTTGTTTTGCTTGTTTTAGATTCCTTGGGATTTTCTATGTAGATAATTATGTCATCTGGAAATAGAGACTGTTTTATTTCCTCCTTTCCAATTCGTGCGCCTTTTATTTTCTTTTATTGCCTTATTGTGCTGGCTAGGCCTTCCAGTACTATGCTGAACAAGAGTGGTAAGAGTGAGCATCCTTGGGACTTCCCTGGTGATCCAGTGGTTAAGACTCCGCACTTCCACTGCAGGAGGCATGGGTTTGGTCCCTGGTCGCAGAACTAAGATCCCGCAAGCCGCAGGGGGAAAGAAAAGGAGTGAGTATCCTTGTCTTGTTCTTGAATTTAGGGAGAAAGCATTCAGTCTTTCAACATTAAGTATAATATTACCTGACAGTTTTTTATATAGACGCTCTTTATTGAGATGAGAAAGATCCCCTTTATTCCTGGTTTGCTCAGTGTTTTTATCACAAACAGGAAAACAGATTTTGTCAAATGTTTGTTTTTGCACCAACTGATATGGTCATGTGTTTTTTCTTCTTTGGCCTGTTGATATGGTGGTTACACTGATTGACTTTTGAATATTTAATCAATTTACATATGTTTTAAATTCCTCTCAGCAGTGTTATAGTTGTCAAGGTAGAGATCTTACACATCTTTTATTAGGTTTATTCCTGTGCATTTGATGTTTTTGTTTGTAAATGGTATTACTTCTTTAATTTCATTTTCTAAATGTTTATTATTGGTATGTAGAAATAATTTTTTTTACATTTTTGATTTTGTATCCAGCAACTTGATAAATTTACTTAATAATTACAATAGTTTTTCTGTAGATTCTTTTTTATTTTCTAGGTACTCAATCACATTTCTGTGAATAAGGACAATTTTAGTTTTTTCTTCTTTTCTACTCTTTATTTTTGTTTTACTTGATTTATTGCACTGGTTAGGATCTCCAGTACAAAACTGAATAAATGTGATAGTGGACATCCTTGATTTATTTATGAGATCGGTGGGAAAATATTCAGTATTTTCAAAAAAGTATATCAAAATCCTTTGAGTAGGATTTCAATGATAGATTTTTGGGGGGTTTTTGCCCCATGTTCGAAATTCAGAACCATTAAAAAAAAATGTCCTTTAGCCCCATATAAATTATTAAGACCTGCTACTGTAAACTCAGAGGACAATTTTTAAAAATGACCAATAGAGAATAAGTAAAATAATTTACTTTTGATTATGATTGAGAATGTAGCACATTTCAAGTTTTTTAAGTATTTTAAATCAAAGTAAAATTTTCATAGATAAAAATCCACATGTATATAATTATGTATATAATTAAATGAATTATAATATACTCATATATCCAGTACCATAATCAAGATTTAAAACATTTTTATTTCCCCCTTGAATTTTGTCTTGCCTCCTTTCAGTCACTACACACAGCATATAGGCAACCATTGTTCTGATTTCTGTCATGGTTTTAGTTTTGTTTGTTCTAAAATTTCACTTACATGGAATTGTAGAGCATGTATTCTTTTGTGTTTTGGCTTATTTGCTCAGCAAAATATTTTCAATGTACCATAAATACCATACATTTTTATTTATTTAAGCTATTTCTTAAATAAATGAACATTTAAGCTATTTCTAGTTTGAAGGTGTTATAAATAAAGCTACTATAAACATTTCCATACAAGTCCTTTTGTGAACCCAAATTTTAGTTTCTGGTGGGTTAATACCTAGGACAGGAACTGTTGAGTTATGATGGATTAAGTCTATGTTTAACTTTATAAGAAGCTTCAAAACAATTTATCATACTGGTAGCGCTGTTTTCCATTACCACTAGCAATATATGAGTTCCAAATGTTCTGTATCCTCAACAACATTTGGTGTTAATCTTTTTTAAATTTAGCTTTTTCTTTCTCCTTCTCCTTCTTTTTTGTAATAACCTCTTCATCAGATTAAGGAGGTTCTCCTCTATTCCTAATCTGCTCTGGGACTGTATCATTTATAGGTGTTAAATTTTATCAAATACTTTTTCTGCATTTATTGAGAAACATATAATTCTTCTCATTAATTTTATTAATGTGGTGAATTATATTGGTTGATGTTTTAACAAATTTATTGAAGCACAATTTACATACCTTAAAATCACCAATTTTAAATGTACAGTTTGATGAGTTTTAGGAAACGTACACTGTTGTACAACCACTATAACAAACTATCACCCAAAATGTTTCCTTGCTCTCCCTTGCAGTTCATTCCTATTCTTATTCCAGACTCTAAGCAACCTCTGAAATGCTTTCCGTCTGTGTAATTTTGTTATTTCTAGAAATTCTATATAAGTGAAATCATAAAATATGTGGCCTTTTGTGTCCTTTCCCACATGGCAATGAACTGAGGCCTCCTGCCAACAACCATGTAAGTAAGCCATCTTCAAAGCTGATTATCTGGTCTCCATCAAACCTCCAGATGACTGTAGCCTCAGGTGATATCTTGACTTCAACTCCATGAGAGACCCTGAGAGCTATCTGAGCAACTCTCAAACTCCCAATCCATACTATGAGATAATAAATATTTTTTGTTTCAACCATTAAATACTGAGGTAATTCATTATACAGTAATAGAAAAGTAATACACTTGCATTCCTGGAACAAGTCCACTTGGTCATGATTATCCCTTTTACATAACCTATATTCAATTTTCTATTATTTTACATAGAATTATTGTTTAGTTTCATGAAAGATAATGGTCTATAATTTTCCTATCTTGTAATGTCCTATTCAGTTTTTCGTATCAAAATTGTGCTGACTCATAAAATGAATTGGGAAGTTCCCTTAACATTTTTATGACCTGAAAGAGTTTTTGGAAAAACTAGTACTTTTTCTTTATTACATATTTAGAGGAATTCAGGAATGAATACATTTAAATCTGAGGCTTTCTCTAGAGAAAGTTTAAAAATTACAAATAGAATTTCTTTTATAGATATGGAACTATTCAAAAATTTTTTCTTCTTATTTCAGTTTTGTTAACTTTTGTTTGTACAGGAATTTATCCATTTTATTCTGTCAAATTCATTGCCATAAAGTTTTTCCTAATATCCTCTTATCTTTATGTTGTAGGATTTGTAGAATTCTTGATATTCATACTTAGTGCTCTCTTTTTTCCATCAATCTTTCTATGGATTTATTGATTTTAATAATCTCAGCAAAGAAACTTAGACTTTGTTATATTTCTCTTTATATGTTTACTTCCCGTTTTATTGATCTCTGCTTTTATCTTTATTATTGCCTTCTTTCTACTTTATTTAGGGTGATTTCTTATTCTTTTTCTAGCCTCAAAAGTTGGGAGCTTTCATAATATATTTTCAACCTTTCTCTTTTTTTGGAATACATACGTTTAACATTTAAAATTTCTCTCTAGGCACTGCTTTAGGTGTTTCCTACACGTTTGTTTATGTAGTGTTTTTTTGGCTATTATTGAATTTAAAATATTTTTCTAACATTCATTGTGATTTATTTTCTGTAATTTATTTTATTTATTTTCTGGGCTATTAAAAAGTGAGTGCTTAACTTCCAAATCTCTGGAGAGTTTCTAATAATCTTTTGTAAAATTGATTTATAGTTTAAATCAACTGTGTTCAGAGAATATATTTTATATTCTTGGTATTCAAAGTGTGATTCATGAGCCCAATAACATCAGTATCATTTGTAGGCTTGTTGGAAATTAAAAATCTACATTTTGTCAAGATCCTGGTTGATATCTATGCTGACTAAGGTTTGAGAAGCACTACTCCATATTATTTCAATCCTTTGAAGTGTGTTGAGGCTTGCTTTACAACTCATCTTATAGTCTATTTTGGTGTTCCACCTGCATTTGAAGTAGTTCACATTATGCAGTAGTTCAGTGTGCTGTTCTGTAAATATTTATTAAGTCAGGATGGTTAATCATACATTTCAAATCTTTTATATCCTCATTGAGTTTTTGTCTCCTTATTCTATTAGTTCTTGAAAGAGGTCTGTTAAAATTTCCAACTATGTGTGTGGATTTGTGTATTTCTTCTTTTAGTTCTATTAACTCTTGTTTATATATTTTCAAATGTGCGCTTAGGTTCTTACATGTTTAGAGCTTTTTCATCTTCCTGTTTACCTTTTTATCATATGAAATTTCCTTTTTAACCTTTAGTAATATTTTTTTCCCTTAGAGTTCTATATATTATACACCTAGATTCCTTAGAGGCCTATATTTTATATATGTAGCTTTTTTTTGGATTAGTACTTGCATCTTATGTCTTTTTCCTTCTTTTTCTCTCAATCTGTCTTAACTTTGTATTTAACAGTATTTTTTTGAGACAGCAGAAGCAAGAAGAACTACTATCCTGCAGCCTGCAGAATGAAAACCACAATCATAAAAGTGTTTTTGTGTAAACATAACTGGCCTTTTAAAAAATCTAGTCTTTTAGTATTTATCTTTTAATCGTAGTTTTCATCCATTTATATTTAATGTATATACTTAGTAATATAACTGAGTTTAAATCTACCATCCTTTTATTTATTTTATGTTTGGCCATTCTATTTCTTTGTTTCTTCATTGCTCCTTTCTTGCCCTCTTTTGGATTAACAAAATTTTTTTTTAATTTAATTTTATTTTTTTGGCCACGCCATGAAGAATGCAGGATCTTAGTTCCCCGACCAGGGATTGAACCCGTGCCTCCTGCAGTGGAGGCATGAAATCTTAACCACTGGACTGCCAGGGAAGTCCCAAATTTTTTTATTTTTAATTTTTTTCTCTATTAGCTTTTGAGTCATATGTTCTTTTATTATTCATTTAGTGGTTACCAAATAAATGACACTATGTCCCTTGACTTGTTAAAGTCTACTTAAATTAATACTTTTGCCACTTCCTGAACAATGCAGGAAGTTTACAACAGTTTAATTCTATTTATCTCCTTCTCATCTTTTTTTTCTTTTTTCTTTTTTTTGGCCACCCTGCATGGCTTGTGGGATCTTAGTTCCCGAATCAGAGATAGAACCTGGGATCCCAGCAGTGGAAGTGCAGAGTCCTAACCATTGGACCACCAGGGAATTCCCATATCTCTTTCTTATCTTTTATGTTATTGTTGTCACACATTTTATTACTACCTATATTTTAATATCCACATGACATTATTATTTTTATTATCAGTAAAGATTCATTTATATTATCTACATATTTATCCTTTCCCATGGTCTTTATTTCTTCCTTCAGTTTCATGCTTCAATCTGGGATCATTTTCATTCAGTCTGAGGAATTCCCTTGAGTCTTTCTTATAGTGCAAGTCTTCTGGTGACAAAGTTTTTCATCAGAGACTTTGTTTGAAAAATTGTTTGTTTGAAGAATTTTACCTTAATTTTGAAGGATGAAATTCCAAGTTGGCAGATTTCTTTAAAATTTCAGTATTTTAAAGATATCATTCACTGTCTTCTGTCTTTCATAGTTTCTGCTGAAAAGGTAACTGAGTTTTATTCTTTTACTTTGAGGGTAGCATGCCTTTTTGCCCTCTATTTGCTTATATTTTACTCTTTGCCTTTGACTTTAAGCAGTTTGTTTTTATTATTTATTTATTTATTTTAGATGTATTGAGATATAATTTACAAATGAAATTGTAATTCAGCAGTTTGACTATAGATACAGCTTTCTTTATACTTATCCAACTTGGAGTTTGAAGAACTCTTTGAATTTGTGGTTTGATACATTTCATTAGGTTTGGAAATCTGGGGGTTAGTATATCTTCAAACATTCTTCTGTTCCTATTTCTTCTCCTCTCCTTCTGGAACTCCAATTATATACGTGTTAGATCTTCACATTGTATCCTATACTTATCTTATACTGTTTTATATAATAGTCATTGTTTTTCCCACTCTGAATTTCAACCTGTATATTTTCACTTCCAGTTTATTAATCCTGTTTTTTGCTGTGTTGTAATCTGCCCTTAAGCCCATCTCTTGAATTCTTAATTTCAGTTACAATTTATTTTATACTTTTAGAAGTTCCATTTGACTTTTTATTTTTTTAAATTTTATTTATTTATTTATTTATTTATTTATTTATGGCTGTGTTGGGTCTTCGTTTCTGTGCGAGGGCTTTCTCTAGTTGCGGCAAGTGGGGGCCACTCTTCATCATGGTGCGCGGGCCTCTCACTGTCGCGGCCTCTCTTGTTGCGGAGCACAGGCTTCAGACACGCAGGCTCAGCAATTGTGGCTCACGGGCCTAGTCGCTCCGCGGCATGTGGGATCTTCCCAGACCAGGGCTCGAACCCGTGTCCCCTGCATTGGCAGGCAGATTCTCAACCACTGCGCCACCAGGGAGTCCCCCCATTTGACTTTTTAAAAATAGTTGTCAGTTATCTGTCAAAATTTTTTATTTTTTACAAGTTAGTATGGTTATTTAAAATGCTTGTTTGACAGCTCCAATATCTAATTTACTCTGGATCTTTTTCTGTTGTCTGTAGCAGCTCCCAGATAGGAGACCTCACCTCCTACACCCACCACTGACATTGCCTAACTGATATCCACATTTTAAAAGTATTATTTAATATGACACCAAAAGTGCAGGTACAAAAATAAAAGTAGTTAAATGGACTACTTCAAAATTGAAAACTGTGCGTCAAAGGACACAATCAACAGTGAAAAAGAAACCTAATGGGAAAAACATTTATAAATCATGTATCTGATAACAGGTTAATATCCAGAATATTTAAATAACTCCTAAAATTCAACAACAACACAAAACAACCCGATTGAAAGTGGACAAAGGACTTGAATAGACATTTTTCCAAAGATTTATAAATGGTCAACAAACACATGAAGAGATGCTAAACGTAACTAATCATTAGGAAACTGCAATTAAAAACTACAATGAGATACCATCTCACACGCATTAGGTTAGCTACTATTTAAAAAGCAGAAAATAAGAAATGTTGATGAAGATGTAGAGAAATTGGAACCCTTGTGCTCTGTTGATGGGAATATAGAATTGTATAGCTACTGGGGAAAACAGTATGGTGTTTAAAAATTGAACATAGAATTGCCATATGATCCAGCAATTTCACTTATGAGTATATACTCAAAAGAATTAAAAGCAAGGTCTCAAAGAGATACTTGTACACCCATATTCATAGCTGCATTATTCACAATAGCCAAAAGGTTGAAGCAACCCAAGTGTCCATCAACAGATGAATGGAAAACAAAATGTGGTATGTGCATACAATGGAATATTATTTAGCCTTAAAAAGGAAGGAAATTCTGGTATATGTTATCAATACAACATAGATAGGCACTTCCCTGGTGGTCCAGTGGTTAAGAATCTGCCTTCCAATGCAAGGAACACAGGTTCAATCCCTGGTTGGGGAACTAAGATCCCACATGCCACGGGGGCAACTAAGTCCATGTGCCACAATTACTGAGCCTGCATGCCACAATTACTGAGCCTTAGTGCTGCAACTACTGAGCCTGTGTGCTCTGGAGCCCGCACACCACAATTAGAGAGCCCGCATGCTTCAACTACTGAGCCCATGTGCCACAGCTAGAGAGAAGCCCGCATGCCACAACTAGAGAGAAGCCTGCATGCTGCAATGAAGAGTCCGTGTGCCACAATGAAAGATCCCCTGTGCCGCAACAAAGACCTGTCACAGCCAAAAATAAATAAATAAATAAATAAATAAACATTAAAAAAAATACAACATAGATTAACTTTAATGGCATTATGCTAAGTGAAATAAGCCAGTTACAAGAAGACAAATACTGTGTGATTCCACTTATATGAAGTACTTAGAGTAGTCAAATTCATAGAGATAGAAAGTAGAACGGTGGTTGCCAGGTACTGGGGGAGGGAGGAGTGTGGAATGGAGACGTGTTGTTTAATGGATCTACGTAGATTTTCAGTTTTGCAAGATGAAAAGGGTTCTGGAGATTGCACAACAATATAAATGCTTTTAACACTATTGAACTATATACTTCAAAATGGTTAAGATGGTAAATTTTATGTTGAATGTATTTTACAATTAAAATAATAAAAAATTTCAACTATTAAAAAAAGTATTGGCCTTTCTCACCTTCTGAGATGGCCCACACTCTGTCTGTGGAGTGTGTTGCTCTCTAAATAAATCCACTTCTTACCTATTCACTTTGTCTCTCACTGAATTCTTTCTGTGATGAGACATCAAGAACTTGAGCTTCATTAAGTCCTGAAACCAGGTGTGTGATCTCAGTTGGGAAGACTGTGGGTTTTGGCCGGGTTCTAGTCCCAGCTGTGTGGGTTCAAGTCCCAATCAGGGTTTTGGCGAGGTTCAAGTCCCGGCCACATGAGTTCGAGTCTCAATCTGGGTTTTGGCTCGGTTCTAGTCCCGGCACATGGGTTCAAGTCCCAATCTGAGGTGCATGGTTTCAGCTGGCGACCACGAAGGGACAGTGATAAGATAAGAAAATGTTGAGAGTTAGGTCTTGGTCCTAAAGAGGCCCGTGGGGCACCACGAGCCAGGCATACTGGGGAGGACACTCTGCCCATGTCTGCTCATTTTTGACCAAGAGGTCAACCCCGTATACTTACGCACATCCAACAACAGATCCAGGACAGAATTGTTAATCTCTATACTCTTCTCCTTGACTCTGAGGTTTTTCTCCTACATTCTTGCATTTTTATTCATTCCTGCTCTATCTCTTTCTCTCTTCTGTTAACCCCAGAAGACCTGTGTGACCACCAAGGTGTACTTTTTATTGCTTTTACTCCCGTCCCTCTGACCCTTACAAGTGCTGACCCCTTATTCCCAACTTATAGCTACACCAACTCCTGCTCATCGTCAACACCATTGAGGACGTCTTCTGTGCCATTTTTTTGCGACTTTTGGGGCACTGACACCTGGTTGGGAGACTACCTTGGAAGGGATAGCATCTAAAATCATAAGTGCAAACCTTGACCAAATTGTGTGGTGGATTTTGCCTTAAGGGTGGAATTTTGGATAGCTCAGGAGATAGAGACGTCACCTCAGGCTTGTCTGAAATGGGTCAGGCTGTATCAATCCCAACCAATACTCCTCTGGGCCATATACTCCAGGATTGGGAAAGATTTGGACAACAGGAATTAAAAGGAAAAAACTTAGTAGGTTATATAATCAGGTTTGGCCACAATATGAGTTAGGAAATTTAAAATGGAGTGAAGTACCCTATGTTCAAATTTTCATGGCCTTGTATCTAGGCAATGGAACCCAAAAGGAATTTAAGGCTTGTGTAGCTTGGAGGGATAACTCTAGGAAGGACACAGAGCACATTTTAACTGACCCACCCTACAGGGCCATGGATCCCGAACGAATGTGGATCCCTCCTCCTCCGAGGTACAGGCCCTTTTGACTATGCATTTCATAACCTAGTCTGTCCCAGACATTAGGCACAAAATTCAGAAAGCAACTGCTGGTCCTCAGACTCCAATGAATGATTTGTTCCAATTGGCTTTTTAGGCTTTCAGTAATAGGGATATGGCCAAAAAGCCTGAATGCACCCAGAGGAATATGCAAAAGGCCCAAATGATTGCAGTGGCTTTGTCTGCTCAAAGACTGCCAAAGGGGAAGTTGGCTTTTCTGGGCTAATCTGGCCCTGGCAGACCACAAGGCCACAGGTACCCATACAAGGCCAGTGTACCCTGTGCAGACAAAAGGCACTGGGGGGAAGATTGTGATTGATGTGCCCTTTGCAAACAGCCAGGGCATTGGAAGAGGGAATGCCCCAGATGCCAGAGAGCGATGGGGCCCCCTCAGCCATCGATGGTTTTGCAATCAGAAGACTGAAGGGGCCCAAGGCCGAAAGTGGCTCTGCCTAGAGATACCATCTACATAACTAATGTCTAGCCTCGGGTGGTCATTGATGTGGTGGGCTACTTGATAGAATTTCTTATAGACAGTGGTGCAACCTTCTCGGTCTTAACCCAAAGGATTGGAAACCTTAGCAATCATAAAGAATATGTAATGGGGTTGTCAGGGAAGAGACAGGGGCACACTTTCCTGGAACCACTTTTGTGCAAGATCAATGGCCAACTGTTTTTACATTCCTTTCTGTTTGTGCATGACTGTCCCATCCCTTTAATGGGAAGAGATTCATTAACTAAGTTAGGGGCCATTCTGTTTCTCGAGGGGCAAGGGAACACCCTCATCACCAAATGGTTCTAACAAAAAGCAAAAAGGAACAGATAAAATCTGAAGCTAAAACAGAAGCCTTAATAGACCCTAGATTGCGGAATATCGAGGCTTGGCCAAAGATATCCAGATGGTGATTATTAAGTAAAAAGGGTTATATAGTATCTAAATATAAGGTACAAATTTCTTAAACCTAGGGAAGATCCTCAAAAATGTTTGTAAGTAGATTACCAAAATAGGAGGCCACTGGTTTGACCAAACTGACCATAGCTGATATTCAGAGTCTGATAGGAATTTTAGAAGAGGCCTTCTCCCCTAAACTACATGAGGAAAAGTAAAACTTTCCAACATAGGTGAATGGGTATGTCAGTCCTTCAATATCATTGAGGTAACCACCCAATTCTTTGAAAAAGAAAACAAAACTGTCCTTGTTTTACAAATGTAGTCTTTACAGGACCAGAGGTGTGGCTCCAAAAATAATCCAAAGCCCACCAATCCTTTTACCACTCCCCAAACCTTCCCTATTTATCTTAAGAGGCTTGTAAATATTAAACAAAGGGGAAACAAAGTCATCCTAGGAGGAACTTACCTGTTCCTTTGAGATGCAAATGTCCTATCTGGTCTTCTCAGGAATGCTTCCCTCTGCCATCTTTTTAAATGCAAATTTTAAAGACAGGGTATGTTTCCATTGAATTACTTAACAATGTATTCCTATAGTACAGCTAAGAGATGCACACACATCAATGGTTATCATCAAAATATAAATAGGAACACATCCACATACTTCCCTCCCTTTTATACATACCTCCTTCCTAATACTTTAATAGTTTAGATCGGATAATGAATCCTCTTAAAAGCATTATACTTTGTGTACTCTGTTGCTTTATGTCTCTTTTTTTTTTTATAAAGAATCAATTTTATTTATTTATTTATTTTTGGTTGTGTTGGGTCTTCATTGCTGCATGCAGGCTTTCTCTAGTTGCGGTGAGCTGGGGCTACTCTTCATTGCGGTGCGTGGGCTTCTCATTGCGGTGGCTTCTCTTGTTGTGGAGCACGGGCTCTAGGCACGGGGGCTTCAGTAGTTGTGGCACGTGGGCTCAGTACTTGTGGCTCGTGGGCTCTAGAATGCAGGCTCAGTAGTTGTGGCGCACAGGCTTAGTTGCTCCATGGCATGTGGGATGTTCCTGGACCAGGGCTCAAACCCGTATCCCCTGCATTGGCAGACAGATTCTTAACCACTGCGCCACCAGGGAAGTCCCTATGTCTCATTTTTAATTGAACATTAAGGGAATGTAGTATTTTAATCATAACTCTGCCAATATCTTTATCTAGAGGCCTGTTGCCATTTTTGTCTTTTCTGAAATTTTTGTCTCCAAGAAAGGATTACATTTTTTTTTTCCTTCCAGATTGAGTTGATGTAGTGTATTTTTGGTTATCAAAATACTCATAGCTTTGGGACTTTGAAATGGTAAATATTCATGATGTGTGAAAAAGCATGATACATAACTGTATGATCTTAATTACATATAAATGGATGCTTAGTTATGTTTAAATACACAAATGAGACCTAGAAGGACACATCAAATGGTAAACTGCCTGTGATGATGGATGACTTTGTTTTTGCTTCTTGTGTTCTTTGGTTTCCTATTATGCACATGTTAACTTTTAAGAAATAAATGTTATTTTTAAAACCTTAAAAAAAATAAAAATAAAAAGAGGGTAAAGTAATTTAGAATTTGACTTGCCAAGGATAAATAGAAATCTTAAGTGTCTTTTCTGTAAACACTAGTAAAAAGGGTTTAGCCATCTAGGCAGGTGACCTTGATTTGTTCCATCTGCTAGAAGCCCAATTTGAATCCAACCCCTCGTAACTGATGGCTTTTATGTTGCACCTGACTCAGGGCTGAAATTTTGGAATGGGAACTATGAGGCTTCTGTGTTTGTTTGTGTGTTCATATGTACCTACACGTGCATTGTAGGTGTATGGTATTGCCAAAAATTAATTCATAAAAGAGCTCTACTTAATTGGCTTTTAAAAAATTAAGTGCTTATATAAATACTCAGAAATAAAAAACAATCTGGCCAAAATGAATTACAGGTTCATGTCATCGGGAAAATATTCAGTACTAAACTGATATCTGGTATTGAAGGTGGCTTTAAGCTTGTTAATTTGATTAATATAGACATGTTAGAGTCATCAATATCAAGTATAATACTTCTGTTGTACCTAGATTTATTAGAGGTCAAATAAGACCTTATTCTGTTACAAATTTGTCAACAAGAAAAGTAACTCAATGTGAGAAAAACTTTTAAGAAAAGTAAAATATGTGTTTTTCGTAAAAGAAGGTGTGAAGAATGAAAAATACTGAAAAGAGTTTGCATGATCAGGATTTTCTAAGACTGGATTGAATTTAGTTGGGTAAATGGATTTTGTTAGGAATGGGCTAGAACAAGACAATTTTTTTTCTCCCTCCAAAGTATTCTTGAAATGCTGCTTTTGACAACAGATTGTGTGAGTTTCTTTGCCTTTAAGTGACTTGTATTTGCTTTTAAGATCTTTTGTAACTTTGGTTAAGGAATAAGTATTGTCTCACAGTGACCTATGATCTTATTTGACCAAGTGTTTTAAAACTTTTTGACGAACTTCCCAAATATCACATTTTAATTAAGTTTCTTTTGATTTCCAGCTAACTTTGGGGTACTTTAGAGGTCCCCTGAGGTATCTTAAAGAGAAATATTTAACTAGGATTATTTGGTATGTTAAGTTAAATGTAATCATTCGTAATTCTGGTTATTGAACCAAGTTTCTTTATCGATTACACTGTAATCAGATGTTTAACCATGACTTTTAAGTCTTTTGTCATTTAGAGATATTTTTGTACTCTGATGCTGTTACAAAAAGTGCTTCGTCAAGGAGATTCATAGAAAGGCTATGGAAACAATTACAACAGTTCCACACCAAGATGATGGCTCTGCAAGGATTCCAGCCCATACTGACTTAACAAGGAGCTTCCCTGCCCCTGGGGCCCCTAGATCAGGCATCCAGAGATTTTTACTCCCTGACAGGCAGGGTTGACACCCCTACTCAGCCTTGAAGCAGTTACAGAAGACAGACCATTGCCCTTCTGCTTCCCATAAGAATATGGGAGTAAAATCTCTGAGGAGGGAATGAAACAGGAGGGAAGGAGGCAGGGCACAACCTTTGAAAGAATGACATAGCCCGAGGACATGACATAAACTGATTAGAACCAAATGGATCCAAGATGGCGGACAAGTCGACTTTTTCCACTAGACCTTGAACCTCAGTATCAGCAAGCTCACATCAGCAAGCTAAATGACACACCCACAGACACCATGACAGTTCCAAGACTGACCATAAGGATCAAAGAGTGGGCGGTGGCCCAGTTCCTGGAAATCCCCATCCCTTCCTAAAATAGCTGGAATACTCGTCCCACTCATTAGCCTATGAAATTACCCACTCCTATAAAAACTGACAACCCCTTACCCTGGTGCCTTTCTCACCTTCTGAGATGGCCCACATTCTGTCTGTAGAGTGTGTTTCTCTCTAAATAAATCCACTTCTTACCTAAAAAAAAAAAAAAAAGTATTGGGGGACTTCCCTGGAGGCCCAGTGGTTAAGACTCTGTGCTTCAAATGCAGGGGGTGGGGGTTAAATCCCTGGTCAGGGAACTAGGATCCCACGTGCCGTGCGGCACAGCCAAAAAAAAAAGGGGATTGTTTAATATATTAGTTGCAACACAGTTGAGCTTTTCTTCGTAGAGGCTTTTAGCACACATTAAACTGGAAGGTAGTAACATGGTTTATAAAATCTATTAATGCTGTAAATTAATTGATAGGGGTTTTAATGTGAAATCATTCATTCTTGGATAAATCCAAATTAAGAAATTTAGTTTTGATAAACATCTGTATTCAACTTGCCAATTATTTTTAGGACTTTGGAGTCCAGATTTCTTGGCAAGATATGTCCATAATTTTCTTTTCCTCTACCATCCTTGTCTAGTTTATGTATCGATGTTTTATTAGAATCATAAAACAAATTGAGTGTCTTATCTTTTTCTCTTCTTTTGAAAGTTTATATAAAAGAAGGTTATCTCCCTTTTTAAAAGTTTGGTAAACTTCACTCATAACACATGGTGCTTTTTGAGAGATATTTGACTATTAATTCAATTTCTTAAAGAGCCAACAGTCTGTTTAGGTTTTCTATTTCTTTTGGAGTCAATCTTGGTAATATAGTTTGCTGTATTTTTAATTTCGTTTAATTTTATTAGCATAAAGTTGTTCACTATATTCTCTTATGTTTTTTAAAAAATTATCTACTGAAACAAGCACTCTTCTGGTTATTATCAGTATCCAGTCAGAGTTTCAGAGTTCCAAAATAGTTAATTCAAGCAACTCTTTCCAGCTCAGCCGTTGCTTTGGTGAAGGGACCAACCCTTGGAGATTCCTACTTCACCATTTTTCATGAAGTCACTCTGATCTGGGCTGGCCTCACCTTTAAGAAAAGCTGAAGCCAGGAACAAGCCTGTTTGGCAGTCTTCTTCAATTTTACTTTCTCATTAGTATTTCTTGTAAGGCATATCTACTAGCAATAAAAAAAAAACTTACGTTTTGTTTATATAAGAATGTCTTACCTCACCTTCATTTTTGAAAGATAGTTTTTTATTATAAGATATTTGGTTAACAGGTCTTTTTTTCTTAAAAAAATATTTTAGCACTCTGAATATGCCATTCCATTGTTTGGTGGCCTCCACTGTTTATCATAAGAAGTCAACAATTAATCTTATTGGTGGGACTTCCCTGGCTGTCCAGTGGTTAAGACTCTGCACTTCCACTGCAGGGGGCGCGGGTTTGATCCCTGGTCAGGGGAATGAAGATCCCATGTGCTGCGTGGTGCGGCCAAAAAATAATAAAATTTTTTTGAAAAGTCATATTGGTGTTGCCTAGTACATGGCAAGTAGTTTTTCTTTCCCTGTTTTCAAGATATTTCTCTTTTTCTTTTAACATTTTGGTTATGATATGTCCATATATGTATCTCTTTGTGTTTATCTTACTTGGAGCATGTTGAGCTTCTTTGATGTGTAGGTTAAAGTTTATTAGCAAATTTTGGAAAATTTCAGCCATTAATTTTTCAAATTTTTTCCTGTCCTTTTCTTTCCTTCCTCTCTGATACTCTCATTACATATGTGATGGTGCACTTAATGATATCGCACATTTTTCTGAGACTCTGTTTTCAGAAACATTTGCATAATTTCTGTTGATGTATCTGCAAATTAGTTGATTCTTTGTTCTGCCAGCTCAAGTCTACTACTGAGCTCCTCTAGTGAATTTGTCATTTTGGTTATTGTACTTTTCAACTCCAGAATCCCACTGAGTCCTTTAAATGGTTTCTAGCTCTTTATTGATATTCTCTATTGATGAGACATTGTCATCATACTTTTCTTTAAGTTTTTTTTCCTTTAGCTCTTTGAACATATATGTAATAACTGTTTTCAAGTTTTGTCAGCTAATTCCACCATCTGTGCCCCCTTTGAATGGCAGTTTTTAATGTCTGCATTTTTTCCTACGTAAGGGTCACACTTTCCTGTTTCTTTCCATATCTTATAGTTTTTTTGTTGTTGTTGAAAATTTGACGTCTTAGATATTATACTGTGGCAGCTTGAATACTTATTGCCTCATTCCCAGGAAGTTTTTGTTGTTTATTTTCTTTGCCTGATTGTTTGCTTATTCCTTTAGTGACTTGTATGAACTAATTTTGTACAAAGTCTATTTCTCCTGTAGTATGGAGCCTCTAATTTACCTACTCAAGTTTTCTCCCTTTTTTTTATCCTTTAGCCTGGATACCTAAGAGTCACTCCTTGGTCAGCAGAAGTCACTTATTGGTCAAAGGTCATGCTTAAGCTCCCTTAACCAGTTAGATTTTTTACATTTTACTGTTGTGTTTTGCAGTCTGCTATCACAGTTCAAGATATTTACATTTTTGTACCGCATTCAGCCAGGGACTGGTAACTTGAATGTTCCTTCTCTAATCACTCCCGAGAGGGTGCAGTCTTGTGCATCACACATTCTTCCAGATTGCCAGTGATGGGTGTGATTTCATTTTTAAGATTGGCTTCTTAGGCATTGTCTCTGCGGCAGAGTAGCTTATTGTTCCTGTTTGGTCATATGTGTACAGGCAGACATCTGGTTTATTGCACTTTGCAAATATTGCATTTTTTTACAAATGGAAGGTTTGTGGCAACCCTGCATTGTCAGATGATGGTTAACATTTTCTAACAATAAAGTGTTTTAAATTAAATTGTGCATGTTGTTTTTTTAGACATAATGCTTTTTTAGACATAGCATTAGAGTACAGTATATGTAAACATAACTTTTATATGTACTGGGAAACCAAAAAATTTGTGTGACTCATTTTATTATGGTATTCACTCTATTGTGGTGGTCTGGAACCGAACCTGCAATATCTCCAAGGTATGCCTGTATTTAATCCCCTTACTCTATTGAAGCTTCACCTTGTATTGATGGGTCTATATGTGGCTCAGGGAATGCTTTCAAGTCTGCCCCATGTCCTACTCTGACTGCTCCTGCATCGGTGCAGCCTTGCACATGCACACAGCCTTCCTGACCCCAGAGTTGACTGTGATCCCAGGAGGCTTCTTTTTGGCTGTCTCTTTCCCTGGTTCTCTCTATTAAACTTGTGTCTGCTTTATTATTTGGTTTGTATAATGGAGCTACTAACCTCCTCTTCATTGTTCTCCACCTAGTCTTCTTGGTTTTTGACAACCTTCTTAGGCAAGGAGTTCTCCACTCTGTTCCAGTCAGTCCCCTCAGGCAGACCTGCAGAGTTCTTCATCTCATGGCCTACCTCTCCTCCCACGCATAACCCTGTGCCACTGCATCTAACTGGGGGTGGAGACCAACTTTTATTTTGGTGATACTCCTGCTGTACAAGAGGAGACTGGGAGTGGAGGGGAAGGAAGTAGCAATCCCTTATCTTCGTGGCTTGACTCTCCTAGCATGGAGACTCTGCTCTGTGAGTACATGGGGTGAGGGTGAGGGTGGGGGATGATTTGACTCCTAGTATTCTCAGCCTTCTATGCCTAGGGTAGAATTTCTATTCTATGAGTGGGGCTGAATGGAATAGAATAGAGCCTCTGCAATACAAGCTTGGGGTGTGGTGTGGTGGTGGTGGATGAGAAGCCCCAGCAGCATTCCCCCTCTGGGTTGAACCTCTAACCCCAGATTGGGGGTTGAGGGGAGAGGTAGTCCCCACTTTCTTGGCTGCTTCTTGACAGCTCTTTCTGCCTGGAGTTGAATACCTAGGGTAGAATTTCCATAACATGTGTATAAAGGAGGGAGTGGTAGCTCACTATTCTTACCAAGATTTAGTAGATTTTCTTAAATGAATGTTTCTCCGTTTGCTGTATGTCTTTAAGACAATTTCCAGAGACTTTTAATTGTTGTTTTCTTAAAATAATTTTCTCCAGTTACACTGACGTTTTGCTGGGAAGAGGGCCCACTGAGCTCCTTATTCCACCATTCTGCAAGTCCCACCCCCAAAATGATCTTTTAAAAATGTAAACCTAAATGATTTTCCTGCTCTGAAACTATTCCTCCTCTCTAACCTAAAGCAGTTTAATGAATTTAATGATTCCCTATTACTTTTAGAATAAAATCTAAAATTCTCAATTTGGCCAACCTACATAATCTAGCCTAGCTCTCTAGCCTCAATTTGAACTAATTTCTTTCTTACTCTTTTCCCACTGGCCACACAAGATCTCTCCCAGTTCCTCTAACATGCTAAGCTGTCTTCTGCCTCAGGACCTACCCACACAGCTTTCATGTGCTTGGAAAGCTGTGCCATTCTTTTTTTACCTGGCTAATTTCTACTCATGGTTCAGAATTCAGCCTAAGCATCACACATCAGCAAAGTCCTCTCATTGTGTCCAGACGTGGGGAGATCCAGCGCCTCACTGGAACAGAGACCATCCCTTTCCACACCTGTAATATTTATTATTTTGAGTTATTTATTATTTAATAATGTTTCCTTCTCTATTTGACTGTAAGCTCCCTGAGGGATTGTTTTCTATTGTACCTTCCCAAGGAGCTCAACAAAGACTTGACTGATAGACTGATTGATCTACTGTGGAGCCTTTTAACATGGAGAACAGTGCTGAATTATCCTGTAATATAAGGTGGGGGAACAATACAATGGTTACTAATATTTATTTTTTACTTTTCATCTCTTCACAATTTATGCAATTGTTCTAAGGCAATTATGTTTTCGTCAAGGCATATAGATGCTTTTGGAGTTTGGATGACCAGTTCAAGCACCCTTAACTCAAAGAGACAACAGTAGGATGCTTCTTCTAGTACCTCCGACACAGAGAACTTGCCTCTTCCCTCCTTTTCCCAGATCTCTCTCTGAAATCAAATGACACACCCTGGCTGAGAAGAACCTGTGGAGGCCAACACAGGGAATATGCTGACTCATGTCTCCTTCCCATCCCCTTCTTTCTTTTGTGTCATGTAGAATTATAAAAACATGTCTGTCTTGTTTATTGGTACAAGTAGACACTTAATATATCCCTCTTTTCATTGCTTTTCCAGTACATAGGTAATTGTTTTAGTTTAGTTACGTAACAGTGAGATCTTAGAGTTCCTTCCATTGTTTTCTAGCTCTTGCCCAGTTATCTCTGGAAAATTCCTCAACAATAACCTTGGTTTCATTTGGCTGACAACCCCCAAAGTGGCCATGCTTATGCCAGTCAGTGCATAAATATTGTTGGTGGTTTACCCATATCAAGGAAAAGAAAAACAATACATTCAAAAATGAAATTACTCATAATTAAAGAAGTAGCATAACTCTCCAAGTGCCTTGACAGTGCCCAGAAGTCCCTTTTAGAATCTCTGCAAGGGAATTCCCTGGCAGTCCAGTGGTTAGGACTCCGTGCTTCCATTGCAGGGGGCATGAATTTGATCCCTGGTCGGGGAATTAAGATCCCATAAGCCACAAGGCGCGGCCCCCCCAAAAAAAAGAATGTCTGCAAATTTTGCCAACATGGTTTTTAAAATCTCTTTCTAAATAAACCCCAATAAATGTATTTTGAATGAATGAATGAATGAATAATACCCGCTTATAATCAAGAACTAGAAAAATAAGTAAAAAGAATTTTCTTATTGAATTTTGTTGCTTTCCTATTTTGTGTGTAGCCATAGCATGTCTCCTAACAGTATTCAGTGGGAAATGTACAGCATGTTGGCTTCAGTTTGTGTTTCTCCCTTCACTAGATTTTCCAGGGGTGGAGGGGCTTAATCCCTATGCGTGCAATTGTTTCTGCCTATGGGAAACAAGATCTGCATTCCGAGCAATTGAGTTATAAGTGCCCTTTTGGAATGCAACTGGCTCTGAATTGCAGAACCACCTATATTATACTCAGCACCAAAAAGGAGTAATGTCTTTGCGCTTTCTGGGTTTTCTTTACTTCACCTTTTTGTTCTATTTCCATTTAAAACTATTATTAGCTTTAAAATAAAAGAAAAAATATATATAGATAAACGTATCTTTTTGTTTTTCATTACAGCTAACGAATGCCCTGGAATCAGAGCATAGATCAGTAATTTATAATTTTACCTATAGTATATTATAGTTGAGAATTTGAACTCATTATGACAACACTTACTTAGGTAACCTAGGAAAATGGGAAAAAGAAAATAAACATTAGCTTAAAAGGTTGGGTTAGATTCCCTCAATTTGTAGTAGATAAAAAACAGAACAAATTAAAATAATTATTTAATGATATACAGAAGTCACTTCCATTTTACTGAGTCATGTTTCTCTGTCATTCCATAGTTCCTTAGTTAATTGATTGTCACAGTGCTTAGCCCAGGGTAGGCAATTATCAAATGAATGAATGGATGGTTGGATAAATGAATGAATGATATCACCTGGATGTAGTTGAAGGGTTTGGAAAGTTTAGATAAAACTTGATAGTTTCTCCAGATATTTGAAGGTCTTTTTGTTTTTTGGAAGATTGAATGAGTTTATGAGGCAGAGCAAACACTACAGAGGGCCCACTATGTGCATGTTTGGCCCATTGGAAATAGGATCACTAAACAGTACAATCTTGCTCTGCTGCCTCGCGGTAAGTGAGGGGATTTGTAGAGAGGAAGCAATCTTGTTGGGAAGTGGGGCTGGGAATTTGTCTGGAAGCTGAGTTTGCACAATTAGTGAGGAAGATACAGTGAAGCCACCTCTTGGCCCCATCACTTATATTGGTTAATATTTAATGCTCTAAAAACCCAACCCCTCAATACCTTTACTTCTTAAGGCCACATAGATGATTTTGTTTATTATGAAAAAGGTCAGGAAGTTCCCAGAAAGAAAAAAAGATGGAGATTAACATTTTGAGAACTTTTACCTTATATCCTATTTATAAGTGATCTTCCCCTACCTAAAAACCATTTGCTTAATAATATCTTACCTTTAAGAGAATTTCTGAAGTAGTACAATGAGAGATAACCCTACTTTGTCTGATGTCTTGATTGGGTTTGTTTGGACCATGAAGTCACCACACATACAGGAACTGGAAGGGGTGACTTATAGCCACTGTCTCAGGAAAGCCGAGCCTTTGCTAAGGGTCTCTGGTGTGCCTCATCCCAAAGTATCCAAATTAACTCGAGCTGTGGGAAGCAGGCTGATAGTTTCCTACTTCTGTTAATACCCCAAGTTCCTGGGGAAGGCCTGCAATCCACCTGTTCCAAGTGAGAAAAGCAGGCAGGGAAACTGGGTGCTGTCACATGCTGGAAGCAGAGCCAGCAAGTCAAGGGCTGGCTCTGAGCCTGGGAGAATGTTCAGGGCAGGATCGGGAGGTCATGTCAGATAAGAGGGCAGGATCCCTAGTGCTCAGTGGGACGGACTGGCACTGGGCAGGAAGGGAGCCCTGCAGCCTAAATATTACCACATGGACTCTCTTAGTGTGAATCTTTCTCAAAGAGCCTCCTGAGCCCTGGAGGATTCCAAACCTCCACGAAGAGGAAATTCACAGCCCTGGGGGCCTGGGCTCTTCTGTCAGGAGCCTTTTGCCCCCTAGCTAGCTGACAGGGCCCTAGGCTCCAACCACCCTCCATTCATAGGGATGTCCTGATAGTCCTAAATGCCTGCCCTGCTCTTCCGGGCTTGGGGAGTGTGAGCCAAGGCAATGCATGGGTAATGAGATTTGCCTCCACATTTTCCACACCCCATCTGGGGACACAAGGTCTGACAAACATGCGTGTGCTTGGGGGATTATGACCAGAATATGTGTAATCAGAGCTGCCCCAGAAACCTGGCATCTGTTGTAGCCAAAGCTTTGAGCAGTAGGGTCCCAGCTTCTATGGTCCTCACAACCCTAACAGCTGCCTTTGCTTTTGCTATTGTCCAAGGTAGGTTCATGTCAGGTGACATTCAGATGACAGTGGGAATTTGGGATGATGCCAGAGGCCCTGAGATAACCCTACTGGCTAATCATGCCTTGATGCAACCCCAGTTTCAGTTAAGGTTCTCCACGAGGGTGCTTTTCAAAAGCAGTACTGGTAGCACAAGGCCATTTTTTGTCTTTTAGATTAGCAACATGTTTTTTTATTTTTTAAATGATAATACTGGCTTCGGTGAAGGATGAGGTTGAGATGGGTAGGAGTATACATTAACAGAACTTTTATGAAAAGGAGTTTGCCACTTCGTATAAGGAGCCTTAAAAAATTAGACAGATTTCTAGACAGCTCTGTTATACATATCTGTCTCATAATGCACTTTGGCCCAGTAATTTCTTTATAACAACCTCCTTTCAGGAAATGATCAGCTATATGAACACAGATTTGTGATGTTTATCCCAGTATTGCTAATGCCAAAATAATGGAAATTTACTTCAGTGTCTAATAATAGATGAATGATTAAATTAGTAACATTAAACTTATATAGTGGAATATCATGCCTCCACGAAAAATGATTCATAGTCAATCCTCCGTATCTGTGGAGATACCGCAATTCAACTAACCACAGATGGAAAATATTTGAAAAAAGAATTCCAGAAAATTCCAAAAAGCAAAACTTGACTTTGCCTTACACCAGTAACTATTTATACAGCATTTATGTTGTATTTACAACTATTTACATAGCATTCACATTGTATTAGGTATAATAAATAATTTAGAAATGATTTAAAGTATGCAGGAGGATGTGTGTAGGTTATATGGAAGTACTACATCACTTTATATATGGGACTTGAGCATCTGTGGATTTTGGTATCTGTAGGGATCCTGGAATGAATTCCCTGTGGATACAGAGAGTCCACTGTATGGTTCACAAGAAAGTAGGTATAAATTCTCTTAAATACAGGAAAAGCTCTGATTTAATGTGGGAGGAGAACACTTAAGGACATGAATACCAGATGAGGATTATCAGGGCCATATAGGAGGCCCACATACTCCGCAAGGAGGAAGATAAATTCCACACCCTTCTTGGAAGATGATTGGTAATTTGTTTTTTTTTTTTTAATTGAAGTGTAGTTGATGTACAATGTTGTGTTAGTTTCAGGTGTACAGCACGGTGATTCAGTTATACATGTACATACACACACAAACACACATACACATATATATATTCTTTTTCAGATTATTTTCCCTTATAGGTTATTATAAAATATTGAGTATAGTTCCCTGTGCTTTACAGTAGGTTATCTATTGTTGGTTATTTTATATATATATTGTGTATATGTTAATCCCAAACTCCTAATTTATCCTTCCCTGCCCCCCTTTCCCCTTTGATAATCATAAGTTTGTTTTCTGTGCCTTTGGATCTATTTCTGTTTTGCAAAAAAGTTCATTTGTATCTTTTTTTTTTTTTTTTTGGATTCTACATATAAGCTATATCATATGGTATCTGTCTTTGTCTGGCTTTCTTCACTTAGTATGATAATCTCAAGGTCCATCCATGTTGCTACAAATGGCAATATATCATTCTTTTTTATGGCTAAGTAATATTCCACTGTATATATATATACCACCTCTTCTTTATCGATTCATTTGTTGATGGACATTTAGGTTGCTTCCATGTCTTGACTCTTGTAAATAGTGCTGCAATGAGTGGCAATTTCTATCAAATTTTAAAATACACAAACTTTGGGACCCAAGACTTCTACTTTTAGGAACTTTTCCTGCAGATACATTTGCATTTGTGTCTCATGATATATGTACAAGGAGAGTTATTACAGTATTGTTTCAGTGGCAAAAGCTGGAAACAACTAAGTGTCTACCAATAGAACATTGGGTAAATACAAGATGGCACAGCTATCAAAAGTAGCATACTAGGGACTTCCCTAGTGGTCCAGTGGTTAAGACTCCAGACTTCCAATGCAGTGGGGGGGACCTAAGATCCCACATGCTGTATGGTGTTGCCAAAAAAAAAAAGAAAAAAAGTAGCATACTATGCAGCTGTTAAAAAGAATGAGGTACTTCATTTACCTCATGACTACTGTGGAACTTTGTATATTAAATAAAACTCAATATAAGAAATGAAAAAAGTACAGCACAAAAACTAATATACTACAAATGTGTGTGTGTGTGTGTGTGTGTGTGTGTGTGTGTGTGTGTTAATTTATAGACTATCTCAGGAAGGACATAAAAAGCTGTTAATGATAATGGCTCCTTTGGGGAATAGGAATGAAGGGAAAACATATTATTCACTTTATGTTCTTTCATATTTTTCAAATTTTGTACAATGTAGATATATAACCCATTCCAAAATCAATAAATAAACAATAAGAATAACATTTAAAAGTAAAAAAGAAATAGAGGATTTCCCTGGTGGCACAGCGGTTAAGAATCCACCTGCCAATGCAGGGGACATGGGTTCGAGCCCTGGTCCGGGAAGATCCCACATGCCACAGATCAACTGTGCACCACAGTTGTACCCGTGCAACCACAACTACTGAGCCTGCGTGCCACAACTACTGAAGCCCATGTGCCTAGAGCCCGTGCTCCGCAGCAAGAGAAGTCACCACAGTGAGAAGACTGCGCACCTCAACAAAGAGTAGCCCCTGCTCGCCACAACTAGAGAAAGCCCGCACCCAGCAACGAAGACCCAGTGCAGACAAAAATAAATAAATTTAAAAAAAAGAAAAGAAATAGAAATAAATTTTAAAATTACTGGGAAAATGCTCATAGAATAAAAATAAATGAAAAAAGAAACCCACAGTAAACCATATATATGGTATAATCCCATTTGTTTTGTGGTTGTTATTTTTTAAATATTTATTTATTTATTTGGTTGTACCAGGTCTTAGTTGCAGGAGGCAGGCTCCTTAGTTGCAGCACAGGGGCTCCTTAGTTGTGGCATGCGAACTCTTAGTTGCGGCATGCATGTGGGGTCTAGTCCCTGACCAGGGATCAAACCCGAGCCCCCTGCATTGGGAGCGTGGAGTCTTATCCACTGCGCCACCAGGGAAGTCCCTCATTTGTTTTTTTGGGTTTTTTTTAATAAATATATTTATTTATTTATTATTTTTAGCTGTGTTGGTTCTTCGTTTCTGTGTGAGGGCTTTCTCTAGTTGCGGCGAGCGGGGGCCACTCTTCATTGCGGTGTGCGGGCCTCTCACTATCGCGGCCTCTCTTGTCGTGGAGCACAGGCTCCAGACATGCAGGCTCAGTAGTCGTGGCTCACGGGCCCAGTTGCTCCGCGGCATGTGGGATCTTCCCAGACCAGGGCTCGAACCCGTGTCCCCTGCATTGGCAGGCAGATTCTCAACCACTGCGCCACCAGGGAAGCCCCCTCATTTGTTTTTAAAGTGGTGTACACAGAAAAAAGACAAAGAACAAACTAAAATGATGCTGAATGATACATAAAATAGTTTTTTCCTTAATATTTCTGTTTATTTTTCAGATTTCTCTATAATGACTACATGTATTATTTCTGTAATCAGAACAGAAAATAGGCAACTTATCTCTGGTTAATGAGATTAAGGGAAACTTATCTTCTTAATTCTTTTTGTTATTTTTCCATAATTTTTTTTTTGTTTTTATTGTTTGTTTGTTTGGGTCTTTTTTTGGCCATGCCGCATGGCTTGTGGGATCTCAGTTCCCCAACCAGGGATTGAACCTGGGCCACGGCAGTGAAAGCCTAGAATCCTAACCACTAGGCCACCAGGGAACTCCCCTGTGTTGTACTGTTTTAAATATGGGGAAAAAAAAAAGATTATTAAAACTCTAATCCAGTACTTAGATCAGAGTTTCCATAATTCTTCTTGAGGCTCCTGAGCAGTGCCCTGCAGAGTGAGAGGCATGTGTTCCTGGACACTCTCTGGCCAGGCTGGGCTCGGCCCCATGGTGACCACTGCTGGTCCAGGAGACAAGGGGAGAGCACTCTCTTTCTCAATGCTGGCTACCACCGTTTCCCAACCAATGACCTCTCTGTTCAAGCAGCCACATTTGCTGCTGCGGAGGGACCCTGGGAGTGAGGAGAAGTGGAGTAGGGAAAGTTGGAAAGAGCCAGAAAGACAGAGGCCAAGGAAGAAAGCCAGGCACAGAGCAGCTTCTAGGCTGCAAGCATCTGGGGCACAGTGTTCTAGGCTCCCTTGTTCTCCATGTTTGTTGAGGTTTCTTGAGTATCTCTGATGCTGGAAGTCTTTGCCTCCTCTATCCCCCCAGGCTCTGCTTGTCATTCCAGATAGACCATGGGCATCTACAGCTGTGCAATTCCTGGCACAGAACCCGGCCTGCTGGAGTAGCTGTTTTCCTAACAGGTAGTAGCCATATAAATGTAGTATGTTAAATTCAACAGTGTGAAAACAAAGAGCAGAAGAAGGACAATTCCTGGGTGCTGAGATGAGACGGCTGCCATGTACTGTTGTCTATGTTGAATCCTGCCACATTTTCCATTCAAAAAGTAAACATTAATAATTTGCATATTTATTACAACAGTTTTTTTCTGAAAGGTGGCTTTGTTAAATTGTTTAACAAAGTTAGTATATTATGACAATTTTCAGACATAAGAAGAAAAGCGTCTTGAGAACGAGGTGCCCTTTTCTTGTTGGTTGTATGGTTCAGTGGCAGCTCTGTTAGCAAAAGCCGAATTTTAATTCAGGGGCCACTTCTTGCTCTTGTCCACAAACCAGCCCAGTCTGCCTTGAAACTTCAAAAGGTGAGTGTGTGTGACTGGACAGTACTAAAAGGATAGTCTCAGATGCACATTTACAGATGCTGAGAAGGAGGTAGAACGTGCATAGGAGAGGTTGTCTGTTCTGTCCTCACGCTTGGATTTCTGGCTTCCGCAGTATGAGAACTGCATGCTAATGTGTGGATTTCAAAGCAATTATTGAGACCTAAGGGCTCTATTAAGCAGAAATTGCTGTCTGACTCGGCAAACTTCAGTGACTTGGTCGCTATGGTGTTTAATCCTGACTTGTGGGCCCACACGCTCTCTTCCAGATTGCAGAGCATAGATTCTGTGATTGACCACATCTGACTGCTCATATCCTTGTACTGTGTGTGTGTGTAAGCATGTGTGCAAGCTCACTCATATGTATAATGAATGCACATTGGCTTCCCTCTAAAATTCTTATTGAAATAGTGATACAAATTACTTTTGGTCACATTCAGTTTTAAGATGGGAAAAACCAATTTGCTCTGCTGAAACAAATAGAGCAGAAACATGTCAGCAATCTTGGGCTCTCATGTTTGGGGAGGTGTTTAATAATGAGGGGCCCTAAGTCTGGGCATGGCCCCATGGTCTACTACACAAGGCCTCTATCTCTTTCTTCCCGCTCTGCTCTCCACCATCTCAACTGAGCGGAAAGAGCTTTGGGTAGAAAGAACAGGAAGTCACTGAAAACCCTGGGTTCCCTTTGTACAACTATATCTCTTATAAGGAGATACCTGAGGGTCCTTTTCTCTCAAAGCTCTTCTAGGGGTCACTCCCTAATGTCTTATTTGAGCAACCCAGACCCACTTGCTGAATTATGTATATTTTGCTGGTTACTGAATAGCTAAGAGGAAAAGATGTATCAAACTCAGTATTTTAAAAATGAACATATTAGTCACCTTCCCCATTTACCGCTACTTCTTCTCCCATGTTCCCTACCTTGGTGTGGTGGCTATGAGAGGGCACCTACCAGAACGTGAACTACAGGGAGTGTAATTGACCAAGGGCCCACTGTGCTCTGAAATCCTTCACTGTGTTTGGGCTGAGACCATGCTTCCCACGGGCTGCTGCCAGCAATGACTAAGTGTGGCCAGGATACTGAGGCAGATCCATTTCTGAGTGATGTAGGATAACTCTGAAGTCTGACAACTGACTTCAGCTCAAGGACTCCCTGACAGCCTTGTGAAATGTTCCATGACAGTCTAGGATGCTTTTACCCAAGCTTTCTTTCCTTACTCCAACACTTGGGGTCTCCTGCATTTGTGGTCTGATGGCTCTCCCAGTTGTTTGCAGCTCTGTCTCCATTTTCTTAAATGAAAATCTTTGCACACTTAATCCCATCTTGGCATGTCTTTCTCAAGGACTCAGATAACAAAAGTAGTACTGCGGGTGGGGTAATAATACTACTGGCTTCTTTCCATTCTGGGAAGACTAGTAGTTCATCCTCACAAGGATAGAGACTCATTCTGATTCTGGGTTTGCCTTTCTTGCCTCTGGGAAATGATCAGGGGCTCACATTTGCCAGGGGACACAGCAAGGATCCTATGGAACTACCGGGTACTAATACTAAGACTCTCTTTCATCAAAAGACGCCATTAAGAGATTGAAAAAAATCAAGTCTACACAATGGGAAAAGATGTTTGCAGTACATGCATCTGTTATAACTTGTGTACAGAGTATATGAATTCTTACAAGTCAATATGAAAAAAGCAGGTAACCTAATAGAAAAATAGGCAAAGGAGTTGAACAGTACTTCACAAAAGAGAGTATCCAATGGCAATAAACATTTGAAGAGATATTAATTCCACTAGTTATTTGGGAAATGTAAATTAAAGCCTTAAGGTGATGCCACTAGAAATGGCCAAAATGAAAACACCAGGCAGTACCAAGTGTTGACATGTGACTGGAGTCAAGTACCTAGAACTTTTACACTCTGCTAGTGGACGTGTGTTTTGGAACAACTATCTGGGAAAATAGTTTGACAGTGTCTATGAAACTGTACATACACATTTCCTCTGACTAGCAATTCCATGAATACATAAGTTCAACAAAAGATGGAACTAGAATGTTCCCAGCAGCATTATTTATGGTACCAAAAACAAGTAATAACACAAATGTACACTGAGAGAAGAATAGGTAGATAAATTGTATTTGTATGTTCATATAACAGAATACAGGGTTGAGGATGAATGAACTACTATTACATACAGCAACGTGGACACTCACGGACAATGTTAGTGAAAGAAGACAGACTGTACAAAGCATATGGGATGATTCCATTTGTAAAGTGCTTAAAATCAAACTAAATTAGTCTAGACTGTTAGAAATCAGAATAGTGGTTATCCGTGTGGGGCGAGTAATGACTGGGGTGCTGGTAAAAGTTATGTTTCATGAGCTGATGCTAATTACACAGGTATGTTACTTTATCAAAATTCATCAAGTTGTACTAGAATTTGTGCAACTTTTCGATGTGTATGTTTTGCTTCAATAAAACTTACCCCAGGGCTTCCCTGGTGGCGCAGTGGTTGAGAATCTGCCTGCCAATGCAGGGGACACGGGTTCGAGCCCTGGTCTGGGAAGATCCCACATGCCGCGGAGCAACTGGGCCTGTGAGCCACAATTACTGAACCTGCGCGTCTGGAGCCTGTGCTCCGCAACAAGAGAGGCCGCGATAGTGAGAGGCCCCCGCACCGCGATGAAGAGTGGCCCCTGCTTGCCACAACTAGAGAAAGCCCTCGCACAGAAACGAAGACCCAACACAGCCATAAATAAATAAAACATAAATTAATTAAAAAAAAAAAAAACTTACCCCAAAAGTTAAGTTTTTCCTCAATATTTTCATTATCAAAAATTTAGAAAATACAAAATAGAAAAATAAATATTGCAAGAGAATACCCACTTCAAGCATTTTAATCATTATCCTTGTGGCCTTTTCTCTATACACTCAAATGTCCTCTTCAGCCCTTCCTTCAGATAAAATCAGGACCATGTTCTAGATTCTGTTTTGTAACTGCGTTTTGCAACTTCCACCATATATACAGTCAACACCTTTCCATGTCATTAGCATTCTTTTACCACATTTAAAGGGTTGCTAGTTGTCTACCAAATTGGAGTTCCATAGTCTATATAAGAAGTCATTTTTCATGCGTCATAAACAATAATATGTGGTGATCAGGACTTTCCTGGCAGTCCAGTGGTTGGGACTCCATGCTTCCACTGCAGGGGGCATGGGTTTGATCCCTGGTCAGGGAACTAAGATCCTACCTAGTTCTGTGCTGTGCAGCTCTGCCAAAAAAAAAAAAAATGTGATGATCATTCTCGTAGCTAAATCTTTGCCCTATATCCATGATTATTTCTTTAGACTCAAGTTCTAGGAGTTGGGTGTCTGCATATAAAGCGTTGTATACCCTTGAGGTTTAGACATCTCCTGGTTAATTTTTTAACAGTGATGTAACAGTTTGCGCTGAGAGCGTGCTTTGAAGTATGTTCCTATCAGGTGGTTCTTGGAATCCTGAGAGCAACAACAGCAATGACAATGTCAATAATTGCCATGGAGCCTATTATATCACTTCATTTATTTCCCACCAAAAATCTGGCTATGTGGGGACTAATAGCTGCCTTTTACAAATGAGGATACAGGTTCAAGAGAAGAACCATATTCAAGTTCCCTCAGAATTGAAAGCTGGATTCAAAGCCAGAGGTGTCCAACCCTAAAGCCCTCTGCCACTCCATAGCGCTTTCTGGGGAATGGTAAATCCTTTTGTTGAGCTACCAGGGAGTCCAGCTGGACCAGTGATTGCTGTAAGCTACAATAGCAACACAATAATGATCATAGTGAGAGCTAATGCTCAATTGATGCTAATAGACTGATCGGGAAAGCAAGTGGGATTGAGACAGAAAAAGAGAATGAATCTGGAAGTGTGTGTGCATGTGGGGAGGAATTCTGAGTCTTATGGAAGTTACCAGAAGATAAAAAATTGAAATCCCGTGTCAACCCACTTGTTGATGACATGTCACAAGCTTGTATAAGCCTCCTCAGCCACCAGGGCACCAGGCTGTTGGACTCATTCCTCTGGAGTAAGATTGATAAGCACATTCCACTAAGAACAGATGTAGCTGTGAGAGGCCAGAAACCAGTTTACTAGAAGACACAGAGGGAGTGGAGAGGCTTGTGCAAGCTTTTTGATTGTGGCTCGGAGTTTTTGTGAAAGGCCAAAGAAGTGAGACTTTCTGGGGACGTTCCAGTGAAACTCTGATTCAAGCTGTATCCCTTTCTCCAGGAAGCTGTTAAGGCTGGTTACTCAGAAAAAGTAAGAAAACTCTGTGTGTGCGTGTGAGTGTGTGTGTGTGTGTGTGTGGGTGGGTGGGTGAGAGAGAGAGAGAGAGAGGGAGAGCAGCATGGGAGCATCCATGAATGAAAGAAGCTCTGTGATTGACAAGTGACAAGTTTTGGGGAAACTGGATGTGTATGCCTATTGATAATTTGTTCTTAGTCCTTCTCCCTGCTGACTCACATTTCAACACACAGTCTGCTTGTCAACTGATAGGGCGAGTTGCTTGGAAGGTACAGAAAAGAGAAGAGGCAACATGGGGAAGTGGAAGAGAAGGCTTTGGAATGCCACAGCTTCTAATCCAAATTTAGCCACCAGTCAGATTAATGTAAGGGAACAATAGTTAACTTGTATTTCAGGATCTGTGCTAAGTGCATCTTCTGTATCATTAAATTTTCAAAGCCACTCCACAGCGAAGTTTCTCCCATTGTCCCTGTTTTATAGATGAGGAAACCAAAGATCAGGAGGCTTAGGTAATTAATGGGAGATATCAAATTTGTTGAGAGGCAGGTTTGAACTGAGGCCCATCTAAATCCAACATCCTACTCTTCTTAATGGTGTGACTTAGAGAGAATTTTGTAAGCCAGGCCTCAGTGTCTATTCTTTAAAGTAGAAATAAATACAGCTGACCCAGGTCATTGTCCGGGGGCCTAAATTATGGTATTTTACACCAGGGTCTGGCGCATAATAGGTCCTCAGTGAATGTTACTTTCTCTAGGGAGAGGACTTTCAGGACTTTCAGAAAGGGAGAGGGCATATATAAAACCAAACCAAACCAAAGAACCTGAAAAACATCTAGTGGCTTAGATGAGGCTAGATTGGACAGAGGGCAATACTATTAAAAAAAGAAGAAGAATTCAGATTCAACTGAGAGTACTAACAGGATGAAGAGCACAGGGCTCAGAACATCACATATACTGACTTAGCCACAAGCTTGTGGAGATGATGGTATTGTGTCTAACTGGCAAATGAAGAAATAATGTCCTAAAAGACTAGGTACCTTGTCCCAAGTCATGTTGCTGGGATTCTTTCCAAGGAGTGAACATGTCTTCTATGATTTTTTTTTGAGACAGAATGTGCATCCTGTGAAATTCACCTTTAGAAGTATACAATTTAGTGGGTTTTACTATATTCACAAAGAAGTGCAGCTATCACCACTGTATAACTATCTAATTCCAGAGTATTTTCGTTGCCCCAAAGAGAATCTCCATTCTCATTAACAGTTACTCCCCATTCCTCCCTCCCTTGGATGCTGGCAACCAGTGCTTTGCTTTATATTTCTATGGGTTTTCCTTTTCTGGACATTTTATATAAATAGAATCATACAGGATGTGACCTTCTGTGTCTGGCTTCTTTCACTTAGCATTATGTGTCAAGGTTCGTTCATGTTGTAGCATAAATTAATATTTCATTTCTTTTTATGACTCAGTAATAACCCACTGTATGGCTAGACCACATTTTGTTTATCCATTCATCAGTTGATGGAAGTTTTGGTGGTTTCCACTTTTTGGCTGAATAAAATTGCTATGAATATCTGTGTACATCTGTGTGGATATATGTTTTCAATTCTCTTGGGTATATACCTAGAAGTAAAATTGCTGAGTCATATGATAAAACTACGGTTAGCTTTTTGAGGAATTGCCAAACAGTTTTTCCAAAGCGGCTGCACCATTTTACATTCCCAACAGCAATATATGAGAAATCCAGTTTCTCCACATACTTGCCAACACTTGTTATTATCTGTCTTTTGATGATAGTCATCCTAGTGGATGTGAAGTGGTATCTCATTGTGGATTTGATTTGCATTTCCCTAATGACAAATGATGTTGAACGTCTGTTCATGTGATTGATTGTTGGTGATTTGTATATATATATATTTTTTCACATTTTAACAGCTTTACTGAGGTATAATTTGCATACCATGAAATTCACCAACTGTAAGTATACAATTCAAATGGTTTTAAGAACTTGATTGTTTCCTGATATAGGTGTTTAAAAATATCCCTTTAATCCCTACTTTAGCTGCATCCCATAAATTTTGATATTAGATTTTTATTTTTAACAAGTTCAAAATATTTTCTAACTTTTCTTGGTTTTTACTGAAGTATAGTTGATTTACAATATTGTGTTAGTTTCAGGTGTACAGTAAAGTGATTCAGTTATACATATATATATTTTAAAATTTCAGCTTATTTTCCATTATAGTTTATTACAAGATATTGAATATAGTTCCCTGGGCTATACAGTAGGTCCTTGTTGCTTATCTATTTTACGTATATTAGTTTGTATCTGTTAATCCCATACTCCTAATTTATCCCTCTCCCCTCCCTTCCCGGTTTGGTAACCATAAGTTTGTTTTCTATGTTTGTGAGTCTATTTCTATTTTGTATATAGAATCATTTGTATTATTTTTTAGATTCCTCAAATAAGTGATATCATATGGTATTTGTCTTTCTCTGTCTGACTTCACTTAGTGTGATATTCTCTAGGTCCATCCATGTTGCTGCAAATGGCAATATTTCATTCTTTTTTTATGGGTGACTAATATTCCATTGTGTGTGTGTGTGTAATACACACACACACACACACACACACACCCCACATCTTCTTAAACTAATCATCTGTTGATGAGTGCTTGGGTTGCTTCCATGTCTTGGCTGTTGTAAATAGTGCTGCTATGAAGATTGGAGTGCATGTATGTTTTCATATTAGAGTTTTCATCTTTTCCAGATATATGCCTAGAGTGGGATTGTTGGATCATATGGTAGCCTATTTTTAGTTTTTTAAGGAATCTCCATACTGTTTTCCATAGTGGCTGCACCAATTTACATTCCCACCAATAGTTTTGGAGGGTTCCCTTTTCTCCACACCCTCTCCCGCATTTATTATTTGCAGACTTTTTGATGATAACCATTCTGACTGGTGTGAGGTGATACCTCATTGTAGTTTTGATTTGCATTTCTCTAATAGTGATGATAAGCATCTCTTCATGTGCCTATTGGCCATCTGTATGTCTTCTTTGGAGAAATGTCTATTTAGGTCTTCTGCCCATTTTTTGATTAGGTTGTTTGGTTTTTTTGACTGAGTTTTATGCATTGTTTATATATTTTAGATACTAACCCCTTGTCATTTGTATCATTTGCAAATATTTTTTCCCACTCTGTAGGTTTTTTGTTTTGTTTATGGTTTTCTTTGCTGTGCAAAGTATTTTAAGTTTGATTAGGTCCCATTTGTTTATTTTTGCTTTTATTTCTTTTGATTTGGGAGACTGACCTAAGAAAATATTGCTATGATTTATGTCCAATAATGTTTTGCTTATGTTCTCTTCTAGGAGTTTTATGGTGTCATGTCTTTCATTTAGGTCTCTAAACCATTTTGAGTTTATTTTTGTATATGGTATAAGGGGATGTTCTAATTTCATTGATTTACATGTAACTGTCCAGCTTTCCCAACACCACTTGCTAAGGAGACTGCCTTTTTCTCCATTGTATATTTTTGCCTCCTTTGTCATAGATTAATTGACCATAGGTGTGTGGGTTTATTTCTGGGCTCTTTATTCTGTTCCATTGCTCTATTTGTCTGTTTTTGTGCCAGTACCATGCTGTTTTGATTACTGTAGCTTTGTAGTATTGTCTGAAGTCAGGAAGGGTTGTGCCTCCAACTTTGTTTTTTTCCCTCAGGATTGCTTTGGCAGTTCTGGATCTTTCGTGTGTATATATATTTGGGAAGTGTCTTCAGCCACCTTTTAATTGGATTATTTGCTTTTTTTTTTTTGAGATATAAGAGTTTTTAATATATTCTAGACACTAGACACTTATCAGATATATGATTTGCAAATATTTTCTCCTGTTCTGCTTCTCTTTTCATTTTCTTGATAGTGTCCTCTTATGCCTAAAAGCTTTTAATTTTGACAAAGTAGAATATATCTATTTTTCTTTTGTTACTTGTGCTTTTGATGTCATACCTAAGAATCTAGTGATAAGTCCAAGATCATGAAACTTTACCCTTATGTTTTCTTCAAAGAGTGTCACAGTTTTAGCTCTGATATTTAAGTCTTTGCTCCATTTTGAGTTAGTTTTTGTATGATGTGAGGGAAGGACCCAACTTCATTCTTTTGCATGTGGGTGTTAAGTTGTCCCACACCATTTGTTGAAGAAATTATTCTTTCTTCGTTAAATGGTTTTGGCATCCTGGTCAAAAATCAGTTGGCCATAGATGTATGGGTTTATTTCTAGACTTTAAATTCTATTATGTTGATCTATATGTCTATTATAATGTCAGTACCACACTGTTTTGATTACTGTAAATTTTCAGTAAGTTTTGAAGGAAGTGTGATTCTTCTTACTGTGTTTTACTTTTTCAAGATTGTTTGCATTTTCATATGCATGTTAGGATCAGCTTCCGAAACTATACCAGCTGGAATTTTCAAAGAGATTGTGTTGAATATGTAGATCAATTTGGGGGAGTATTGTCATCTTAACAATATTAAATAAACTTTTAAAACTTATTTTGTTGTTGTTATGAGGTATAATTGACATATAATATTATATTAGTTTCAGGTGTACAACATAGTGATTCAATATTTGTGTACATTGTGAAATGATCACCACAAGGTCTAGTTAACATCGGTCACCATGCACAGTTAGAAAACATTTTTTTCTTGTCATAAGAACTTTTAAGATTTACTCTCTAGGCAACTTTCAAATTTGTAATACCATATTATTAACTACTGGGTTGGCCAAAAAGTTCGTTTGGGTTTTCTGTAAGAGCTTATGGAAAAAAAACCGAACAAATTTTTGGCCAACCCAATATCATCATGCTGTACATTACATCTCCATAATTTATTTATTTTGTAACTGGAAGGTTGTGCCTTTTGTCCCCCTTCACCCATTTCTCCCATCTCCTACCCCTCCCCTTTGGCAACCACCAATCTGATCTCTGTATCTATGAGCTTGTTTTTGTTTGTTTGTTTGTTTAGATTCCACATATAAGTGAGATCATACAGTATTTGTCTTTCTCTGCCTGACTCATTTCACTTAGCATAATGCCCTCAAGATCTATCCATGTTGTCGCAAATGGCAAGATTTCATTTTTTATGGCTGTATAATATTCCTGTGTGTGTGTGTGTGTGTGTGTGTGTGTGTGTGTGTGTGTGTGTGTATCACATTTTCTTTATCCGTCCATCCATCAATGATTGTTTTCATGTATTGATTATTGTAAAAAATGCTGCAATGAACATGAGATGCATTATCTTTTCAAATTAGGGTTTTCCTTTTCTTCAGATAAATACTCAGCAGTGGAAGTGCTGGATCATATGGTAGTTCTATTTTTAATTTTTTGAGGGACCCTCATATTGTTTTCCATAGTAGCTGCATCAATTTATATTCCCATCAACAGTGCACAAAAGTTCCTTTTTCTCCACTCCCTGCCGACTCTTGTTCTTTCTTTCTTTCTTTTTTTGGCCACACGATGCGGCATGTGGAATCTTAGTTCTCTGACCAGGGATTGAACCTGTGCTCCCTGCAGTGGAAGTGCGGAGCCCTAACCACTGCACCACCAGAGAATTCCCTTGTTATTTCTTGTTTTTTTGATAGTAGCCATTCTGACACATGTGAGGTGATATCTCATTGTGGTTTAGATTTGCATTTCCCCGATGATTAGTGATGGTGAGCATCTTTTCATGTACCTGTTAACCAACTATATGTTTTCTTTGGAAAAATATCTGTTCAGATCTTCTATCCATTTTTTAATTGGATTGTTTGGGTTTTTGCTATTGAGCTTTATGAGTTCTTTATATATTTTGGATATTAACCCCTTATTAGATATATAATTTGCAAATATATTTTCCCATTCCATAGGTTGCCTTTTCATTTTGTTGATGGTTTCCTTTGCTGTGCGGAAGCTTTTTAGTTTGATCTAGTCTCATTTGTTTATTTTTGCTTTTGTTGCCTTTGCTTTTGGTATCAGACTCAAAAAATCATTGCAAGACCTATGTCAAGGAGCTTACTGCCTATGTTTTCTTCTGGGAGTTTTATGGTTTTAGGTCTTAAATTCAAATCTTCATTGGAAGTTAATTTTTGTGCATAGTGTGAGATCATGGTCCAGTTTCATTCTCCTGTATGTGGCTGTCCAGTTTTCCCAACACCATTTATTGAGGAGACTATTCTTTCCCTGTTGTCTATTATTGCCATAAATTAATTGACCACATAAGGTTTATTTCTGGGCTCTCTATTTTGTTTCAACAATCTGATGACTTTTTTTTCTTTTTCTTGCCTTGTACCTTGATTAGCTCCTTCACTATAATGCTGATTAGAAGTGGTGAGACAAATATCCCGATCTTGGTCCTGACCTTAGAGACAAATCTGTCAGTCTTTCCCCATTAACTATGATGTTAGCTGTGAGTTTTTCATAGATGCCTTTAATCAGGTTGAGGAAGTTCCCATCTATTCCTACTTTGTTAAAAATTCTTATCATGAGAGGGTGTTGGATTTTGTCCATGCTTTCTCTGCATCTATTGAGATGATAATGTGGTTTTGTCCTTTATTTTATCAATATGGTGTATTACATTGCTTAATTTTCATATGTTGAATCACCCTTGAATTCCTGGGATAAATTTCACTTTGTCATGATGTATAATCCTTTTTATATGTTGCTAGATTTGGTTTGCCAGTATGTTGTTCAGGATTTTTGTATCCATATTCATAAGGGATATAGTTTTCTGTAGTTTTTTCTTGTGAATTCTTTGTCTGGCCTTGGTATCAGGGTAACTCTGGCCTCAAAGAGTGAGTTAGAAAGTATTCATTCCTCTTCTATTATGTTTGAATTATTTATTTTTTTCTTTCAAATATGTCAGTATTTTGGACAGCCAGTACTTCATTAAAAAGCAGAACTTTATTTTGGGCTGTGGTGGGGCAATACATGAAATGTAACTGGCACCCAGGTGTTTATCCTGGTAGATCAGATATCCCAAAATGCCAAAGGAGATGCCATCATAATGTAGAGGAGGCAAACTGAATACATAGCCACACCTATGCAGTCAATGCATGTTCAGCCTGGCTAAACATAAACCTACCTTAGAAGACAATCCCAACACACAACCTCTTCCTGTTTGCAGACTATCTTTGGAATTTCCAACGAGAACTGCATCTCACTCCTCATTTGCTCCTCATGGATTCTCTTGACTAAGGACCACAAAGTTTGTTCTCCCATTTCTCCCCCAAGGAATAAATACACATATTTCTTGTTTGTGACTGTTTCCAGTCTAATTTTGTCTTTGGTCAAGCAATGCATATCAAAATAGCTCAAGGAACTCACCTTCCAGTTATCTCTTGCCCTACAAACACTTTCTTTCAAGAAACTTTTCAGGGGAGTCCAAGCCTAAAATGTCTATGGAAGGTCCACACAGTTTAATGTGTGTTGAGTAAGAGAAAAGTATGGTGTGGGCTAGATCACACTGTGAAGTCTTCATGGACCAGGCACAGAGTTGAGTTGAGCCTTGAAATGTAAGAAAGACTCAGAGTGATTTAGAGGCGAGAAGGGTCATTCCAGCTTCAGGAAACAATGTGCAATGTTCCCAGCTCTCAGTTGAGGTATATGCTGCATATGTGTAGCAATAATGAGGTAATCTGATTGGAGCTGTGTATGGGAAATTTGGTAAGGTAGAGAATCATGCAAAACATTTTTAGAATTTTGAATAGCTTTAGGATTCTATTTCACCATTCTCCAAACTACATTTCTTACTACACTAGTATTCCTCTAAGTATTGTTTTAATTGAGATATAATTGACATATAACATTATATTAGTTTCAGGTGTACAGTGTAATGATTCAGTATTTGTATCATTTGAAAAATGATCACCACAGTAAGTCTAGTTAATATCTATCACCATATATAGTTACAGATTTATTTTGTTGTGATGAGAACTTTTAAGATCTACTTTCTTAGCAGCTTCCAAATATACAATACAGTATAATTAACTATAGTTACTCTCTAAGTATTAATAAATTTCTCCCAATGAATAAAAAATTAAGAGGTTCTGTGGTCAGCTCCATCTAATGAATATTGTTAAAGTCCTTACAGTAGGATGTCTCAAAGCCTTCATTCAGTGAATATTCATGTAACTCTAATGGGGGAATGTAATATCCAAAATTTTCCTGCCTTATTTGGCCATGGAGTCCTATTTTGAAGAAGATTCAAGCAACATATTCAAGATAGAAAATGAAATACAGATTGTAAAATGTTGATCCAATCTAATCCTTTTACCTTTCCAATGTAGCCTTGAGGGAAGTGCTTCTTTAAGGTCACACATTAAGTCAGAGCCTGTACCGGGGCTAGAATACAGGTCTTTGACTCTGGACAAATTGTGGTGGGTCTTGGTTGCCATGTGTATCAGTTAGGGCAAACACTAGATGCTGTAACAAACAAAGCCAAAATTTCAGTGCCTTGACTCAACAGAAGTTTATTTTTCATTCATGTGGTAGTCTAGTGTGGGAGTTTGTGGTCAGTGGGCAGCTTGCTTCCCTGTGGCTAATCAGAAACCCAGGACCCTACAGTTGTGTGGCTCTGCCATCCCCTGGGGCCACAGAGTAGATAGAGAAGCCTCATTTGCTTTTTAAAGGCCCTGGCCCAAGAGGAAGCATAATGCAATGGTTAAGAGTATGGACTCGAATTAGATGTCTTAAGCTGGAATTTCATCTCTGTGACTTATTAGCTGTGCTCCTCTGTATTATTCAACTACTCTGACCCTCAGTTTCTTTGTCTGTGAAATGGGGGCAGTAACAGAACTTTCCTTATAGGATTGTTATGTGCATTAAATGAGTTGATGTTTGTCAAACACTTATCTATACCTGACACATATTATGCACTTTACAAGTGTTTTATAAATAATAGCAACAACTATAGTAATAATAACTCCTGCTTACATTCCACTAGCTGTATCTGGCTGTAAGGAGAGCTAGGCAGCCATTTCCCAGTGACAGCTCCACACTCTGAAAGGAGAAAGAGGACTTTCTGAATTTTTTGTAGAGAGCTAGCCATCTTTGCAAAAGCCAAGCATCAGAATTTTTTGTAAATCAAGTTTTTTGGGAACAAAGCCATGTTCATTGTGTAGTTTTTTTTTCTTTCTTTCTTTCTTTTTTTTTTTTAGTGATTTAATACCAAGCATTAGTATTTGTATTTGAACAGGTAGCTAATGGAAAATTTTAAAGGTTTTGAGCAGAGAGGTAAAATAATAGCAAGAAGCCACTCCAGATATTTTTTTCTATCTCAAATATCTTTTCTATAAATTTTGAGTTGTGGAAGATAAAATTGTGTATATTATTCTAGACTATGACTATGTCTGACTGAGGATATGTGAATTTTCAATTGTTATGAGGAGTTAAAAATAAAACAGAGGGCTTCCCTGGTGGCGCAGTGGTTAAGAATCCACCTGCCAATGCAGGGGACATGGGTTCGAGCCCTGGTCCGGGAAGATCTCACATGCCGTGGAGCAACTAAGCCCGTGCGCCACAACTACTGAGCCTGCGCTCTAGAGCCTGCGAGCCACAACTATTGAGCCCTCGTACCGCAACTACTGAAGCCTGCGCACCTAGAGCCCGTTCTCTGCAACAAAAGAAGCCACCGCAATGAGAAGCCCGTGCACCACAACAAAGAGTAGCCCCCGATCACTGCAACTAGAGAAGTGCTGTGTGCAGCAACAAAGACCCAAGGCAGCCAAAAGTAAATAAATAAATTTATAAAAAAAACAAAAAACAAAACAGAACACCTGAATGGAATATTACATAGAAAAATGCCTTTTCACGTACCTTATATTTATATAATTTGTATATTTGTGTATTCTACATACATTATACATACCAAGCAAAATGAATACACAGCTAGTACTGAAACTACTGAGGAGAGAAATTTTAAATTTTCCGGAGAGAAAAGAATGATAATAGGAAATTAATTGTAGAGAATCTTTATTGCTAATTTAATATGTATTAAAAAACTAATGCTAATGGTGTGCTGAGGTAATTGATTTACTCTGTTGAAAGTTTTAATTTCAGTGGTCCTCACTTGACTTTTCACATAAGGTTGCATGTTTCTTTTATTTAAATTCTCCTATTATAAAAGTATGAATTATTTGGGCTGTTGATAATATTCCATTTCTCTCTGTAAGCACATAATAAGATAGCATTTCCCTGCCCCTTTTGAAGTTAGGCATAGTCATGTGACTTGCCTTGGACAAAGAAATGTGAGTGGCCACCATGGATGTCACTTCTAGGCAGAAGAGTTAAGTGTCAGTGTATGATTTGCCATGTTCTCTTCCTTCCTTCAGCTTTGGGGATTATGACCCATTACAGCCTTCCTCTACCCGGATCTGAGAGTTTACAAAGAGCACAGCCCCACTGCCAACCATCAATGAACATGCAGCATAAGCAAGAAATAAACTTTTGGTACAGTAAGCCACTAGGACGTGGAGATGTGCAC
This sequence comes from Eubalaena glacialis, assembly GCF_028564815.1. NCBI lineage: Eukaryota > Metazoa > Chordata > Mammalia > Artiodactyla > Balaenidae > Eubalaena > Eubalaena glacialis. The sequence goes on along the minus strand of NC_083725.1, from coordinate 78,041,259 downwards.
TGCCTTACCATAACCTAACCAATCCTAACTGATGCAAAGAATATCAGGTTGGCAAAGGATGACTCTAGTTTTTTTAGATAATATAATTGTGGTGTTCAACAGACATGGGTAGAGAGAGGCACAGCCTGGATATGGGAACATATTGCTATAGACTGGATATCTGTGCCCCGCCCCCCCCACCAAATTCATATGTTGAAACCTAATGTCTAATGTGATGGTATTGGGAGGCGGGGCTTTTGGGAGATGATTAGGTCATGAGGATGGAGCCATCATGAATGTGATTAGTGCTCTTATAAAAGAGACCGCACAAAGCTCCCTAGTCCCCTTCCATCCTGTGAGGACACAGTGAGAGGATGGTCATGTATGAACTGGGAAGCAGGGCCTCACCAGACACAGAACCTGACCATATGGACACCTTGATCAAAACATCCAGCCTTCAGAACTGTGAGAAGTAGATTTCTGTTGTTTATAAGCCATTCAGTCTGAGGTATTTTGTCATAGTAGCCTGAATGCACTAAGACACGTATAATAAGTGACAAGGGCCTAAACTAGCTTACTATAGTGGGAACAAAGGACAATAAAGCATTAAATATAATAATAAAACAATAAACCTAAAATCATTACTCATACCATGTTCTTAAACATCATGCTGTCTTCTGAGCCTCTGTCAGCCTCAGATACAGGAGTGACTTGTAGCTGCACTTGGCAATCATAACATCTTCCCAGGGAATGGCTTGACTTTGCCTCTGAATTATTTTTTAAAAACCTAAGGCTAATTATGTTTAATGTACTGGTACAGTTTGGTTATTGGTTTATTGGCTATTATCTAATTGACGGGATTTCTTCTTATCTTGCAAATTGAAATCTCTTTAACATATAATTATTACTGGACAATACAGGATTCAATTTATTCTGAAAGTAATCACGTTGTAATATCAGGTTTGCTCTTTGTAATCAATGGAGATTGATTTTTTCATTATAACAGAAAGAAATACTAATTTTAGGAGCAACAATAGAAAGATAAGGTCCAATGGAGCCGTTATTGGTATAGGCAGCTGATTTCAGATCACTAGCTAGTACTGTTTGTTGAATCACAATAGACGGAGGTCCCAGGGCCTTTTGTATAGATAAAGGTACTGATGTAAAATACACACCTAATCTGAGGGAATTACTGAATAAGGCTTGTGCTTCCTAGATATCAGCTGAAGTACAGAACTGGTCCCATTGTCTTCTTGGTCTGTAGCTCATTATATCAGGAAAAAGCCTTCATAGAAAACTGACTCATCCAATATCCAATATCCAATATCCAAGTTTAGTATAAGATCACTTATCATTTCCCCAGACCACTAATGGACATGTATGGGAAGGTATTCGTCCTTTTGTTGATGTGATATTTATTATTTAAAAAATTGCCGAGAGAACTGGGTTATGAAAGTCAATTCAGCAAATATTTACTGAACACCCACTTCTTCCACATATTGTAAACAAAAGCCCTCACTGCAGTGAATGTGCTTATCCTGGAAAGTGGGGGACAGGGAGTGGAAAAGATATAAGTGATATGCCTACCTGGTTCTCCTGTATACATTAAAGTTTTCAAAATGCTGCTTTAGAATTCAATTGTCATATAACTTCATTTATATTTTAACTTTTTATTGATATCTAGTAGTTCAAGTCCTCCAGTGTTGTTCTTTTTTCAAGTTTGTCTTGGCTCTTCTCAGCTTTTGCATTTTCATATAAATTTTAAAAACAGCTTGTCTATTTCTCCCAATAAAACATGGCTTATTTTTTGATCAGGAGTGCTCACAATTTATAGATCAATTTGGAGAGTATTGGTATCTTTAAAATATTATCTTCCATTCAAGAAAATGGTATATCCTTCCACTTATTTAGATTTATTGTTATTTCTTTCAATTACGTTATGTGGTTGTCAGTGTAGAGGTCTTGAATATCTTTCATTATATTTATTACCGGATATTGGAGGTTTTTAGATGCTCCTTTTAGAAGGCTGAAAAATGGCCCCCTAATGATGTCAGGTCCTAATCCTTGAAACCTGTAAATGTGACCTTATTTGGAAATGAGATTTTGCAAATGTAATTAGGTTAAGGATTTTGAGGTGAGAAGATTGTCCTGGATTACCTGGATAAGCCCAAAATGCCACCACGGGTGGGTCATCCTTATGAGAAGCAGGGGAAGATTTGACATTGGCACATAGGGGAGAAGTTCATATGAAGATGGAGCAGAGAGAAATTTGAAGATGCTGGTCTTGAAGATTGGAGTGATGTTACCACTAGTCCAAGAATGCCAACAGCCTCCAGAAGGCAGAAGAGGCAGAAACAGATTCTCTCCTAGAGCCTCCGAAGGGATGTGACCCTGCTGACATCTTGATTTTGTCCCAGTGAAACTGATTTTGGGCTTCTGGCCTCCAGACTGTGAGAAAATTAGCTTTTGGTGTTTTAACACACTTCTGGAGTTGGTAAGTGCCTCTAGGTTAAAGGGACCCCAAGTTCCTGATACCACCAAATTTCTGCTTTCTCCTGCATCTTGGTCCAGCAATTTTTAACTATCTTTTTGGGTTCTTCAGTGACTCTGAGCAGATTAAAAAATTTTTAACAGTTCAGCAGAAGAGTGGTTATATTATCTAATTTCACATTACTCAGTAACCTCACCTGCCTTTTTCTTGAGCATATTATAATTTTTAAAAGTTCGTTAATTTCCTGTATTGTTTCTAATTTCCCTATATTACTGTCTTTTTCTCTTTCTTCCTTTCTTCTTTTCTTTCTCCTGTTTCTTCATTTTGCATCAGTCTGTTATGTTAAAATATAAACTTTCTCCAGATGTCTTAGGAGACTTGTTTTTAAAAAACATATATTTGAAAAACAAGGCACTAAATGTTGTTTGGAGATTGTGTGTGTTTGTGTGTGAGAGAGAGAGAGAGAGAGAGAGGTTGAAGGGGGAAGGCTGCAGTAGACTTCACTGATTAAAGGTAACCTGGCCATTTCCTTGAGGGGACATTAAAATGTCAGTATATGTAAGTCCTTTCTCTTGAGCAGAGGTATACTCCTAGCTTCGAAAGTCCTGGGACGTCTCACCAATCAGTTTGATGATTTTTCACTTCTTTGTTCAATATTCAGGCCAGTGCTTCCCCACTTCCTTGAGTTGTTCCCTGAGTTTAGAACACCTCAGCCAGGGGGTAGGGTCTGACCAGTTCCATTTCAGGTGTCCATTTCTGGCCCAGTAAACAGTGATCAGGGACTTGGTCACATAGTGTATAGAGCTGCCACTTTTGTACTGAGGTTAGGGTATTTTTCCAAGAGGATATTGAATGGGAGGACATTATGAGCAAACTCTTTATAAGGCACATTTTTACATTTTGACTCACTTTCCTTGAAGCACTTTTGGAAGTTCTGAAATCTTTATATTTCCAGAGAAACCACACCTCTTGGTTTGGGTGAGTGGGAAATAATCAAGCTCTCTTGGGTAATCTTTCATAACCTGGGATACCTTCCAGGTGATGGGATGTCCATCTACTCATGATGGTTAGTACCTGGGCTCTCTCAAAGCAATGTCATTGATGGGACATGCAGGGGCAATAATAAGATTATAGCAGAAACTCCCTTCATTCTTTAGGTGAATTCTGTTAGTTCCAAATTTAGATGAGGCGACTTGGGGATGAGCAGGGTCCTGCTATCTGCTCATATTCTCTGGTAGTAACTTGGTGTAATTGAACACGAGAGAATAAACTTCAGTAAAGAGACTTTCATTGGAGCCAGAGCCACTCTAGCTGTGTGGCTAGGGCATGTTATTCAGACTTGGAGTTTCAGCTTCCCCCTTTCTTTAAAATGGGAAAAATAAAGAATCCTTGTTATGCTCATGGTCTGTGAAAACAGTAAACATGTTAAAAATAGGGTAGTTTTTCTTACGCTCTTATGTTTTACATAATTCCAGTGACTTGAAGGCATCTTGCAAAGTTTTCACCCCCAAGAGAGAGCCATGTTGATTCCTCATCCTGTTCTGCAGAGGACCTTCCTGCATCGGGATACAGTGTCCAGGCAACCTGGGCCAGTGACAAGTTGGAGCATCATTCATTCAAGAGCGGAAATGGATGGTCTGAGGGAATGACTAGAGAGACAGGATCTTGTAGAAAAGGCAAATTAAAAGTTAGTCAATTTGTCAATTTGAAGGAGCTGGGTCAAAAATGAGAAGCTCAGTTGTGTACAAATTGGACTAAAACTTGAAAAATCGATCATGAGTGAAATTTTGAAGTAGGCTTGGAAGACAGAGTCTGGAGTAATTCCCAGAACCACTAGGTATGGCTCTTCTGCTCCAGGCAAGGCATGGCCTGAGGGCTCAAAGGCCAGGCCCTGAAATAAGATAGCCTTATGATTTTTATGTTTTCTATTTATTTTAGTAAAAAATCCAACATCTACATAAGTATAAGAAGTGAAAAGTAAAAGCTCACCTCTCTCTTCCCCCTTTTAATCCTTTTTCTATGCATTTACACATATATAAGAATACTTTTTTACATAAATGAGATCAATCTGCACATAGCATTATTTTTAACTTAGTAATATATTTTGGTCATTCATTCCCTCAACAAATATTGATTGTGAACCATTTTAGGTGATAGAGATGTAGTGGTAAACAAAACAGAAATTCCTATGCCAAAGATCTTTTCATATAGATACATGCCACTTATTTTTAACAGTGACAAAATTATTTTACAATTTAAGGGGCATCTATTGTTTTCTTTCAGTCTGAGTCTTGACTTTTCATTTCCAATAGTGCCATTCAAACAACAGCTTCTAACTTTGCTTAAGTCTAATTTTTTTTAAAGGGAGGGGGGATCTTTCCCCTTATTATTAATTTGTAAAATTTATTTATTTAATTAATTTATTTTTGGCTGCGTTGGGTCTTTGTTGCTATGAGCAGGCTTTCTCTAGTTGCGGCAAGCAGGGGCTACTCTTCGTTGCGGTCCGCAGGCTTCTCATTGCGGTGGCTTCTCTTGTTGCAGAGCATGGGCTCTAGTCACGCAGGCTTTAGTAGTTGTGTCACGCAGGCTCAGTAGTTGTGGCTCGCGGGCTCTAGAGCACAGGCTCAGTAGTTGTGGCGCACGGGCTTAGTTGCTCCGCGGCATGTGGGATCTTCCCGGACCAGGGCTCGAAACTGCGTCCCCTGCATTGGCAGGTGGATTCTAACCACTGCGCCACCAGGGAAGCCCTGCTTAAGTCTAATTTATATATTTGTTTCCTTTTATGACTAGTTCTTTTTTGGTGTTTAAGAAAACCTTTGCCTATTCCAAAGCTGTAAGGATTTTATCATGTTTCTTCTAGAAGTTTCATGTTATATCTATCCCTTTATGTAATATCTATCCCTTGATTAAGACTTGGCCTGGTCTGAATCACAAAGATTGGTCAAGAAATGGACAGCCATAGCTCCAACTAGTACATGAGACACTCTTTACATTTTGGGGTAATGAATTTTGTGGGATAAAAGCCTGAGCTTCTTTTGGCTATCTCTACTGCCTGAGCATGAAGTGTATGCAGAAAAAGAAAGCAGAGACAAGAGATGAAAAGAAGCAGGTTCCTGACAATATTCTTTGGATACCTGGATCCCACTGAACCTGAAGCCATATATCCTTGTGTCTTTCAGTTACATCAGCTGGTAAGCCCGCATTTTGGCCTCTGGGAGTTTGAGTTGTGTTTATTTCAACTACACTTAAAATTTAGATGACTAATGAACAATGTAAGGAGGTAGCGTCATGTATTTAATCAGTCCTCTATGGATAGACATTTAAGTTGCTCCAGATTTTAGCTATTATGAGCCATGCAACCCTGGGGGCTCAGCAGAGGAGGAGAATGGAAGAAAAGTTTGGATAAATGTCTGGGAGGAATGTTTTGAGGGAGATGCAGTAGATTTCAAAAGAAGAATAAAGCCAGCCTGCCTAGCTGTGCCAAGGAAAAGGGACTGTGTCATCAGACTCTTCAGGAGAGGATTGGAGACCCCTGCCCAGAAGCAAAGGAGTGGCCAGGAAAAAACAAGGCTATTCCACATGCCTCAGCACCTGTGCCAAGTGAGGGGAGAAGGCAGAAGGAGAAGCCTGCTGCCATTATGTGTGCTTGGATCACGGTCTTGGTTTCAGCTCTCTCCACAGATCTCTTCCTGCTCACGCACAGCCCTCTGTGGAGGTGACTCATTCTGAAACACAGGGTCTTTCTGTGACCTTGAACATAATCTTGAATATAAGTAATCATTTGAATAACTTTAAAGTCTGGAAGACAAAATATGTGATGAAGACATTATTATTGTTATTATTATTATTATTACTACTACTAAGGCACATTTGAAAAGTTAAGAGAGTATACTGGAGATAAAACTGCTTCAGCATAAACTTTGGAGTCAGAAAGATCTCAACAACTCTACTGGCCTAAAACTTTGGGCAAGTGACTTCTTATGTCTCCATTTCTTAGTCTATAAAATGAGGAAAACAAACACTTCCTTCATGTAATTGTTGTGAGGATTAAATGAGGTAATTTTTAGCAGCATAACCCAGGGAACAGAGCCAATGAATGGTAATAGACATTATTAATAAACAAAGGTTCAGAAAAGTAGAGACACGTCCACGTTCTCATAACCAGGGAGAGTTCAAAACAGTCTTGAATCCATGAGTTCTGACCCTTGTTCTTTTCACTATGCTACACAGCTTCTGAAGTGACTTTTGAAAGGATGAATGGGGAAAATGCTGACTATCTTAGCCGGTGAAGGGAGAGTGTAGAGATAATAGGATGTTTCCTGATTTTTTTCGTTCAGCGTTGGACAGTTTTCCTTTCTCAGATATTCTGCGAATACTGGTCTATTTAGAGTGAGGTCCTTTCAGGCACAGACATAGGGCCACCGCAAGATTTCCTACTGTGATGATGACCTCAGCAGAGTGGTCCAACTTCCCAGAGCTCCTGGACTAGGCTCCCCCTAGCGGCCGCTGCGGGACGTGCGCACGCCAACTGGGACAGGAGGCCTTGGGCCCACAGAGGAGACGGGTCATTTACCAAGAACAGGCAGGACAAACACTTCACAGAACGTACCCAGCTGTGATGCAGTGCTTCCCCACGGGAAGTACACTTACATTCTGCTCTGGGGGTTCCAGGGCCAAGAGGCTCAACAGTGGTAGGGGGCGGAGCTGAGATCCTGCAGGAGGAATGTGGGTGCGAATCGGGGTGAGGAGGACAGAGACTTTCATGACCCAGCGAAATCTTGAGTAGCTCACCCAAGACCCTCCGGGCTGGGGTGTTTGGCCAACTGGCTGAGGGAACATTCTCGTCCAATCTGGACTTGCCTCTGGGGAACCCCCTCCAGAAGCTCTGTGCCTATTCTTGGTCTGCATGCAGGGGAACTCCTGTCTTTGAGAACTCTGTCTGTAATAGAGTTTGGTGGAAGCCTGTACTATTTAATACCCAGGACACCCTAGGAGCTAGATTCTTTTATTATCCTTGTCTTGAGACGAGGAGACTGTGATTCAGAGACCCTACCTCTCCTGCCAAGGATCACACACCCATGGAATGGGAAAGTTGGCATTCAAGCTCAAGGCTGCTTCAAAGGCTGTTTTCTTTCTACCAGGCTACCCTGCACTGGACACTGTAATTATTTGTTACCTACAGACACCATCAATCATAGAACTGAAGAAAAACTTGGAATCGCAGCAGAGAGGAAAAGCCTCCTTATCCACAGTTGGACTTGTATCTCCTTTCCCTGCTTCTTACCCATCTTCCTCCCTCCGGATGGTCTGTCCTACAAGCCTTCCTTTTATCTAAGAACCGCTGCCAAGCCACAATTTCCTGTGTTTTGTTTTATTATCCAGGGAAGAAAGTAGTGTCTGCCAGCCTGATTTGTGACTCGGGGCCATAATTACTTCTGGACTGTTTGGGTCCAAAAGGCTGGCTAAACATCTCCAAGAAATACCACAGCCTTCCTGTTCTTTCATCTCCTTGGTGGAAGTTAAATACAAGAGAATGAATATTATTAGCACACTAATAGTATTATATGTTGAATTTACATACATATAAATATTTATAAGTATATAAGTGTATTATATGTATATGTGTATATGTATATATGTGTATATATATGTACTTCTCTGTGTATATATTTACTGTGTGTTATCAAACACAACTGTTTGATATAGATGTCAGTACTCTCACTATATAGATGAGGAAACTGAAAATCTGAGAGGTAAAGTAATCTGTCCAAAGTCACGTCTCTGGGCTATAAGGGCTGAGATTTGAACCCAGTTGGTCTGAATATCAGTCTATAATCTATTTCCTGCAACACACTTCCTTGTTGTTTAGTTTTTTTTTTTTCCTTTTTAAGTCAACTCTAGTTAGATCTAATTAACTTACAATAAAATGCCCTCATTTTGCAGAAATAGAGACACAGATGTAGAGAACAAACGTACGGACACCAAGGGAGGAAAGTGGTGGCGGGGGTGGTGGTGGTGGGATGAATTGGGAGATTGGGATTGACATGTATACACTAATATGTATAAAATGGATAACTAATAAGAATGTGCTGTAGAAAAAAATAAATAAAATTCAAAAATTCAAAAAAAATGCCTTCATTTTGAATGTACAATTTGATGAGTTTTGACAAATGTATACACCCTTGTAATTACCACCACAATAAACATATAAATATTTCCATTGTGCTCAAAAGTTCCCTTGTGTCCCTTAGGGCAGCGGTCCCCACCCTTTTTGGCACCAGGGACCGGTTTCATGGAAGACAATTTTTCCATGGACGGGGGTGGAGGGGATGGTTCAGGTGATAATGCCAGCAATGGGGGAGCGGCAGATGAAGCTTCGCTCATTCGCCTGCCTCTCACCTCCTGCTGTGCGGCCCAGGCTGCGGCCAGGGGGTTGGGGACACCTGCCTTAGGGGTCAATTCCACCCCAGGTAACCACTAACCTGCTTTCTCTAGAACTTCATGTAAATGGACTCATGCAATATGAACACTTCGGGGTTTGGGTTCTTTTGCTTAACATTTATCCATGTTGTTGCATATATCAGTAGTTTGTTTCTTTTTATTGCTGAGTACTATTCCACTGGGTCAATATACAACAGTTTCTTCATTTATCCACCATTCCTCCTGATAGACATTTGTGTGGTTTCCAGTTTTGAACTATTATGAAAACTGCTGCTGTGAACATTTGTGTATACTTCTTTGTTTGACATAAGTTTTTATTCCTCTTGAGTAAATCCCTATGAATGGAATTTCTGGGTTTCATGCAATGTATTTAACTTTTTATGAAACTGACAAAATGTTTTTCAAAGTGGTACCAGTTTACACTCCCACCAGCACTGCTGGGGTTTCAGTTGTTTTACATCCTTATCAACATTTTGTCCTCACATGGCAGAAAGGGAGAACTCTTGTCTCTTCAGCCCCTTAAAGGGCACTAATCTCATTCATGAGGGCTTTACCCTTATGAGATAGTCACCCTCCAAAGGCCTCACCTCCAAATACCATCACATTGGGATTAGGCTTCAATATATGAATTTTAGGAAGACACAAATATTTAATCCATAACAGTGTTTAGGTATAAATTCAATTTTTAAATAAAATATAGATCTATTCATATTTTCTATTTCTTCTTGAGTCAGTTTTGGTAAGTTGTATTCTTTTAGGGAATTTGTCCATTTCATCTAAGTTGTCAAATTTGTTGACCTTATGTTGTTCATAGTATTCTTTTAGTATCTACAGTATCTAAAGTGATGTTCCTTCTTTCATTCCTAAACTGGCACTTTGTGTCTGCTCTCTTTTATTCTTGAGAAGTCTTGCTAGAGTTTTTTTCAATTCTATTGATCATTTCAGAAATGGTTTTACTGTTTCTCTCCTTCTACATATTTTGGGTTTAATTTACTTTTTCTAGCTTCTTAAGGTGGATGCTTAAGTCATTAACCCCATTCTCTGCCTCTCTGTTGATTCAGAGTTTATATTTTGTCTGCTTGATCTTTCATAGCCAGTGTTGGGCAAATATTTTCCCCATTATTGTTTATTCTATTATTATTATGGAACATGTCTTGTTTTCTCTATTCTAATATAATCTGTTTTGATAGATCAGGTAGATAGAACAATACCTTATTCTTTGCATCCTGCACAAATATTAACATAGTGTTCTGCATGTACTAGGTGCTTAATAAATAATTATTAAAATAACAAATAATATTTTAGTGTGTTTCCATGCACCGGACGTAGATATATGCAGAGTGCACATTATAGGGATTGGGCTTAATATTCCAGTTTGGTCATCAAAAATCAGCTCAGACATCATTTATTCTTGGAAAGAGTCTCCATTGGTGGAGAGCATCACTCTCTCATTCAATTTTCTTTATCTTGTGTGTACTCCTATTGTTACACTTATGTTGTATCATAATATTTAAAAAATTAGTTTATATCTCTCCTACTCTAGTCTTATTTTTTTTGACAACAGGGCCCCTGTCTTGTTCCTCAGTGCCTAGTACAATGCTTGACATACAGAAATCATTCAATAAATATTTGTTGTATGAATGAGAGAACAAAAATTCCTTTCTCTGCCTCTGAATTCTGGTGAAACATTCAGAACGTATGTAACAACCATGTGTTCTGTTGTGCTATATTTCAGAGAATAAACACACAGGCCTATTGTGTTTTTGAAATGCATTTTAAATGGAAAAACGTTCAACTTGTGTTGTAGTAACTGCTCTCACTCAAAGCAGAGTCTGGAACCATTCAACGCCTAGGACCCAACAGCAAGTGGACAACACCACCATCCTCCCCCACCCTTTCATTTGTCCTGGAAGAAAATTACTAGTTTAAACCAAACTAACCTCTCCCGTCTTTGTTCCCAGAGATGAGGACTGTTTCACAAAGAAAGGAGGGTCTGCGTCTCCACTGCTTGAGAAATACTGCATTCAGAGCAATTATATAATAGGAAATGTCCCTAAACTCCAGCCAGATCAATTTGTTCCCCCTCCCCAGGGCTATTATCACAGTGCCCTTGCCAAAGCTCTCAACAAGTCTTCATAATCTCTTACATGCTTGGTTCTCTGTGGAGTTTTCCAAGCACTTTCCTATCCATTATCTTTTCTAATCATCACAACAGCTGCTATATGTTCCAGAGGGCACTGAATAAAGGAAAAGAAATCCGGCTCTGGAGCCAGACAGCACTGATTCCATTTCTGCTCTGCCACTTACTGGTGTGTGGCAGTGGGCAAATCTCTTCATCTCCTTGAGCCTCAGTTTTCTCATTTGTAAAATGGGAGTAATAATACTTACCTCACAGCTTTTTTTTTTTTAAACATCTTTATTGAAGTATAATTGCTTTACAATGGTGTGTTAGTTTCTGCTTTATAACAAAGTGAATCAGTTATACATATACATATGTTCCCATATCTCTTCCCTCTTGCATCTCCCTCCCTCCCACCCTCCCTATCCCACCCCTCTAGGTGGTCACAAAGCACCGAGCTGATCTCCCTGGGCTATGCGACTGCTTCCCACTAGCTATCTATTTTACATTTGGTAGTGTATATATGTCCATGACACTCTCTCACCCTGTCACATCTCACCCCTCCCCCTCCCCATATCCTCAAGTCCATTCTCTAGTAGGTCTGTGTCTTTATTCCCGTCTTGCCACTAGGTTCTTCATGACCTTTTTTTTTTTCCCTTAGATTCCATATATATGTGTTAGCATACTGTATTTGTTTTTCTCTTTCTGACTTACTTCACTCCGTATGACAGACTCTAACTCCATCCACCTCATTACAAATACCTCCATTTCATTTCTTTTTATGGCTGAGTAATATTCCATTGTATATATGTGCCACATCTTCTTTATCCATTCATCCGATGATGGACACTTAGGTTGCTTCCATGTCCTGGCTATTGTAAATAGAGCTGCAATGAACATTTTGGTACATGACTCTTTTTGAATTATGGTTTTCTCAGGGTATATGCCCAGTAGTGGGATTGCTGGGTGGTATGGTAGTTCTCTTTTTGGTTTTTTAAGGAACCTCCATACTGTTCTCCATAGTGGCTGTATCAATTTACATTCCCACCAACAGTGCAAGAGTGTTCCCTTTTCTCCACACCCTCTCCAGCATTTATTGTTTCTAGATTTTTTGATGATGGCCATTCTGACAGGTGTGAGATGATACCTCATTGTAGTTTTGATTTGCATTTCTCTAATGATTAATGATGTTGAGCATTCTTTCATGTGTCTGTTGGCTGTCTGTATATCTTCTTTGGAGAAATGTCTCTTTAGGTCTTCTGCCCATTTTTGGATTGGGTTGTTTATTTTTTTGTTATTGAGCTACATGAGCTGCTTGTAAATCTTGGAGATTAATCCTTTGTCAGTTGCTTCATTTGCAAATGTTTTCTCCCATTCTGAGGGTTGTCTTTTGGTCTTGTTTATGGTTTCCTTTGCTGTGCAAAAGGTTTTAAGTTTCATTAGGTCCCATTTGTTTATTTTTGTTTTTATTTCCATTTCTCTAGGAGGTGGGTCAAAAAGGATCTTGCTGTGATTTATGTCATAGAGTGTTCTGCCTATGTTTTCCTCTAAGAGTTTGATAGTATCTGGCCTTACACTTAGGTCTTTAATCCATTTTGAGTTTATTTTTGTGTATGGTGTCAGGGAGTGTTCTAATTTCATACTTTTACATGTACCTGTCCAATTTTCCCAGCACCACTTATTGAAGAGGCTGTCTTTTCTCCACTGTATATGCTTGCCTCCTTTATCAAAGATAAGGTGACCATATGTGCGTGGGTTTATCTCTGGGCTTTCTATCCTGTTCCATTGATCTATATTTCTGTTTTTGTGCCAGTACCAAACTGTCTTGATTACTGTAGCTTTGTAATATAGTCTGAAGTCAGGGAGCCTGATTCCTCCAGCTCCATTTTTCGTTCTCAAGATTGCTTTGGCTATTCGGGGTCTTTTGTGTTTCCATACAAATTGTGAAATTTTTTGTTCTAGTTCTGTGAAAAATGCCATTGGTAGTTTGATAGGGATTGCATTGAATCTGTAGATTGCTTTGGGTAGCAGAGTCATTTTCACAATGTTGATTCTTCCAATCCAAGAACATGGTATATCTCTCCATCTATTTGTATCATCTTTAATTTCTTTCATCAGTGTCCTATAATTTTCTGCATACAGGTCTTTTGTCTCCTTAGGTAGGTTTATTCCTAGATATTTTATTCTTTTTGTTGCAATGGTAAATGGGAGTGTTTTCTTAATTTCACTTTCAGATTTTTCATCATTAGTATATAGGAATGCAAGAGATTTCTGTGCATTAATTTTGTATCCTGCTACTTTACCAAATTCATTGATTAGCTCTAGTAGTTTTCTAGTAGCATCTTTAGGATTCTCTATGTATAGTATCATGTCATCTGCAAACAGTGACAGCTTTACTTCTTCTTTTCCGATTTGGATTCCTTTTATTTCTTTTTCTTCTCTGATTGCTGTGGCTAACACTTCCAAAACTATGTTGAATAATAGTGGTGAGAGTGGGCAACCTTGTCTTGTTCCTGATCTTAGTGGAAATGGTTTCAGTTTTTCACCATTGAGGACAATGTTGGCTGTGGGTTTGTCATATATGGCCTTTATTATGTTGAGGAAAGTTCCCTCTATGCCTACTTTCTGCAGGGCTTTTATCATAAATGGGTGTTGAATTTTGTCGAAAGCTTTCTCTGCATCTATTGAGATGATCTTATGGTTTTTCTCCTTCAATTTGTTAATATGATGTATCACGTTGATTGATTTGCGTATATTGAAGAATCCTTGCATTCCTGGAATAAACCCCACTTGATCATGGTGTATAATCCTTTTAATGTGCTGTTGGATTCTGTTTGCTAGTATTTTGTTGAGGATTTTTGCATCTATGTTCATCAGTGATATTGGCCTGTAGTTTTCTTTTTTTGTGACATCTTTGTCTGGTTTTGGTATCAGGGTGATGGTGGCCTCGTAGAATGAGTTGGGGAGTGTTCCTCCCTCTGCAATATTTTGGAAGAGTTTGAGAAGGATAGGTGTTAACTCTTCTCTAAATGTTTGATAGAATTCGCCTGTGATGCCATCTGGTCCTGGGCTTTTGTTTGTTGGAAGATTTTTAATCACAGTTTCAATTTTAGTGCTTGTGATTGGTCTGTTCATATTTTCTATTTCTTCCTGGTTCAGTCTCGGCAGTTTGTGCATTTCTAAGAATCTGTCCATTTCTTCCAGGTTGTCCATTTTATTGGCATAGAGTTGCCTGTAGTAATCTCTCATGATCGTTTGTATTTCTGCAGTGTCAGTGGTTACTTCTCCTTTTTCATTTCTAATTCTATTGATTTGAGTCTTCTCCCTTTTTCTCTTGATGAGTCTGGCTAATGGTTTATCAATTTTGTTTATCTTCTCGAAGAACCAGCTTTTAGTTTCATTGATTTTTGCTATTGTTTCCTTCATTTCTTTTTCATTTATTTCTGATCCGATCTTTATGATTTCTTTCCTTCTGCTAGCTTTGGGGTTTTTTTGCTCTTCTTTCTCTAATTGCTTTAGGTGCAAGGTTAGGTTGTTTATTCGAGATGTTTCCTGTTTCTTGATGTAGGCTTGTATTGCTATAAACTTCCCTCTTAGAACTGCTTTTGCTGCATCCCATAGGTTTTGGGTCCTTGTGTCTCCATTGTCATTTGTTTCTAGGTATTTTTTGATTTCCCCTTTGATTTCTTCAGTGATCACTTCATTATTAAGTAGTGTATTGTGTAGCCTCCATGTGTTTGTATTTTTTACAGATCTTTTCCTGTAATTGATATCTAGTCTCATAGCGTTGTGGTCGGAAAAGATACTTGATACGATTTCAATTTTCTTAAATTTACCAAGGCTTGATTTGTGACCCAAGATATGATCTATCCTGGAGAATGTTCCATGAGCACTTGAGAAAAATGTGTATTCTGTTGTTTTTGGGTGGAATGTCCTATAAATATCAATTAAGTCCATCTTGTTTAGTGTATCATTTAAAGCTTGTGTTTCCTTATTTATTTTCCTTTTGGATGATCTGTCCATTGGTGAAAGTGGGGTGTTAAAGTCCCCTACTATGATTGTGTTACTGTCGATTTCCCCTTTTATGTCTGTTAGTATTTGCCTTATGTATTGAGGTGCTCCTATGTTGGGTGCATAAATATTTACAATTGTTATACCTTCCTCTTGGATCGATCCCTTGATCATTATATAGTGTCCTTCTTTGTCTCTTGTAATAGTCTTTATTTTAAAGTCTATTTTGTCTGATATGAGAATTGCTACTCCAGCTTTCTTTTGATTTCCATTTGCATGGAATATCTTTTTCCATCCCCTCACTTTCAGTCTGTGTGTCTCTAGGTCTGAAGTGGGTCTCTTGTAGACAGCATATATATGGGTCTTGTTTTTGTATCCATTCAGCCAGTCTGTGTCTTTTGGTGGGAGCATTTAATCCATTTACATTTAAGGTAATTATTGATATGTATGTTCCTATTCCCATTTCTTAAGTATTTTGGGTTTGTTATTGTAGGTGTTTTCCTTCTCTTGTGTTTC
This sequence comes from Eubalaena glacialis, assembly GCF_028564815.1. Lineage (NCBI taxonomy): Eukaryota > Metazoa > Chordata > Mammalia > Artiodactyla > Balaenidae > Eubalaena > Eubalaena glacialis. The sequence goes on along the minus strand of NC_083725.1, from coordinate 78,025,702 downwards.
TTGCCTAGAGAAGTTCCTTTAGCATTTGTTGTAGAGCTGGTTTGGTGGTGCTGAACTCTCTCAGCTTTTGCTTGTCTGTAAAGGTTTTAATTTCTCCATCAAATCTGAATGAGATCCTTGCTGGGTAGAGTAACCTTGGTTGTAGGTTTTTCTCCTTCATCACTTTAAGTATATCCTGCCACTCCCTTCTGGCTTGCAGAGTTTCTGCTGAAAGATCAGCTGTTAACCTTATGGGGATTCCCTTGTGTGTTATTTGTTGTTTTTCCCTTGCTGCTTTTAATATGTTTTCTTTATATTTAATTTTTGATAGTTTGATTAATATGTGTCTTGGCGTGTTTCTCCTTGGATTTATCCTGTATGGGACTCTCTGTGCTTCCAGGACTTGATTAACTATTTCCTTTCCCATATTAGGGAAGTTTTCAACTATAATCTCTTCAAATATTTTCTCAGTTCCTTTCTTTTTCTCTTCTTCTTCTGGGATCCCTATAATTCGAATGTTGGTGTGTTTAATGTTGTCCCAGAGGTCTCTGAGACTGTCCTCAGTTCTTTTCATTCTTTTTTCTTTATTCTGCTCTGCAGTAGTTATTTCCACTATTTTATCTTCCAGGTCACTTATCCGTTCTTCTGCCTCAGTTATTCTGCTATTGATCCCGTCTAGAGTATTTTTAATTTCATTTATTGTGTTTTTCATCGTTGCTTGGTTCCTCTTTAGTTCTTCTATGTCCTTGTTAAATGTTTCTTGCATTTTGTCTATTCTATTTCCAAGATTTTGGATCATCTTTACTATCATTATTCTGAATTCTTTTTCAGGTAGACTGCCTATTTCCTCTTCATTTGTTAGGTCTGGTGTGTTTTGACCCTGCTCCTTCACCTGCTGTGTGTTTTTTTGTCTTCTCATTTTGCTTATCTTACTGTGTTTGGGGTCTCCTTTTCACAGGCTGCAGGTTCGTAGTTCCCGTTGTTTTTGGTATCTGTCCCCAGTTGCTAAGGTTGGTTCAGTGGGTTGTGTAGGCTTCCTGGTGGAGGGGCCTAGTGCCTGTGTTCTGGTGGATGAGGTTGGATCTTGTCTTTCTGGTGGGCACGTCCATGTCTGGTGGTGTGTTTTGGGGTGTCTGTGGCCTTATTATGATTTTAGGCAGCCTCTCTGCTAATGGATGGGGCTGTGTTCCTGTCTTGCTAGTTGTTTGGCATAGGGTGTCCAGCACTGTAGCTTGCTGGTCGTTGAGTGAAGCTGGGTCTTGATGTTGAGATGGAGATCTCTGAGAGATTTTCGCCGTTTGGTATTATGTGGAGCTGGGAGGTCTCTTGTGGACCAGTGTCCTGAAGTTGGCTCTCCCACCTCAGAGGCACAGCCCTGATGCCTGGCTGGAGCACCAAGAGCCTTTCATCCACACGGCTCAGAATAAAAGGGAGAAAAAATAGAAAGAAAGAAAGAAAGAGAATAAAATAAAATAAAATAAAGCTATTATAATAAAAAATAAGAAAAAAATTATTAAGAATAAATTTATTAAGAAAAAAAATTTTTTTAATTTTTAAAAATAGATTTATTAATTTTTTATAATAAAAAATAAGAAAAAAATTAAGAAAAAAATTAATTTAGAAAAAAAATTTTTTAATTTTTTAAAATAAAAAATATGAAAAAACTTATTAAAAATTTTTTAAAATTTTTTTTAAAAATAGAAAATAAGGAAAAAATTATTAAGAAAACATTTATTAGGAAAAAAAAATTTTTTAAGTAAAAAAAAAAAAACGGACGGACCTAACCCTAGGACTAATGGTGAAAGCAAAGCTATACAGACAAAATCTCACCCAGAAGCATACACATATACACTCACAAAAAAAGGAAAAGGGGAAAAATTAATATATCCTGCTCCCAACGTCCACCTCCTGAATTTGGGATGATTCATTGTGTATTCAGGTATTCAACAGATGCAGGTACATCATGTTGTTTGTGGAGCTTTAATCCGCTGCTTCTGAGGCTGCTGGGAGAGATTTCCCTTTGTCTTCTTTGTTCGTACAGCTCCCAGGGTTCAGCTTTGGATTTGGACCCACCTCTGCATGTAGGTTGCCTGAGGGCGTCTGTTCTTCGCTCAGACAGGACGGGGTTAAAGGAGCAGCTGATTAGGGGACTCTGGCTCACTCAGGCCGGGGGGAGGGCGGGGTACGGATGCGGGGCGAGCCTGCGGCGGCAGAGGCCGGCGTGACGTTGCAGCAGCCTGATGCGTGCCGTGCGTTCTCCCGGGGAAGTTGTCCCCAGATCACGGGAGCCTGGCCGTGGCGGGCTGCACCGGCTCCCGGGAGGGGCGGTGTGGAGAGTGACCTGTGTTCGCACACAGGCTTCTTGGTGGCGGCAGCAGCAGCCTTAGCGTCTCATGCCCGTCTCTGGGGTCCGCGCTGATAACCGCGGCTCATGCCCGTCTCTGGGGTCTGTGCTGATAGCTGCGGCTCGTGCCCGTCTCTGGAGTTCGTTTAGGCGGCGCTCTGAATCCCCTCTCCTTGCGCGCCGGGAAACAAAGAGGCAAGAAAAAGTCTCTTGCCTCTTCGGCAGCTGCAGACTTTTTCCCGGACTCCCTCCCGGCTAGCTGTGGTGCGCCAGCCCCTTCAGGCTGTGTTCACGCCGCCAACCCCAGTCCTCTCCCTGCGATCCGACCGAAGCCCGAGCCTCAGCTCCCAGCCCCTGCCCGCCCCGGCGGGTGAGCACACAAGCCTCTCGGGCTGGTGAGTGCTGCTCGGCGCCGAGCCTCTGTGTGGGAATCTCTCCGTTTTTCCCTCTGCGCCCCTGTTGCTGTGGGATCCGCGCTGATAGCCGCGGCTCCCGCCCGTCTCTGGAGCTCGTTTAGGCGGCGCTCTGAATCCCCTCTCCTTGCGCGCCGCGAAACAAAGGGGCAAGAAAAAGTCTCTTGCCTCTTCGGCAGCTGCAGACTTATTCCCGGGCTCCCTCCCGGCTAGCTGTGGTGTGCTAACCCCTTCAGGCTGTGTTCACGCAGTCAACCCCAGTCCTCTCCCTGGGATCTGACCTCCGAAGCCCGAGCCTCAGCTCCCAGCCCCGCCCGTCCCTGCGGGTGAGCAGACAAGCCTCTCGGGCTGGTGAGTGCTGGTCGGCACCGCTCCTCTGTGCGGGAATCTCTCCACTTTGCCCTCCGCACCCCTGTGGCTGCGCTCTCCTCCGTGGCTCCGAAGCTTCCCCCCTCCGCCACCCGCAGTCTCCACCCGCGAAGGGGCTCCTAGTGTGTGAAACCTTTCCTCCTTCACAGCTCCCTCCCACTGGTGCAGGTCCCGTCCCTATTTTTTGTCTCTGTTATTTCTTTTTTCTTTTGCCCTACCCAAGTACGTGGGGATTTTCTTGCCTTTTGGGAGGTCTGACATCTTCTGCCAGCGTTCAGTGGGTGTTCTGTAGGAGCAGTTCCACGTGTAGATGCATTTCTCATGTATCTGTTGGAAGGAAGGTGATCTCCGCGTCTTACTCTTCCGCCATCTTGCCCAGACCCCCTCACAGCTTTTTTGTGATGGTTAGAGCTAATGGGTATAACCCATGTGGCATGGTGTTTGGCACATGATAGGTGCTTGGTAAGTGGTAGTTATGGGACTTTAAGAATCCGCTTGCCAATGCAGGGGACACAGGTTTGAGCCCTGGTCCAGGAAGATCTCACATGCTGTGGAGCAACTAAGCCCGTGCGCCACAACTACTGAGCCTGCGCGCTAGAGCCCGCGAGCCACAACTACAGAAGCCTGCATGCCTAGAGCCTGTGCTCCGCAACAAGAGAAGCCACCGCAATGAGAAGCCCGCGCACCACAATGAAGAGTAGCCCCTGCTCGCAGCAACTAGAGAAAGCTCGCATGCAGCAACGAAGACCCAACACAGCCACCCAAAATAAATAAATTAATTAAAAAAATAATAAATTAGCTTATAAAAAAATAAGTGGTAGTTATTATTTTCATGTTCTGTAAATGTTGCAGTTATTTCGGGTTCTTGTAGTAATTCTGGGTGAGATTAAATCAGGTGCAGTAAAACAATGCTAATGGGCGTCAGATATGCCGCCAGCTTACTGCTTCCCAGCACAACAGCTTCTAAAGGCAAGAATAGAAGGAACTTAAACAAACAAACAAACACACACAAACACAAAAAACCCTCCCCCAACACTAAATGGAACAGAGGGAGGCCCTGTAACTTAAATATTGCTAGAGTGCAACTGAATCCATCCTGGAATCTGTGTAAGACCTTGTGCTGAAAGTCGTTGCTTTGAAGAATTTGGTATTAGTTAATCTGTTTCTATGAGTATCATTTAACACAAACCAAGTTGGCAGCTACTCTGTGCTAGATGCTAAGGTTAGAGAGAGAAATGAAATAATTCAGTAACTGATTTAATCTTTGCTCTCCAACAGAAGGCTGTACAAAGAACACAGAGAATGGACTCACTAACTCTGGGAGAATTGGGAAAGGCTCCACAGCAGATCCTTGAAGGATAGGTTGGGTTTTCCTCAGATGGTGCCAACACTGAGTCTTAAAGGTGTGATGAGATTCTGTGAAGTTCAGCCGTGGGGAGCAAGGAAGTTACAGGGATTAGCTTGGCATGGTTGTCAAGTGTTTGCTCTAGAGTTAGCCAGAACTGAGTAAGAATCCATGCTCTGTCATTGATGAGCTGTGGAACCTTGGATAAGTTGGCTCAGTGCTTGTGTTTCACAACTTAAACTAGAGATGCTAATAATTCCTACTCTGGGGATTTTAAAAGATCTACAAATACTTTCCCATCTTCCCCATATAAATTTGAATAATTGAAAGGGCAGAAATTAGAGGGATGGATATCAAAATGTTGCTTTACTACTAATAAGACTGTGTTTGAAAACTTGGATGTTTTAGAAATGATGTGTTTCCTAATCCTGTACCTCAACATCGAACGCACTCACTAGGCACAGGAAGAAACTGAAATACAGGCCTCTCTCCTGGGGCAGATCTACTCCACTCAGCTCACCGTGAGACTCAGCAGCAGAACAAAATGCATCCTTTCTTTAGGCAGGCAGATCGAAGAGTGGTCCTGGATGTGGCTGAGCCAGATGTGTCTAGTTCCTTCTTCATTACAAGCCAATGAGGTGAGTGACTCTCCCCAGGGAGACTGAAGAGGTGAGCAAGAGGCCAAGAGTTTTATTCTAATGGAGATCCTTCCACGTGGAAACATGAAGTCGGAGGAAGGGAGGTTGCTTCCAAAACCTACAGCAAAGTATTTTTGTGAGGATGAAATATGAGGTAATATACACAAAATACTAAGCACAGTGCCTGGCACATAGTAAACACTCAACCAATGTTAGCCTTTATTGTTGTTGTCGTTATAGCAGCAGATTACCAGGCCCCAGTATATTGTCTGATATCCTTCCATTAAAATATCCACGAAGATATGCAAAAAGACAAACACTGGAGGCTAAAGGGAAGACCATAAGCCAAAGTCTGTGGGGGAATTCCTTCCAGCTATACTGCTGATAAAGGTACACATCCTAGACTACATTCTCCTTTAGAAAGCGTGGAGCCCCCTTTGGAGAAGGAGTCTAAAGTGACCCCAAATATCAGCAAACCTTGTGCAGCTACATCCCTTCTGCACCTGGGGTTTATCTTTTGAACTTGATAGAACTGGTCCTATCCTTTCAATTCCATAAATTCCACTCCACACATAGAGAGAAGCTAGTGGTGATGAAGGCAGAGGCAGGAAAAAGGATGTGGTCTTTTATGCTCTGACAAAAGAACTAACGAATGCATCTGACCCAAAAGTCAGAGGGAGAGGAGAGCTTACCTCAGTCTTCCTTAGCCAAGTGAGACAAATTACCCGCCCGGCCTAGGACTAGGGACCATGTATATCATACCTACTCTAAGTGTGGATCTTAGAGAAGTATGCTCCAGCACCCAAGTGCACAGAGAGAGAAACCAAGGAGATCCCGTGGCCTCTACCTGTTGGCAAAAGTTGAGCCTTGTTAAAAGATAAGTCAAAAGTAAAAAAAAAAAAGGAGCCCTATAAAAATTACTGTAGCATAAAATAAATGGAAAATTATTCTCTAGGCTCAGAAGAAAATCTTTATTCTAGAAATTACTTACTATGTAACGTGATAAAGATAATTAACACAGCTGTATGGTATAAATTAAAGTTAAGAGAGTAAATCCTAAGAGTTCTCATCAAAAGGAAAAAATATGTATATTTTTCTATTTCTTTAATGTATCTATATCAGATGATGGATGCTCACTAAGCCTATTGTGGTAATCATTTCATGATGTAGGTAAGTCAAATCATTATGTTGTACACCTTAAACTTATACAGTGCTGTACATCAATTATATCTCAAAAAAACTGGAAAAAATAGTAAAAAAAAAAAAAAAAGTAAAAATTACCTACTAGAGGAGTCAGAAAAGTTTTTGGAAGACATTTGCTAGCTCTTTCCAGCAAGATGCAGGCAGTCATGTTCTCTCTGAAGAAGGATAAGTGAGCTTTATCAGCAATGGTTTGAAATAAAAAGGAAGCTTGCAAGTCAACTCCAAAAGCAGGATTAATAATAATAATATCAATGTTGGACATGATTTTATAAAATTGAACTGTTCCTGAAGAAAAGATTAGAACAAATAAAAAAGGATAAAAATCTAAGTCTTAATAGAAGAAACTATTCTTTATTGGAAGAAAAGGGCAGTGTTTGGAGAACAATATGATTTGGTATGTTCCAGGTGATATTAATATATATTCCTAATGACCTATTTTGAATTTTAAGGAAAACAAAAGATTCTGTAAGAATCCATGCCCAAAACAAAAATAGAACAACCCAGATTATCTACAAAGGAACAAAAATCAGACTTCTCTTTGGCAACATTGAATAACTTAAAACAATAAAGCAATGTCTGTGTAGTTTTGAAGGAAAAAAATGTGAAACAAGTATTGGTCAGAGAAACCAAGAGAGAGATGAGTCTAAAATAATTCAAGAATATTAAATTGTAGTATAAAGGGATAGGTAGTAAGCATTGAAAACAAGTGAACATGTGAACATAAAAACTTAACTGTGTCAGTTAGGTCCTGCCAGAAACCATCTAGACATTTCAAACAGAGGGAATTTAGTACAGGCTATTTGTTACTTAGGGGATGGTCTTCCTGAAGACACAAATAGGGCCTTACTTGTCAAACTTTAATGTGTTCAAATCACCTGGGGTCTTTTTTTTTTAATTAATTAATTTATTTATTTTTGGCTATGTTGGGTCTTCATTGCTGCATGTGGGTTTTCTCTAGTTGCGGCGAACGGGGGCTACTCTTTGTTGTGGTACACGGGCTTCTCATTGTGTTGGCTTATCTTGTTGCAGAGCATGGGCTCTAGGCACTCGGGCTCAGTAGTTGTGGCTCACGGGCTCTAGAGCACAGGCTCAGTAGTTATGGTGCACGGGCTTAGTTGCTGCGTGGCATGTGGGATCTTCCCAGACCAGGGATCAAACCCATGTCCCCTGCATTGGCAGGTGGATTCTTAACCACTGTGCCACCAGGGAAGTCCCACCTGGGGTCTCTTTAAAATGCAGATTCAATAGGTTTGGAGTGGAGCATGAGATTCTGTGTTTTTAAGAAGTTCCCGAATAAAGTCAGTGCTGCTGGTTCATGAGCCACATTTTAAATAGCAAGGAAATAGGGGATATTGAGTCAACCAGAGATTACCAATAGCAGGAAGCCACAATTTTCCTCAGAGTTGAAGGAATACTGAGAGGAGACGTTGTTACCAAAGACTAGAACTCGGTGCCTTGGTGGTAGCTAGCAACATGGCCATGCCTTCCTGAAGGGAGCTGGGACCAAGGGGTTGTCTGGCAGGGCCTGAAGTGACCAGCAAAGATGCAGCTGCTACTGGAGACCCAGCTGGAGGCAGAGAGATAGGAAGTCAATACCCTGGGCTTCTGCCCTCCTTCTAGCCTCTGATCTTTTCCTACCAGCTGAAACTCCCTTCCTCAGTATAGCATACTGCCTCCCTGGCTCTCAGCTTCTCCTTCTAGGTTGCTCTTAAACTTCTCATTCTGTTAATATGCTGAGCTGTTAAGCTTGATCCCAACTTGGTTCCAGTTTCTACCTCCAAACTGGTGCAAACATACCACAAAGAGCCCTCTAGGTATAGGATCCACCCTCTTAGAAAGAACTGGAGAGGCAGGGTGGGGAATGAGTGATGGGGAAATAACAAATATAGTTAATGTTAACAACAGACATAGTTTTTCTTTATTTTCTTAGTTTGCTTATTACACTATGTACCTCCCATCTTTCAGTGCGTTGAACACACCAAGCTCTCTCCCACTTCAAGGCCTCAGCAAAGGCTGATCCCTTACCATGAAATGCTTTTCCCCCTAATCTGTGGCTGGTTAACTCCAACTCATTATTTAGATCTTAGCTTAAATGTCTCTTTTGAACAGATAGCTCCCCTAACACTCCAGTTTATAATAATTTCTTATAACATCTTTTCCTTGCTCTTCAATTTCAGTATGAAATTATATATTTATGTGATTATCTTCCATTCCCCTGTCCCCCACCAGGCCTTTAATTTCCATGATTGTCAAAAAGTGTATCAACCTTGTTAAATGCTGTATTTCCCATGCCTGGAAAACTGGACGAATAAATGAATGTGCCTCTCCACCACATTAGTATGAAAAAGCAGGTTGGGTGTTTTGGTGGCTGAAGAACATATTCCTGATTTTAATATTTGAGTGTGAATATTGAAATAATGTGATTTTTGGAAGGCATTTTGCTTTGGTAATGAGCTAGTTAACCAGGAGTTCAGATTATTCTAAACTTTCATAAGTTGTATCATATGGGTACCTGCATAACATTGGCCTTTAAAAACAGGTAATATCAACAGTTACCATGTGTTGAGCACTTAGTCAATGCCAGACACTGTGCTGTTTTGTAGACATTATTTCATTTAATCTTCATAACCACCTATGAGGTTGTTATAATTCCCATTTTACTGATGAGGATACTGAAACTCAGAGAAGTTGAATGATGTCCTACAGCTTATACGTAGTAGAATAAGAATTAAGACCAATGTCTTTCTGTTTTTATCAACAATATAACTAACTTTTATAACTTCTAAATAACTAGTTTTAAGCTTAATGTAGTAGGTATTTCGCCCCTTTTTCTAACTCAAAGGGAGGGAAATAACCTAAGCTGTGAATAACAAAAAGTCTTCAGGGAACTTTCCTGCCTGGGCAGAAGGTAAGTAAAGCAGGGACCTGTCTATGCAGAGGTGTGAGAGCCCTCAAGGAGTCCAGTGTGGAAAGTGTACATCTCCTAACCACAAAGAGCCAAGAGAGGTCTCTGTGGGAAGTTAAGTTCAAATTGGAAGGTCGAATCCAGTGATGTGCCAGCTCACAAAGCTGATTGTTAAATTTTCAGGAATTTTGTGAGCTGGTTATTAGATGCAGCCATTATTAAAAATTAAGTTTTATAAACATATAATAATTAAAAATTATACTAAGAACAAAGAAACTACAAGCTCAAAACTCAGCACTTCTTAATTATTTTACTACATTTTACTGTTGCCTGCGGTTGCTCTCCTCTGTATTTGGGATAGCTAACACTCAGGGGGGCTAAAAAAGGGGGCTTGGTATCTTACAAATAAAAATGTTTTGTATGGGTGTTCTTTAGTTAAAAAAGAAAAAAATAAAACGCTGATGAGAATGTAGTTATGAAGTAGAAATTAGACACTATTAATATAAACTCAATTGTAAAAAAATTTTAGGGGCTAGAAAATCTCATTAAATAGCTATAGATGGGATGATGGGATTCTTTTTTATTTTATTGTAGAGCTGATTAAACTTGGAGGTGATGCATGAGGTTTAATCTGTGTTTACAAATTTTACACTTGCCGCATCCTGCCACTGTCCTGCCACTGCCCTGTTGTCCACGTCTTTGGAAAGCTACAAGATGTTTGTGTAAATTTTTGAATGTCTTTGTCTCTTGTTATATTTGGAAAAAGCTCTGGAATGTGTCTGAAGTAGCTGAGTATTATTTATAGCAGATAAAGCTTACTGTGATACAATGTGATGGTGGGACTGCAGTTAGAGTTATTGTCAGCACGAGAATTTTGGCTGTGCTTGTATTGATATAATAGGTTTTCTGTAAGGGCTTTATTTGGCCTTTGAAATCAGATTCTTAGCAATCCAGGCAATATGGTAAAGAATATGAAAATTTATGGAAATCTTCAATTTGAATTATTTGGGTGAAAGTTGGCTACCCTCAATACCTGGGACGTTTTTCCTAGCATCATTTTCCTGGTTGTTTAAAAATTTTACTTACAAAGTAATTAATTACAAAGTAATATAAGCTTATTGTAAAAATTCAAACAGCGTAGACTATGAATATCTTAGAAACTCACAAACCAGGATACCAGAGGTCAGACCCCATAAGTTAATCAGTTTATTTAGTATTCCAGAGTTCTTGTATCCATTAGCACTTAACATATGTAAGTATGAAAATTAAATGAGATCATATTACTCTCTAATTTGCTTTTTTGTTTTTTCTTTTTAAAATTTTGTGATATGTTATCATACATACAGATGATTATATAAATGGATGTGTACGTTTTAATGAATTATGATTAAATGTACACCAGTGCAACCTCTACTCAAGTTAAGAAATATAAAATATCCTGCACCTTAGAAGTTGTCTGTGTCCCTTCATGATCACAAGCACTTGTCAGTCTTCCATAGGAAATTATGACCTTGATTTTTGTGACGATCATTGCCCTGATTTTCTTTATGCCTGTATCATATATCTGTGTATCCCGAAATAATATTTTGTTTAGTTTTGACTGTTGTGAACTCTATATAAAAGGAATAACACTGAATGCATTTTCCTGTGACTTCTTTCTTTCATTCAGTAGTGTTAATGAGATTCATTCATGTTGTTTCATGTAGCTGTAGTTCATTTATTTTCATTGATGTATAATATTTCATTACCTGGATATGTCAATTTGTTTATCCATTGAACTGTTGATGGACATTTGTGTTTTCAGTTTTTTAATATTATGAATAATACTATTATAAGTAATTTATTTATATCTCCTGGTTAACTGTATATAAGTTTTCCTATGATATGTACTTAGGAGAGGGATTGTTGGATCATAGGGTTTGCACATGTTTATCTTTGCTAGATAACCCAAGTTGTATTCCAAAATAGTTTTACCAATTTACTCTCTGACCAGCAGTGGATGAGAGGTCCTATTTCTTCACATCTTTGTCAACACTTGGTATTGCCAGACTTAAAACCTTTTGCCTATATGTAGAATCTCATCATGGTATTAACTGGCATTTACCTTGTTCCTAATGATGCTAAGTTTTTTCTTTCACATAATTGATGACCATTTTGGTTGTCTCTTTATACAGTATTCAAGTCATTTGTCCATTTTTCTTTTGAGTTGTTTATCTTTTATTTAGTGATTCTTAAGTATTCATTACACGTAGTTTTTAATCAAAGCTAAGATGCCATTGATTAAAAATGCTCTGCTATTTTATGTTACATTAAAAAAAGAGAACATTATCAATTAAATTATAACCTGCCATTGACCATGATATGTACCCAATTTCTGTGATGGTAAAATGTGGAAAATGTTTTATTTATTTATTTATTTATGGTTGCACCGGGGCTTAATTGTGGCACGTGGGATATTTGTTGTGGCATGCAGACTTCTTAGTTGTGGCATGTGGACTCAGTTGCAACATGCATGTGGGATCTAGTTCCCCAACCAGGGATTGAACCCAGGCCCCCTTCATTGGGAGCATGGAGTCTTACCCACTGGACCACCAGGGAAGTCCCGGGAAAATGTTTTAAAAGCAAAAAACATGGTATTCTAGGTACAAGACCTCTGGTAGTTTTATGTGCTGCAAACAGCTTCTCCCAGTTTTTGGCTTGGTTTTTCCCTCTCTTTATGATTCCTTTGATTAACTGAAGTTCTAAGTTTTAATGAAGTCAAACTTGTCTACTTTTGAAAAAATTTTTTATTGTTTTATTCAAAATAGGACGTTTATACAGAAATGTGCATAAAGCACTATGTACATTTTATTTTATTCATTTTTTCTGAGTATAATATGTATAGTTCTTATTCTGGAAACATAAAAGTTTTAAGTATTCAAAACTAGAATTATATCAGTAAGGATGTAGCTACAACTCTAAAGTTGAATATAAAGAGAAACAAATTAACCTCGATGTATTTCAAATAAACATAACTTCAGAGAAAAAAAGTAAATGAATCCAGGTAATTTTGAGCACAGTACTTTACCTTCAGTGTAAAAATAAAGAAGAAATGCCAACAGATCTTAAACTCTATAATTGGTTGGAAATTTCAGGGTTTTTTTTTTTTTTTTTTTAGCTTTTCACTTTATTTTTATTTTTTAATTAATTTATTTATTTATTTTTGGCTGCCGTTGGGTCTTTTTTTTTTTTAACATCTTTATTGGAGTATAATTGCTTTATAATTGTGTGTTAGTTTCTGCTTTATAACAAAGTGAATCAGCTATACATACACATATATCCCCATATCTCCTCCCTCTTGCATCTCCCTCCCACCCTCCCTATCCCACCCCATAGGTGGTCACAAAGCTCCGAGCTGATCTCCCTGTGCTATGCGGCTGCTTCCCACTAGCTATCTATTTTACATTTGGTAGTATATATTAGTCCATGCCACTCTCTCACTTCGTCCCAACTTAACCTTCTACCTCCCCGTGTCCTCAAGTCCATTCTCTGCATCTGCGTCATTATTCCTGTCCTGCCCCTAGGTTCTTCATGACCTTTTTTTTTTTTTTTTTTTTTTTAGATTCCATATATGTGTGTTAGCATATGGTATTTGTTTTTCTCTTTCTGACTTACTTCACTTTGTTTGACAGACTCTAGGTCCATCTACCTCACTACAGATAACTCAGTTTCGTTTCTTTTTATGGCTGAGTAATATTCCATTGTATGTATGTGCCACATCTTCTTTATCCATTCATCTGGCAATGGACACTTAGGTTGCTTCCAGGTCCTGGCTATTGTAAATAGAGCTGCAATGAACATTGTGGTACATGATTCTTTTTGAATTATGGTTTTCTCAGGGTATATGTCCAGTAGTGGGATTGCCTGGTCATATGGTAGTTCTATTTTTGGTTTTTTAAGGAACCTCCATACTGTTTTCCACAGTGGCTGCACCAACTTACATTCCCACCAACAGTGTAGGAGGGTTCCCTTTTCTCCACACCCTCTCCAGCACTTATTGTTTGTAGATTTTTTGATGATGGCCATTCTGACCGGTGTGAGGTGATACCTCATCGTAGTTTTGATTTGCATTTCTCTAATGATTAGTGATGTTGAGCATTCTTTCATGTGTCTGTTGGCTGTCTGTATATCTTCTTTGGAGAAATGTCTCTTTAGGTCTTCTGCCCATTTTTGGATTAGGTTGTTTGTTTTTTTGATATTGAGCTGCATGAGCTGCTTGTAAATTTTGGAGATTAGTCCTTTGTCAGTTGCTTCATTGGCAAATATTTTCTCCCATTCTGAGGGTTGTCTTTTCATCTTGTTTATGGTTTCCTTTGCTGTGCAAAAGTTTTTAAGTTTCATTAGGTCCCATTTGTTTATTTTTGTTTTTATTTCCATTTCTCTAGGAGGTGGGTCAAAAAGGATCTTGCTGTGATTTATGTCATAGAGTGTTCTGCCTATGTTTTCCTCTAAGAGTTTTATAGTGTCTGGCCTTACATTTAGGTCTTTAATCCATTTTGAGTTTATTTTTGTGTATAGTGTTAGGGAGTGTTCGAAATTCATTCTTTTACATGGAGCTGTCCAGTTTTCCCAGCACCACTTATTGAAGAGGCTGTCTTTTCTCCATTGTATATTCTTGCCTCCTTTATCAAAGATAAGGTGACCATATGTGCATGGGTTTATCTCTGGGCTTTCTATCCTGTTCTATTGATCTATATTTCTGTTTTTGTGCCAGTACCATACTGTCTTGATTACTGTAGCTTTGTAGTATAGTCTGAAGTCCAGGCGCCTGATTCCTCCAGTTCCGTTTTTCTTTCTCAAGATTGCTTTGGCTATTCGGGGTCTTTTGTGTTTCCATACAAATTGTGAAATTTTTTGTTCTAGTTCTGTGAAAAATGCCATTGGTAGTTTGATAGGGATTGCATTGAATATTTAGATTGCTTTGGGTAGTATAGTCATTTTCACAATGTTGATTCTTCCAATCCAAGAACATGATATATCTCTCCATCTGTTTGTATCATCATTAATTTCTTTCATCAGTGTCATAGTTTTCTGCATACAGGTCTTTTGTCTCCTGAGGTAGGTTTATTCCTAGGTATTTTATTCTTTTTGTTGCAATGGTAAATGGGAGTGTTTCCTTAATTTCTCTTTCAGATTTTTCATCATTGGTGTATAGGAATGCAAGACATTTCTGTGCATTAATTTTGTATCTTACTACTTTACCAAATTCATTGATTAGCTCTAGTAGTTTTCTGGTAGCGTCTTTAGGATTCTCTGTATATAGTGTCATGTCATCTGCAAACAGTGACAGCTTTACTTCTTCTTTTCCAATTTGGATTCCTTTTATTTCTTTTTCTTCTCTGATTGCTGTGGCTAAAACTTCCAAAACTATGTTGAATAATAGTGGTGAGAGTGGGCAACCTTGTCTTGTTCCTGATCTTAGTGGAAATGGTTTCAGTTTTTCACCATCAAGAACGATGTTGGCTGTGGGTTTGTCATATATGGCCTTTCTTATGTTGAGGAAAGTTCCCTCTATGCCTACTTTCTGCAGGGCTTTTATCATAAATGGGTGTTGAATTTTGTCGAAAGCTTTCTCTGCATCTATTGAGATGATCGTATGGTTTTTCTCCTTCAATTTGTTAATATGGTGTATCACGTTGATTGATTTGCATATATTGAAGAATCCTTGCATTCCTGGGATACACCCCACTTGATCATGGTGTATAATCCTTTTAATGTGCTGTTGAATTCTGTTTGCTAGTATTTTGTTGAGGATTTTTGCATCTATGTTCATCAGTGATATTGGCCTGTAGTTTTCATTCTTTGTGACATCTTTGTCTGGTTTTGGTATCAGGGTGATGGTGGCCTCGTAGAATGTGTTTGGGAGTGTTCCTCCTTCTGCTATATTTTGGAAGAGTTTGAGAAGGATAGGTGTTAGCTCTTCTCTAAATGTTTGATAGAATTTGCCTGTGAAGCCATCTGGTCCTGGGCTTTTGTTTTTTGGAAAATTTTTAATCACAGTTTCAATTTCAGTACTTGTGATTGGTCTGTTTATATTTTCTATTTCTTCCTGGTTCAGTCTCGGAAGGTTGTGCTTTTCTAAGGATGTTTCCATTTCTTCCAGGTTGTCCATTTTATTGGCATATACTTTCTTGTAGTAATCTCTCATGATTCTTTGTATTTCTGCAGTGTCAGTTGTTACTTCTTTTTCATTTCTAATTCTATTGATTTGAGTCTTCTCCATTTTTTTCTTGATGAATCTGGCTAATGGTTTATCAATTTTGTTTATCTTCTCAAAAAACCAGCTTTTAGTTTTATTGATCTTTGCTATTTTTTCCTTCATTTCTTTTTCATTTATTTCTGAGCTGATCTTTATGATTTCTTTCCTTCTGCTAACTTTGGGTTTTTTTTGTTCTTCTTTCTCTAATTGCTTTAGGTGTAAAGTTAGGTTGTTTATTTGAGATGTTTCTTGTTTCTTGAGGTAGGATTGTATTGCTATAAACTTCCCTCTCAGAACTGCTTTTGCTGCATCCCATAGGTTTTGGGTTGTCATGTTTTCATTGTCATTTGTTTCTAGGTATTTCTTGATTTCCTCTTTGATTTCTTCAGTGATCTCTTGGTTATTAAGTAGTGTATTGTTTAGCCTCCTTGAATTTGTATTTTTTACAGATTTTTTCCTGTAATTGATATCTAGTCTCATAGCGTTGTGGTCGGAAAAGATACTTGATACAATTTCAATTTTCTTAAATTTACCAAGGCTTGATTTGTGACCCAAGATATGATCTATCCTGGAGAATGTTCCATGAGCACTTGAGAAGAAAGTGTATTTTGTTGTTTTTGGATGGAATGTCCTATAAATATCAATAAAGTCCATCTTGTTTAATGTGTCATTTAAAGCTTGTGTTTCCTTATTTATTTTCCTTTTGGATGATCTGTCCATTGGTGAAACTGGGGTGTTAAAGTCCCCTACTATGATTGTGTTACTGTCGATTTCCCCTTTTATGGCTGTTAGCATTCGCCTTATGTATTGAGGTGCTCCTATGTTAGGTGCATAAATATTTACAATTGTTATATCTTCTTCTTGGATTGATCCCTTGATCATTATGTAGTGTCCTTCTTTGTCTCTTGTAATAGTCTTTATTTTAAATTCTATTTTGTCTGATATGAGAATTGCTACTCCAGCTTTCTTCTGATTTCCATCTGCATGGAATATCTTTTTCCATCCCCTCACTTTCAGCCTGTATGTGTCCCTAGGTCTGAAGTGGGTCTCTTGTAGACAGCATATATATGGGTCTTGTTTTTGTATCCATTCAGGAAGCCTGTGTCTTTTGGTTGGAGCCTTTAATCCATTTACATTTAAGGTAATTATCGATATGTATGTTCCTATTACCATTTTCTTAATTGTTTTGGGTTTTTGTAAGTCTTTTTCTTTTTTCTTTTTTTTTATAAATTTATTTTGTTTTATTTTTGGCTGCATTGCGTCTTCGTTGCTGCGTGGGCTTTCTCTAGTTGCGGCGAGTTGGGGGCTACTCCTCATTGTGGTGCATGGGCTTCTCATTGCGGTGGCTTCTCTTGTTGCGGAGCACGGGCTCTAGGTGCACGGTCTTTAGTAGTTGTGGCACACAGGCTCAGTAGCTGTGGCTTGCAGGCTCAGTAGTTGCCACACAAGGGCTCAAGAGTGCAGGCTCAGTAGTAGTGGCACACGGGCTTATTTGCTCCGCAGCACGTGGGATCTTCCCGGACCAGGGCTCGAACCCGTGTCCCCTGCATCGGCAGCCAGATTCTTAACCACTGCTCCACCAGGGAAGTCCCTGGAAGTCTTTTTCTTCTCTTGTGTTTCCCACTTAGAGAAGCTCCTTTAGCATTTGTTTTAAAGCTGGTTTGGTGGTGCTGAATTCTCTTAGCTTTTGCTTGTTTGTAAATGTTTTAATTTCTCCGTCGAATCTGAATGAGATCCTTGCTGGGTAGAGTAATCTTGGTTGTAGGTTTTTCCCTTTCATCACTTTAAATACGTCCTGTTACTCCCTTCTGGCTTGCAGAGTTTCTGCTGAAAGATAAGCTGTTAACCTTATGGGGATTCCCTTGTATGTTATTTGTTGTTTTTCCCTTGTTGCTTTTAATATTTTTTCTTTGTATTTAATTTTTGATAGTTTGATTAATATGTGTCTTGGTGTGTTTCTCCTTGGATTTATCCTGTATGGGATTCTCTGCACTTCCTGGACTTGATTAAATATTTCCTTTCCCATATTAGGGAAGTTTTCAACTATAATCTCTTCAAGTATTTTCTCATTCCCTTTCTTTTTCTCTTCTTCTTCTGGGACCCCTATAATTCGAATGTTGGTGAGTTTAATGTTGTCCCAGGCATCTCTGAGACTGTCCTCAGTTCTTTTCATTATTTTTTCTTTATTCTGCTCTGCAGTAGTTATTTCCACTATTTTATCTTCCAGGTCACTTATCCCTTCTTCTGCCTCAGTTATTCTGCTATTGATTCCTTCTAGAGTATTTTTAATTTCATTTATCGTGTTTTTCATCATTGTTTGTTTGCTCTTTAGTTCTTCGAGGTCCTTGTTAAACGTTTCTTGTATTTTCTCCATTCTATTTCCAAGATTTTGGATCATCTTTACTATCATTACTCTGAATTCTTTTTCAGGTAGACCGCCATTTCCTCTTCATTTGTTTCGTCTGGTGGGTTTTTACCTTGCTCCTACATCTGCTGTGTGTTTCTCTATCTTCTCATTTTGCTTAACTTACTGTGTCTGGGGTTTCCTTTTCACAGGCTGCAGGTTCGTAGTTCCCATTGTTTTTGGTGTCTGTCCCCAGTGGCTAAGGTTGGTTCAGTGGGTTGTGTAGGCTTCCTGGTGGAGGGGACGGGTGCCTGTGTTCTGGAGGATGAGGCTGGATCTTTTCTTTCTGATGGGCAGGACCGCATCCAGTGGTGTGTTTTGGGGTGTCTGTGACCTTATTATGATTTTAGGCAGCCTCTCTGCTAATGGGTGGGGTTGTGTTCCTGTCTTGCTAGTTGTTTGGCATAAGGTGTCCAGCACTGTAGCTTGCTGGTTCTTGAGTAGAGCTGGGTCTTAGAGTTGAGATAGAGATATCTGGGAGAGCTTTTGCCGTTTAACATTACCTGGAGCTGGGGGGTCTCTGGTGGACCAATGTCCTGAACTCGGCTCTCCTACCTCAGAGGCACAGGCCTGACACCCGGCCCAAGCACCAAGACCCTGTCAGCCACACAGCTCAGAAGAAAAGGGAGAAGAAAAGAAAGAAAGAAAGAAAGAAAAAATAATAATAAAATAAAATAAAATTAAAGTTATTAAAGTAAAAAATAATTATTAAAAATAAAAAAATTAAAAAAAGAAAGAAGAGAGCAACCAAATCAAAAAAGATATCCACCAATGATAACAATTGCTAAAAACTATACTAAAAAAACCCCCAACCCCTCCCCCCCAAAAAACCAGACAGACAGAACCCTAGGACAAATGGTAAAAGCAAAGCTATACAGACAAAATCACACAAAGAAGCATACACATACACACTCACAAAAAGAGAAAAAGGAAAAAAAAAATATATTGTTGCTCCCAAAGTCCACCGCCTCAATTTTAGGATGATTCGTTGTCTATTCAGGTATTCCACAGATGCAGGGTACATCAAGTTGTTTGTGGAGCTTTAATCCGCTGCCCCTGAGGCTGCTGGGAGAAATTTCCCTTTGTCTTCTTTGTTCGCACAGCTCCCAGGGTTCAGCTTTGGATTTGGACCCGCCTCTGTGTGTAGGTCGCCTGAGGGCGTCTGTTCTTCGCTCAGACAGGACGGGGTTAAAGGAGCAGCTGATTAGGGGACTCTGGCTCACTCAGGCCGGGGGGAGGGCGGGTACGGATGCGGGGCGAGCCTGCGGCGGCAGAGGCCGGCGTGACGTTGCAGCAGCCTGATGCGTGCCGTGCGTTCTCCCGGGGAAGTTGTCCCCAGATCACGGGAGCCTGGCCGTGGCGGGCTGCACCGGCTCCCAGGAGGGGAGGTGTGGATAGTGACCTGTGTTCGCACACAGGCTTCTTGGTGGCGGCAGCAGCAGCCTTAGCGTTTCACGCCTGTCTCTGGGGTCCGAGCTGATAGCAGCGGCTCACGCCCATCTCTGGAGCTCGTTTAGGCGGTGCTCTGAACCCCCTCTCCTCGTGCACCCCAAAACAATGGTCTCTTGCCTCTTAGGCAGGTCCAGACATTTTCCCGGACTCCCTCCTGGCTAGCTGTGGCGCACTAGCCCCCTTCAGGCTGAGTTCACGCAGCCAACTCCAGTCCTCTCCCTGGGATCCGACCGAAGCCCGAGCCTCAGCTCCCAGCCCCCGCCCGCCCCGGCGGGTGAGCACACAAGCCTCTCGGGCTGGTGAGTGCTGGTCGGCACTGATCCTCTGTGCAGGAATCTCTCTGCTCTGCCCTCTGCACCCCTGTTACTGTGCTCTCCTCCGTGGCTCCGAAGCTTCCCCTCTGCCACCCCCGTCTCTGCCAGTGAAGGGACTTCCTAGTGTCTGGAAACTTTCCCTCCTTCACATATCCCTCCCAGAGGTACAGGTCCCGTCCCTGTTCTTTTGTCTCTGCTTTTTTCTTTTTTCTTTTGCCCTACCCAGGTACATGGGGAGTTTCTTGCCTTTTGGGAAGTCTGAGGTCTTCTGCCAGCATTCAGTAAGTGTTCTGTAGGAGTTGTTCCATATGTAAATGTGTTTCTGATGTATTTGTGGGGAGGAAGGCGATCTCCACGTCTCACTCCTCCGCCACCTTGAAGGTCTCCCTGCCTAGCTTTTCACTTTAATAAACACATATCTTTAAAAAACCCAGCTTAAGATATAATTTACAACGATACAATTTACCCCTTTAATGTATACAATTCAATGGTGTTTAGTATAGTCACAGAGTTGTGCAACTGTACATTTTAACAAATAGAAAAAAACACCCGTGTAACCACCAATCAAGGTCAGGAGTAAAACACTGGGGAAGCCCTCTGGAGGTCTCTTTTCTTTTGTTTTAAATTTTTTATTGAAGTATAGTTGATTTACGATGTTGTTTTCATTTCTGCTGTACAGCAAAGTGACTCAGTTATACATATATATACATTCTTTTTCATATTCTTTTCCATTATGGTTTATCTCAAGATATTGAATATAGTTACCTGTGCTATATAGTAGGACCTGTTGTTTATCCATCTGTGTATAATAGTTTGCATCTGCTAATCCCAAACTCCCAATATTTCCCTCCCCCACCCCCCTCCCCCTTGGCAACCACAAGTCTGTTCTCTACGTCTGTGAATCTGTTTCTTTTTCATAGATAGGTTCATTTGTGTCATGTTTTAGAATATCTACTTTTTTCTCTGTGTTTTTTTCCTTTTTGCATCTTAAGAAAGCCTTTCCTACTGTGAAATAATGAAGATATATTATTTTCTGAAAGTGATATAGTTTTACCTTTCTCATTTCATCTTTACCTAGGATTCATTATAGGTATAGTATGAGGTAAGGGTCCAAGAGTGTATTATTTATTATGGCCTATTTCCTTATGCATAAGTTTGAGTCAGGGTTCTATTCTTTTCCATTATTTTCAACCTTTGTGTCAATACTGTATTGAATTTCCTGTAGCTTAGCCTCTGTTAGAACAAGTCCCTCTTCATTTGTTTTTCTTCAAGGGCATTTTGATTATTCTTGATCCTTTGCACCCATTTATTACTCACACACGCAAAATACCTCCAAAACAAAAAATTGCTAAAACTTTGAATCTATGAATAAATTTGAGAAGAAATGACATCATTATAATATTGAGTCTTATAATTCATTGGTATGATATGTACCTCCATTTTGGAGTAGTCCTTATTAATTTCTCTTGATAATGTTCTATGGTTTTGAGAGTGCCTTGCACATTTTTTGTAAGACTTATTCCTGGGTATTTTTTATGCTATCGAAAGCAGTATTTGTGTTTTGTTGCTGATATATAAAAATATAATTGAGGTTTGTATATTGACCTTGTATTCAATAATATTTTATTAATTCAAGTTTATTAATTCTAATAATTTATGTATAGATTAAAAATTTGTTCTACATATACAATCATAACATCTGTGAGTAATATCAATGCTGTTTCTTTTGTTTTTTTGCTTGCCATAATGAATAGCTAGGATTTCCAGTGTAATACTGAACAGAGGTGGTAATAAGTAGAATAAGGCAGTCTTGTCTTGTTCCCAGTCCCCAAAATAGTGTTCCATAGTTCAACAGTAGGGATGGTGTTCACTGTTGTTTTTGGTCTTGGTTTTTTTTTTCTTTTTTAGAGTTATATTCCATAAGATTAATGAATTTCCTTGGGTTCAAAGCCAAGCTTTGTGAATAACTAGCTGGATGATCTTTGGCAAGTAATTTTACCTCTCTGTGAGTTTTCTCATGAGAAAAAGATGGATGTCCTACTCTAGATTCTCTGATAAACAAAGTCTGGGACAAGGATTAAGTGCTAATGCTTTATAAAGGAGGTGTAATCCCAGAATAGCAAGAATGAGTGCAAAGGAAAGTGAGGCCAGGCAGTGTGGGAAGCAACGCAGCGTAATGTCTCACTACCCTGGCCACTGTCTCTTGATGAGCTACAAAGACATAAGCAGTGGCTTAGCTGGTGAGTCTGTCAGCCATGCAAGATGTCTCCAGATAGGCTGAAGGACACCCTGAGTCTCAGAACAGTCAGTGGGTAAGAGGAAGGGGAGGGATTCTATCCTCCAGCTTCCTGTTTTTTCCTGGGGGTCAACCTTTGTCCCACTGGGAATTAAGTTTCCCTCCTTCTCTGTTGCATCATCAGGCTTTTTGGCAACTGTGGGCAACCGGATCCCTTACCCTATGGAGTGGCATTTCCTCCGAGCCTGGAGGTTGTGGGAGGAGCCATAGACTCCAGGTAAGTGGTTGGCCAGCCTCAGGCATCAAGACCACAGGGCCTACAAGAAGTCCTTTGGCTGAGGTGTTGAGCAAAGCAGAGCAAATGGCTGAGAGTGCAGGAGATGTGAGGCTGAGAGACTATGAGGACGTGCACAAAATAGGATTATTTATAGGGCTACTACTAGTACCTACATCATAGGGTTGTTGTGTGGATTAAATACGTTACTAGTTTTTATTTTTTTCATTATTATTTAAAATATTTATTTATTTATTTTTGGCTGTGTTGGGTCTTTGTTCCTGCGCGCAGGCTTTCTCTAGTTGCAGTGAGCGGGGGCTACTCTTCATTGCGGTGCGCGGGCTTCTCATTGTGGTGGCTTCTTTTGTTGCAGAGCACGGGCTCTAGGTGCGCGGGCTTCAGTAGTTGTGGCACACGGGCTCAGTAGTTGTGGCTCATGGGCTGTAGAGCACCGGCTCAGTAGTTGTGGAGCACGGGCTTAGTTGCTCTGCGGCATGTGGGACCTTCCTGGACCAGGGCTCGAACCTGTGTCCTCTGCATTGGCAGGTGGATTCTTAACCACTGCACCACCAGGGTAGTCCACGTTACTAGTTTTTAAAAGCTTAGAAAAGTGCCTCGTACAGGGTGAGCTGTCAAATGCTATTAGCTAAAATGCAATCCAATGTATCAACCTTTTTGTTATAGACAATGATCTTTGTGAAATGCTTAGAAAAGTCTTCTCTACTCAGCAATTATAGAAATAGCATCCATCTGGATTTTATTTTGGCATATGAAGTGAGGTCAGAATCACACTTTATGTTTTTCCAAATGTCTTGACACAAGTCCAAACACCATGTATTGAATATTCTATGTTTTCCCCTTTGCTTTGAACTTTGATTTATAATATATTAAATTTGCATATTTATTTGCTGATTTACTAACTTTTATTCCATTCCATTGATATATCTCTAAATTCTATTCTACTGTTTAAGGATGATAGCCTTATGATAATAATGTATTTTATGACATGTTTCTATTTCTTGTTCTTTTAAGAATTTTCCTGGCTTGTCTCACATGTTTATAATTTTAGGTAAATTTAAGAATCATGTTTTCAAGCTCCTTCTAAAAGAATAATTCTGGGATTTTGATTGTGAATACACTGAAATTATAGTTTAAGTTAGGAAAATTTTATTATGGTGAAATTTACTTTTAAAAAACAAGATATCTCTTTCCATTTATTCAAGATTCAATGTTCTTAGTAGAATTTTATAGTTTCCAACAAGTTCCAAACATATCTTGTTACAGCATTCCTAGATAATTTATGATTTTCTATGATTGTGAATGGAATGTTTTCTTCTGTCATATATTTTACTTGATTATTTTTGTATATCAGAAATCTATTAGCTTTATTTTAAATTTTTTAGTAGCTTTATTAAGATAAATTTTACAGTATGGTAGAATTCACCCATTTCAAGCATGCATTTTGATGATTTTTAGTAATGTTGCTGAGTGGTGCAACAATCACCATAAATTATTCTTAGAATATTTTCCTTCCTCTAGTGAGATCGTTCGTGCCTGTTTACAGTTAATCCCAGTTCTCATCCCCAGCCCCAGGTGAACACTAATCTACTTTCTGTCTCTATAAATTTTCTAAACAATTCATATCAGTAAATCATACAATATGTAGTCTCAAGTATCTGTCTTTCATTTAGTGCAATGTTTTTTGAGATTTATCTGTGATGTAGCCTATGTTAGCGGTTTGTTTCTTATTACTGCCAAATAGTATTCCACTGTATGTTTATATCACATTTTGTCTATCTTGTCACCAATGATGGACATTTAGGTTGTTTTCAGTTATGGACTATTTATAGATAATGCTACTATGAACATTTGCATGAAGTCTTTGTGGGGACATGTGTTTTTTTTTAAATTAATTACTTAATTTATTATTTATTTTTTTTTTAACATCTTTATTGGAGTATAATTGCTTTACAATGGTGTGTTAGTTTCTGCTTTATAACAAAGTGAATCAGTTATACATAAACATATGTCCCCATATCTCTTCCCTCTTGTGTCTCCCTCCCTCCCACCCCTCTAGGTGGTCACGAAGCACTGAACTGATCTCCCTCTGCTATGTGGCTGCTTTCCAGTAGCTATCTATTTTACATTTGGTAGGGTATATATGTCCATGCCACTCTCACTTTGTCCCAGCTTACCCTTCCCCCACCCCATATCCTTAAGTCCATTCTCTAGTAGGTCTGTGTCTTTATTCCCGTCTTGCCCCTATGTTCTTCATGACCATTTTTTTTTTTTAGATTCCATATATATGTGTTAGCATACGGTATTTGTTTTTCTTTTTCTGACTTACTTCACTCTGTATGACAGACTCTATGTCCATCCACCTCACTACAAATAATTCAGTTTCGTTTCTTTTTATGGCTAATATTCCATTGTATATATGTGCCACATCTTCTTTATCCATTCATCTGTTGATGGACACTTGGGTTGCTTCCAGGGACGTGTGTTTTTATTTCTCTTGGATAGATATGTAGGAATGGAATGATTGGGTTGTATGGTAATCTTATGTTTAACTTTTTGAGAAATTCCCCAACTGTTTTCCAGAGTGGCTACACTATTTTACATTCCCACCAGCAATGTGTGAAGATTCTCTATTGATTTTAATATATTTATTTTGTATGTGACTATCTTATTGAATAATCTTTTCTTTTAGTGGTTTTTCTGTTGATGCTTTATTAATATGTACTCACAATTTCAAGTGACAGCATTCCAAATCAAACTAGCTGAAGTATTGGTTTATGTAATTAAGAGAAATTTAACTAAAAGAGAAATGTATTGGTTTATGTAATCAAGAAGGATGAACGAAGTGCTGATCATACACGATCAGAATTCAACTTAGAAGATAATTAGGTGCTCTCTCTCTCTCAGCTATGTTTCTTAATGATTATTAGTCATGAACATCTTGAAAGATGTTGATAGAAGCTCAATGATGACACAGTTTTTCTCCTTTGATGTCTTTATGTAATGGATTATGTTGATCAATCTTTTCCTATTGTACCATCCTTGAATCTCTAAAATAAATACCAATTGGTCATATGGTTTTACTGTACATGGCTGCATTTTATTTGTTAATATTTTGTTTAGAATTTTTCTTTCTAAATAAATGGGTGATCTCGATCATCTTTGTTTTGTACTGTCTGTAACCAATTTGGTTGTTAAAATATTTGCTAGTAAAATGAGTTGGAGAGTTTTCTATATTTTTATGTGGCTTGGAATAATTTAAATAGAATTATAATAATTTGTCTTATAGCTTAGATGAAGCTCAGTTCTAAACCCATTTGGATTTAGTGCCATTTTCAATGGTAGATTTTTTGTCATTTTTCAACCACTTTTATAATTGGTCTATTCAGACTTTGTTTCTTCTCAGGTTAATGCTGACAATTTTTATTTTGTTAGAAAATTATCTGTTTTCTGTAGATTTTCAAATTTGTGCCTATGGATTTTGCATGTGATATTCTCTTAGCTCTTTTAATCTCTATTTTGTCTTTGGTTAGAAATTGGTTATACCAATTTACAATTCCACCTAAAATATAAGAGTTCCTGTTTCCTTATATCTTCTTCCACTCTTGATGTTATCAGATGATAAAAAAAATTTGCCAAACTGCTGTGTAAAAATTTTATCACATTAACTGCCATTTCATTATTATAAATGAATGTCAGTATTTTTTCATGAGTTTATCAGTTTATTGTTCTCTGCCACTATTGAATGTATGTTCATAAACTTCGTCTGCCTTAAAAAGATATTCATAACTTCCAGCGTTGGTCAAGATGGATTAAGTCCACTACAGCCTATGTTTTCCACAGGTTACAAACTAATAACTCTGAATAGAAATTTTAAAAATTACTTAAAGACTCTGAAAAATAAAAAAAATAATATTCAGATTGGGAAGGGAAGTCAGATCTTGCAGAGCAATCAACATGAGATTGAATTTCCTGGTTTTGCTTCCTCCTTTGTATCCCAGCTTTAACCCAAGGGTGGCCCCAATTATAGAACTGTAATATGAAGAGTAAAACTCAGAGAAAACCTTTTCCTTCTGGCAAGAAGATCAGGGAAGGCAACCTCTGCTCTTTATGCTTGAAATGAGTTTCTTATAGGCAGCATATAATTGGGCCTCACAATTTTTTTTAACCACTCTGACAATTTTTGCCTTTTAATTAGGGCAATTAGACCATTTACACATAATATGATTACTGATATAGTTATGTTTAAATCTATCATCTTCCTTTTTTTCCCCCTATTTGTCCCATTTTTCTTTGTTCCCTTTTTCCCTCTCTTTCTAACTTCTTTTGGATAAATTGAATATGTTTTGTGATTCCATTTTATCTCATGTTAGATTATTAATTATAGTTTTTATTATTATTATTTTTTTTAAGTTTATTTATTATTTATTTATTATTTATTTTTGGCTGTGTTGGGTCTTCGTTTCTGTGCGAGGGCTTTCTCTAGTTGCGGCAAGCGGGGGCCACTCTTCATCGCGGTGCGCGGGCCTCTCACTATCGCGGCCTCTCTTGTTGCGGAGCACAGGCTCCAGACGCGCAGGCTCAGTAGTTGTGGCTCACGGGCCTAGTTGCTCCGCGGCATGTGGGATCTTCCCAGATCAGGGCTCGAACCCGTGTCCCCTGCATTGGCAGGCGGATTCTCAACCACTGCGCCACCGGGGAAGCCCCTTATTATTTTTTTTATCATTTTAGAAGTTGCTCTAGCATTTATAATATACATATTTGACTTATCACATTCTACCTTCTAGTGATATTATACCACTTCACATATAGTATAAGAACTTTTCAATAGTATACTTCCATCTCTTTCCTCCTAAACTTTGTGCTATTGTTATCATAAGTTTTACTTTTACATGTGTTATAAAACCCACATTAACTAGTTATTGCCTTTGTTTAAAGAGTCATTTCCTTTACAGTAATTTATATAATAAGAGAAAAATCTTACGTATTTACCTATGGAGTTACCATTTGCAGTGCTCGTTCTTCCTTTGTGCAGATCCATATTTTTATCTTATTTCTTTTTGCTTCTGCCTGAGGGATTTCTTTTACTATTTCTTGTAGTGTGGGTCTGCTGGTAGTAATTTTTTTTTTAGCTTTTGAGTATCTGAATAAAATCTGTTTCATCTTTGTTTTTGAAAGATGTTTTTGCTGGGTATCAAATTCTAGGCTGATGTTTATTTTCTTTCAGCATTTTAAAGATGTCTGATGTCTTCTACTCTGCATTGTTTCTGGCAAGTTATTTTTGTTCCCCATATGTTACATATTGGTTTTCTCAGCTTTATTGAGGTATAGTTGATAAATAAATTGTAAGATATTTACAATGTACATTATGATGATTTGATATACATATACATTGTGAAGGGATTCCTACCATCTGGTTAATTAACACATTCACTACCTCACATATTATCATTTTTTTGGTGAGAACATTAAATTCTACTTTCAGAAAATTTCAATTATAAAATACAGTATTATCAACTATAATCACCATGTTTTACATAAGATCCTCAGACTTTATTCTTTTTATAGCTCAGTATTTATACCATTTTACCAACCTCTCCCTATTTCGCCCACCCCCAGCCCTGGCAACAACTTTTCTACTCTTTGTTTCTATCAGTTTGACTTCTTTTTTTTTTAAGATTACACATGTAAGTGATACCATGCTGTATTTGTCTTTCTCTGGCTTGTTTCACTTAGCATAATGCCCTCAAGTTCTATCCATGTTGTTGCAAATGGCAGGATTTCCTTCCTTCTCATGGCTGAATAATGTTCCATTGTGTGTGTATTGATGTATGTGTATATGTATATCTGCCTATGTATGTATGTATATATGTGTGTATCTATCTATTTCTTTATCCATTCACCGTTGATAGAAACTTAGGTTGTTTCTGTGTCTTGGCTATTATGAATAATGCTGCAATGAACATGAGAGTGCAAATATCTCTTTGATACCCTGTTTCCATTTCCTTTGGATATATACACAGAAGTGGGATTGTTGGATCATATGGTAGTTCTATTTTTAATTTTTTGAGGAAACTCCATACTGTTTTCCATAGTTGCTGCACCAATTTACATTCCTATCAACAGTGCACAAGGGTCCCCTTTTCTCCGATCCTTGCCAATGCATGTTATCTCTTGTCTTTTTGATAATAGCTATTCTAACAGGTATGAGGTACTATCACTGTGGTTTTGATTTGCATTTTCCTGATGATTAATGATGTTGGGCACCTTTTCATGTAGCTGTTGGCTATTTGTATGTCTTCATGAGAAAAAAATATCTGTTCATTTCCTCTGCCTGTTTTTTTATTGGATTGTTCGTTTGTTTTTTGCTATTGAGTTTTATGAATCTCTGTATATTTTAGATATTAACCCCTTAGCAAATATATGATTTGCAAATATTTTCTCTCATTCAGTAGGTTGCCTTTTCATTTTTGTTGATGGTTTCCTTTGCTGTGCAGAGCTTTTTAGTTTGATGTAGTTCCACTAATTTACTTTTGCTTTTATTGCCTTCACTTTTGGTATCAAATCCAAAAAATCATTGCCAAGACCAGTATCAAGAAGCTTACTCCCTATGTTTTCTTCCAGGAGTTTCACGGTTTCATGTCTTACGTTCAAGTCCTTAATCCATTTTGAGTTGATCTTTGTATATGGTGTCAGATAGTGATCCAGTTTCATTCTTTTGCGTTTGGCTCTGTGCAGTTTTCCCAGCACCACTTATTGAAGAAGCTGTCCTTTCCTGTATATTATTTGCTCCTTTGTTGTAAATTAATTGACCATATATGCATGGGTTTATTTCTAGACTCTCTGTTATGTTCCACCAATCTATGTGTCTGTTTTTATGCTAGTACCATACTGTTTTGATGACTATAGCTTTGTAATATAGTTTGAAATCAGAAAGTGTGATGCAACATATTGTTTTGTTTTGTTTTTGTTTTTTTTAAATCTGGCTGCTTTTAAGTTTTCTTATCACTGGTTTTGAACAATTTATGATGAGCATTGGTATATTTTTCTCAATTTTTTTTGCATTTGTGGATTGCTGAGATTCTTGGATTTGTGGGCTTATAGATTTCATCAAATTTTGAAAAATTATTGTTATTATTTCTTGATATATATTTTCTGCTCCTACATTTCCTCTCCTTCAGGGACTCCAATTACAAACATTATTAGGTCCCTTGAAGTCTTTCCATAGCTCACTGATGCTATGCTCATTTAAGAAAATATCTCTTTTCTTTCTAGTTTCTTTTTTTTTTTGGTATAGTTTCTATTGTTCCATCTTCAGGTTCATTAACCTTTTCTTCTACAAAATCTAATTTGCCATTAATCCTATCCAGTGTATTTTCCATCTCACACATTGTAGTTTTCTTCTCTAGAAGTTTTTTTTGGTTCTTTTTTTAATATCTTACATATCTCCACTTAACTATTTTTCAACATGTGGAATATAGTCATTGTAACTGTTTTAATGACTATGTTTGGTAATTTTAATATCTGTGTCAGTTCTGGTTTGGTTTTAATGTATGTATTTATTTTATCTCATTATAGGTCACCTTTTCCTCCTTTTTTGTATCTGGGAATTTTTTACTGGATCCAAGACATTGTGATTTTTTCCTTGATGGGTGCTGGATATTTTTGTTCTCACCCTTTGATCTGGGACACAGTTAAGTTACTTGAAGCCTTTCAGGATTTGCTTTTAAGAGTTATTAGGCAAAGCTAAAGCAGTGTTCAGTAGAGGACTAATTATTCCCCACTATTGGTACAAGTGTCTTCTGTGTATTCTACCTCACACTCTGAGAATCATAAGGTTTCCCAGCCTGGCTAGTGGGAACTATTCCTAGCTATGTGAGAGCACTGGGCATTGTTACTTCTAAATCTTTTAAATGGTTCTTTCCCCAGCCTTGTCTAGTCTCCTTACACACATGTGCTTATCATACTCAGCTGAATATTCGAGGAGACCCCCTGCAGACCCCAGAGCTCTCTTTTTGTGATGCCTGGTCTTCTCTTGTACTCTGTCCTTCAAATATTAGTTACCTTGGTCTCCCCAGGCTCTCAGTTACATCTCCTCAAGTCAAGGATTATTTCCTTTTGATGAATTGTTGTCTTTATTATTATTGTGTCTCTCTTTATCCATCACTATGTATTTTTTTGTTTTAAATCTTGATATTACTAATGAAGTCGCATCCTTCTAAGTATTCTACTCAATGCCTATGAATTAGAAGGTTTTTCATGTTGGCTGGTAGGAAAATGAACTATTTCTGGCTTGGTGTGAGCTTTGGGGGTTTTCCCCCTGCTATTTTTGGTTGATTATTTCCCCATCCTTGGGTAGTTTTCTCACAAACATGCTCTGATCTGTATTCAGCTGAAGACTCAAGAGGCACTGATGATCTCTGGAGCTCTCTCTTGGCTGATCTTCCTCTTCTCTGGTTCTCTGTCCTGGGAGCTCTAGCCACTTCAGCCTCCCTGTCTTCTAGCTCTCTCTTCTCAGTGTAAGGAAACTGCAAGCCTCTGCCTCCCTTCTCTCTTCCTGTGTTGTGGCCAGGAAATTCCCTCCAACCAGTAAGCTGAGGCAATTGTTGGACTTATCTTCTATGTTCCTTCTCTCTCAGGTGTCACTGTCCAGAACTGCCTGATGTCCAATATCTGAAAACCATTGTTTCATATATGGTGTCCTTTTTTGGATTGTTTCAGATGAAAAGCATATCCCATCTCTGTTACTTCATATTGACCAGAAGTGGAAGTTATCATCTTTAATAACTTTAAAAGTATCTATTTTATGGATGAAGACTGTATCTAAGACTTAAATGATTACCTTGTGTTTTATGTGGTGAATACTGTTTACTCATGGTGTTATGTTTTCAAACATCTAACATTGTTATCTTTTATTATGAGCTCATTGTTAGTGGGCTTTTTTTTTGGAATCCTATGTAGCCAGTGTTGAAGGCATGTCCTTCCAGGGTAGTTTTGTATTCCCTTATACTGGATTATGTTAATTTCTCAGCTGTACAGTATTCCCACAGATTAAAAACCCACAGAAGATAAGCTCACAAAATATATAAAATAATTGTGTTCAGCCATTGGACATCTTTGATGTCCTCAGATCGCATGAAGAGTATAAATTCAAAGTCCAAAGCCATGTATGTTGTGGGCTCTCATTTTTGAATTGTCAAAAGAGACTTTTCCTCTTTTTCAATCCAGAGCCTAAGAAAAGACTGACAAACTTTCTTATGATCCTTACATGCTAATAGATAGTTTCTCCCTCCCTTAGGAGGTGTAGAAAACTTCTCCTTGTGTAGATATCTCATTTCTAACTCCTAGCATTACAGAAGGCTTTTCTGTCCTTAAGTTGGTGCTGAAACCCAAATCCCTAGATTACTGAAACTAACATCACCTCCCTTCCTCGAGGACCTTCACAGAGTCACTTTTCATATTTATTGTTCTGATTTTCAGTTTCTTCTTCATTTCTAGGATGTGGATATTTCTCTTTATTTCTCATGGTATTAACTATTAAAAGTATATATATATATATATATATGTATATATATCTCTTCCAGATAACTACATGACTTCTTTTTTTTTTTAATTTATAGAGAGAATGTTTTGCTTATCTCTTTTTTAAAATTTTATTTATTTATTTATTTATGGCTGTGTTGGGTCTTAGTTCCTGTGCGAGGGCTTTCTCCAGTTGTGGCAAGTGGGGGCCACTCTTCATCGCAGTGTGCGGGCCTCTCACTATCGCGGCCTCTCTTGTTGCGGAGCACAGGCTCCAGATGCGCAGGCACAGTAATTGTGGCTCACGGGCCCAGCTGCTCCGCGGCATGTGGGATCTTCCGGGACCAGGGCTCGAACCCGTGTCCCCTGCATTGGCAGGCGGATTCTCAACCACTGCGCCACCAGGGAAGCCCCCATGACTTCTTTTTGATTACTAGTTAGTGTCAAGTTTTTTCTTTTTTTAATTAATTAATTAATTAATTTGTTGCTGCATTGGGTCTTTATTGCTGCGCAAGGGCTTTCTCTAGTTGTGGCGAGCGGGGGCTACTCTTCGTTGTGGTGCATGGTCTTCTCACTATGGTGGCTTCTCTTGTTGCAGAGCACGGGCTCTAGGTGCATGGGCTTCAGTAGTTGTGGCACGCAGGCTCAGTAGTTGTGGCTCACAGGCTCTAGAGCGCAGGCTCAGTAGTTGTGGCGCACGGGCTTAGTTGCTCCGCGATGTGTGAGATCTTCCTGGATCAGGGATGGAACCCATGTCCCCTGCATTGGCAAGCAGATTCTTAACCACTGTGCCACGAGGGAAGCCTGTTAGTGGCAACTTAGTGAAGCTTCCAGCCTTCAATAATTTGCAGTTAAAAAATAAGTACCTGGGACTTCCCTGGTAGTCCAGTGGTTAAGAATCTGCCTTCCAATGCAGGGGACATGGGTTCAATCCCTGTCTGGGGAACTAAGATCCCACATGCCATGGGACAAATAAGCCTGCATGCCACAACTAGAGAGCCTACGTGCTGCAACTACTGAGCCCACGTGCCACAACTAGAGAGCCCGTGTGCCATAATTACTGAGCCCACATGCTCTGGAGCCTGCACACCACAACTAGAGAGAAGCCTGTACACCACAACTAGAGAAGCCCGCACACCACAACAAAAGATCCCACGTGCCGCAACTAAGACCCGACGCAGCCAAATAAATAAATAAATTTTAAGTACCTAAATACCGATAAGAGAAAGGGTTTTAATAAAGATATTGGCAGTAATTAAAGGAAATGGTGATTGGGAAATGGGACCAGGGAATGAAAAAAGCAAGAAAAGAAGAGTGGGATCCAGGCAGAAGGGGATAGGTGAGGTAAAACTAATAATCACCACTTACTGGGCGCTGACAATGTGTGGTGCACTTCACATGTGGTGTCTCACTGTTTGAGCCGGGAAACCAGGATGTGAGAGGGCTGCTTTCAACTGGGTCTGTCTGCTATTTGCATTACACTATGCTACCTCCCTTAGGTGTGTAGAACGCACTGGATTCTTGTGAGAAAGAAGAATGAGGATAAGATTACTACAGTCCCTTTGAATGAACCTCTTGTTCCGGATCTTACTGTTATTTTGTAGTGAGAGTGTGCTGTCATACATATACACACACAGACATATACATATATATACTTACTATGTATGATAATAATGATTATTTTATCTATATCCATACCTCCAAAGCAGGATTTGTAGTGGCAATTCAGGCTACATGTCTGTCTGATTTTGTCAGTGGGAATCTGCTGGATGCCAGCCCTAGATATTCTTGCACAGGGTTCAGTGAAATTTTTCTGTAAAAGCCTAGGTAGTAAATATTTTTGGCTTGCAGGCTGTGTGTTCTCTTTTATTTTTAAAAAATTTATTTATTTATTTATTTATTTTAGGCTGTGTTGGGTCTTCGTTGCACTGCGCGGGCTTCTCATTTCGGTGGCTTCTTTCGCTGTGGAGCACGGGCTCTAGGCACGTGGCTTCAGTAGTTGTGGCACGTGGGCTCAATAGTTGTGGCTCAGGGGCTCTAGAGCGCAGGCTCAGTAGTTGTGGCGCACAGGCTTAGTTGCTCTGCGGCATGTGGGATCTTTCCGGACCAGGGATCAAACCTGTGTCCCCTGCACTGACAGGCAGATTCTCAACCACTGCGCCACCAGGGAAGCCCCGGCTGTATGTGCTCTTGTTGCAACTACTCAACTCTGCTATTGTAGTATGAAAGCAGCTATAAACAATATGTAAATGCATGGATGTAGCCATGTTGCAATTAAATTTTATTTACAGAAACAGGCAGCTGGCCAGATTTGGTCTGTGGGCTGTAGTTTGCTGACCACTGCTCTTGAGTCTATTCCACGAAGAAATGCCATAATTACACACATATATCCATAAACTAAGGCTTCTGCTGTACTCAGGGACCTCTCAGGGATTGTCTGAAACAGGTAGAGAAAGTCTGGATGGCAACTCTTGAAATCCCAGCAAGAGTGGAGAGAAAATAAGATGGAACTCTCTGGCACACAACTCTTTTCTTATCACAGCCTGACTGTGAAGAGAAGCTAAACTATGCTGGTGACGGCCAGGGAGTTTTCACAAAGATAGTTACATTATTCCATTGTGTCTTTGAATCATCCTTGTCTTCCCAGAGCCTGCTGGGGCTGGTAGAATGACCAAAGCGACGTTGGGTTTTTAGATTATTACTTGTTAGAGAAGTGTGTGAGTTTTAAAGAAAGGTGTTTTTGTTTACAGTTAGATTTAGTGTTAATTTTAACAGTTAGTTTAGTAATTTTACAAAAAGACAAGGTGGCTGGGCCACACAGTGACTCTCCAGTCATGACAACTTCCCTTTTGAATGTCATTGATCTTAGTTTCACTGAGTGTGTCACAGGAGGGGCTGAATTTAAATCGATACCCACTGACCTGATTTGACTGCTCAAGAATCTGGGATCCAGAGAATGGATAGGTCCTGAATGACATTGTCCTAAGCATCAAGGCTAAATGGATTCACTTTGCATATAGCATATCATCTACAGATATCACGATGAATTTTAGTTTGCTTGCAGTTTGGACCAGGACTTTTGTATTTAGTATTTTTGTTTGTTTTCTTCCGGGAGTTGTGTTTTTGGCCATGCCGCGCAGCTCGTGGATTCTTAGTTCCTCAAGCAGGGATCGAACCCGGGCCCTCAGCAGTGAAAGCAGTGAGGCCTAACCACTGGACTGCCAGGGAATTCCCCTTCCTGGAGTTTCTAATTGCCTTTCTGATTTTGGGTCAATAAAAGGATAAAGTGCCTTCATTTTATAATCCAATCTATCCAGCTTCCATTTTTAAATAAAATTTTCTACTTAATTTTTTGAATATGGTATACATTTCCAAGGGTTGAATATCGGTAATTCTAAAACAAGCTCCTTCCCACTTTATTCCTATATTTGCTCAGTTTCCATTACTATGAATAGGTAATCATTGTTATTAGTTTCTTAATAATCCATTGTTATTAGTTTCTTAATAATCCTTTCATTGAATTTTTATGCATATGCAAGCCAGTGCACATAATATTTTTTCTTCTCTCCTTTTTTATACAAAGGATAACATGAATATTCTTCTGCATCTTGCTCTTCACTTAACAGTATATCTCCAGGATCTTTTTGTGTTAATCCATAAAGAACTTTTTCATATGTTTTTACAGCTGCAGTCTTCCATTGTTTAAATAACCATAGTGTATTTAATCCTTATGTTATTGACATTCTAATCTTTGGCTAATGCTAACAATGTTGCAATGAATAACTCTGTCCATTGGTCATTTTGCATGTGCCTAAGTATAGGATAAATTCCTAAGAGTGAATTTCTGGGTCAAAGATTATATCCATTTGAATTCTGATAATTATTGACAACTTGTCCTCACTGCAGTTTGTACCATTAAAACCCCCAATGGAAATGTATAAAATGCTTGTTTCTTCAAAGCAGCGTCATCACACCATTCTAAAATCTTTTGGATTTTTGCTAGTCTGATGAGAAATAATATCTAAATATAGCTCTAGTTTACATTCCTTTTATTATGAAAGTTGAGCACCTTATCATATGATTCGTGAACTGTCTATATAATTTTTCTTTGAATTTTTCATATCATTTTTCAGTTTTTTTAAAATTGGAGTTTAGTTTTTTTCTTGTCAATGTCTAGGACATTTTATTTTGTAAGGAGGTTAGCCTTCTGTTCTTATAAGAATTGCAAATATTTTCCCAATTTTTCATTTATCTTTTGTTATTTTGATTGTTTAATAAGTTAAGTTTGACTTCTGTTAGAGTAGTTCTTTTTTGTCTTAAAGTTGTTTTGTTTCTTTTACTGCAGTCAAATTTAACAATTTTTATTTGTGGCTTTTTGATTTTGTGCTTTGATTAGAAAGTTCTTCTCCATTCCAAGGTTATAAAGAAAAATGTCCATTATTTTTTCTAATACTTTATGATTACTTTTTTTAACACTTCAGGATTTGATGCTTCGGAATTTATCCTAGTATGTAATGTGAGATATGGTTCTAACTACATCTATCTTAATTATTCACAGATTCTGCATTTACAAATTCACCTACTTGCTAAAATGTATTTGTAACTCCAAAATCAATACTCACAGTGCTTGTGCTGTCACTTGTGGACATATAAGGAGTGGCGGAAATTTGAGTTGCCTGTCGTGTGCATGTTGCCAGCTGAGGTTGACCAAGATGATGCTCTGCTTTCTTGTTTCAGCTCTAGTACTGGAAGCGAATGTCCTTTCTGTGGTCTATTTAGCACCACATTTCGCGTTTCCGTGCTGTGTTTGTTGGGAATTTCGCTGTTTAAAATGGCCCCTAAGTGTAGCGCTGAAGTGCTATCTAGTGTTCTCAAGCACAAGAAGCTTATTATTATAGTGCCTTACAGGGAAAATATGGAGCTATTAAGCTAGATAAGCTTTGTTCAGGCATGGGTTATAGTGCTATTGGCCATGAGTTAAATGTTGAGTCAACAATGTATATTAATAAGGTGTCTTTAAACAGAAAGACACATAAAACAAGCTATCTGTTGGTCAGCTGATGAAATTGTTGTGACCAGAGGCTTGCAGAACCCTAACCCTGTATTTCTCCTAGCAAAAGCGGTTCAGTGTTCACTAATTCAGTGTTGGCAGTATTTTTATAGAATGTAACTACTGCTGATGAGAATTGACTGCTATGGTTTTTCAAGACAGCTACTAACTGCCCCCCACACCATCACTGGATAGTTCATCTTTCCCCATGATTTGAGATGTCTCCTTTATTGTACACTAAAGGCTAATTTCTTCTTCTGTTTTACTGGTCAGTCTGTGACTTCATGTACCAAGAGCTCATGAGACTCTATAAAAAAGTTTTAAAATCTGCTAAGTATAGTTCCCTCCTCATTTCTCTTCTTTTTCAGAATTTTCCAGGATATGTTTGTTTTTCTCTTTCACATAATTTTTAGAATCACCTTACCTAGTTCTGAAAAACTTATCGGTATTTTTATTGAGTTAATTTACAAATTAACTCAAGGATAATTGACATCTTTATGATACTGAATCTTCCTACTCACTCAAGCAAATCCTTTATTTCCTTCAGGAGAGTTTAAAAGTTTTCTTCATACAGGCCTTGCAAACTTCTTTATTATTATTATTGTACTTTCACTACTATTATTTCTATGGGCTTATCAATCTCAGAAATCTGCAGGGCATCTATGGAGGATGGGAAAAAGCATATATGTTCCAAGCCTAGCTGATATAGCTAAAGAATGTTTTCACATGAATATTTAAGGAGAGAGAAATGTAAATAAAGCAATTTTTATGTGGAGTAGAAGGAATGACATGGGGAGATAAATGAAAATGTAGGGAAGGCTTTATGGTTCATTTAACTTATTTTAGCCAATAGTTCCAGGGCTTTATTATGTGTCAGGCACTGTTCCAAGTACTGTATAATTATTAATTTATTTAGCCTCACAGCAACTCTATCAGATGGGTTTATTGTCATCATCGCCCCCATTTGACAAATGAGGAAACTGAGGTAGACAGAGGCTTGAATTGCACAGCTGGTTGAGGGGGCAGCTGGGATCAGACAGAGCCGACTGGCTTCTGGGGCCATGCTCTTAACCAGATGTTCTGCATTATACGGAGAAACAGTGAATAGGGACTAGATTATTATGGCCCCAAATATTAAAACACCAATGTGTAGAAAATAGGTAACTTGCAGAATAAATGTGAGATTTTTATTCATGACTTGAGAGGGATCTCATAGTGTCCCTGACTCTGTGGAGGCTGGAGCTGGACTGGAATATGCTGACAGAAGAATCACCTTCATTCACAGAAACAGCCCTATGAGAAGGGGCAGGGGTGGAACGTGGGTCAGTTGAGTGAGAATCGATAAACCTGGCGGTGGTGAGGACACCTGTGGGACTTTGTGGCAGGTCACATGGCCATGGGGAGACATCCAGTGATCCCATCTGAACCAACAACAGAAAGGACACAAATGGCACTATAGCCATGATGGGGAGTTGTCTCTCTGGATCCTTTCCCAAAACCTCAGGTTCAGCTAACAGCAGAATGATTGGCAAGCAGACTTGTGAATGATTTTATGTCCAGGAACCCTAAGAAGTGACCTGAAGAAATTCAACTGTTTTTTATTCTGATCAATGAGGAGAGATTGGCTGGTTTAATAAGGCTGGGAGGGAGCTGTGTTATTTACAGCTATAAAGCTACACAAAAATGATTTGGTTAAGTGACCACATTATCTCATTTCATTAGAGACGAGGGTAGTCAGATGTGTACCCTAAAATTCAGGGTGAAAGATTCTAAATAGATAAGAAAAATAACAGAGGCATGAATTTATAGATGGGAACTGTGAAAAGAAAAAGAATATAGGAAGGATAACAAGAGATGAAGGAGATAATTGACATTAATTATGTGCTGACTGTGTCTCTGTGCTTTACATACATACTGTGGCTCAGGAATAGACCATTAAAACAATGAAACAGAAGGTCTAGAAACAGATCCTTGCATTTATGGAAATTTAATGTATGATAAACAGAGCAAAGAATAGTGATAGGAACACTGGGTCTTCACTTAAAAAGTTAGAGCCCAAGTTTTATCCCCAAATAGGTTCCAGATGGAATATAGAGTTAAACCTAAAAATAAAATGTTAGAAGAAGAAAATAGAATCCTTTATCATTGTGAGTGGGAGAGGACACAAAAGTCAGAAGCCATATGTAGAAAGAAACGGATGAATTTAATTCATTAGATTTTAAAAACTTTTGTGTGACAAACTATATCATATCAAAGAAATGGCCTAGGTGAAACTTTTTGCCACATTTATTATAATACTCAGAGTTCCTAAAAATCAATAACTAAAAGACAGAGAACCCAATAGAAAAAGTGGGCAAAGAAAATGAGCAGGCAATTCATAGGAAAAATACAAATAGCCAATAATCAATGGAAATCAAGCTTAATGTCACAGTAAATCTGGAAATACAAATAAGATGAATACTGAAATACTATTTTTTACCTATATTTTAAAATGACTTAAAAACTGATAGCATCCATTATTGGCCAGGGTGGTGGGAAGCAGTTATTCTCAAACAGTGAGGGAGGGAATTAAAATGATGCAGCATTTTTGGATTCAAATGTTCTTTCCGTCAGACATAACAATTCAACTTCAAGATATCCAGCCAAACAAAGGAGCACAGTGATATGAGCCTGGCCTTTGGAGCAAGGTTGCCTGGGATCTAAATTCTTGCCTGTTAACTTATTCCCTGCTGACTTTGGGGGCAAGTCATTTAACCTCTTTTTTTCTCAGTTTTGTCATCTGAAAAATGGAAATGATAATAATAACACCAACCTCAGATGGCTTTCAAGAATATTAAATAAGTTAATGCATGTACAGTGCTTATAATAGCATCTGTAACTCAATGATGATGATCATTTCTGTTCTATAAACACAGTGGAGCCAGGATATTCAGTATTATTTGTAAGTAGTATTATTTGTAAAAGGTAAAAAAAAATGGGAAGGAACCATCTCTTTGAATAAAGTAACCATTCTGGTTACTTTTTTTTTTTTTTTTTTTTTCAATGTTCAGTTTCCTTTAATGACCCCCATTCTCCCTGAAAAAATATGGAACGCTTCACGAATTTGCGTGTCATCCTTGCGCAGGGGCCATGCTAATCTTCTCTGTATCGTTCCAATTTTAGTATATGTGCTGCCGAAGCGAGCACTCTGGTTACTTTAATGGGGAAAGGTTGAGTAAATACTATTGAAGACCATGTAGACATTAGCACAAAAGAGGCTGGACATTCATTAGTTGAAACTTTCTTTCTTTCTTGAGTTCCTACCATGTTCCAGGGACAGTTCTAGCACTCAAGATACAGTCGTGGAGAGAACAAAATCTTCTACTGAAAAGGAAGATGCTCCAAGAAATGTTCAAAAGGCAGTTGAAGAACAATGTGCTTGGAATGAATGTATTAATGATAGAAACTAATAACCATACAAAAATCTATGGATATGTGGAATGCTGAGAAAAATATGTGAAAAGATACCCAACATACTACTGTATCTCCTTTCATCTTTTAACATCTCAGAAATGAGCATGTATCTGACAATTGATGGCATTTCAGTTTGCATGAAATATGGTACATAGGAGCAAAGGTAATCTTGGAGGTAGGATCTATGATTAGGTAAGTGATGAGAGACATCTGTATTTATTCTATATACTTTTATATTTTTGGGAACTTTACTAAGAGTATATATATATATGTGTGTGTGTGTGTGTATATATGTATATATATCTTAGTTGTGTAAGAAAACAACAACAACAAACTCTTCAGGGTTTGTGGAGGAGGGCAGTCTAGACGAGGTGAGGACAGTTGCAGTTCCATCCTGACGCCCAGGTCGACCACTTCACCTTACAAATGTTACCTAAACGCTCTCTGTTCCTACCTTGGCCTGTGGACCTTTCTGGGCTTCTGCCTTAGCCAATGTTCTTTAGGTTATAAGTAACAGAAACCCACTCATACAAGCTTAATCAAAGAAAATAGGGGGAGAGGGCTTATTATAAGAATAGATGGATTTTGTAGAATCCAAGGATGTGACCAGGCCTGAGGAAAGATACACTTAGGAGCCAGGGTCAGGGTTGTTCAGGGGCTGTCTGACTCTACATGGTCTCTCTCTGCTTCTGTTCACCTGGTCAGTCCATTCTTCTTCTTTTTCTACAGAAGGGGTTTTAGGCCTCTCTATCTACAAGACAAAAGGTGGCTACTCCACTGCTGCTAAAATACATCTCTTCAATTCAAATGGCTAACTGGGACATGTAGCATCTTTGGATCCCAAATATAAACTCCTGGACAGAGAATCTGATTTGTTCAGTTTCGGTCAGGTGTCCATCAGTGATCAATTAGCCAGGGGGTGGGGAGCAGGGCATATGTTCAGATAATGCTGTAGCCAAGGGCTACTTTTGTGGCCAAAGAAATGCAGCTTCTCTGGAAGCTAGATTATGGGCTGAGCAGATGACTATATTATATTAATATTATATTATATTAAAGTAATTTCCATGCCATTTTATTCCTTTATGCTTTTTGTTCTGGTCCTGAAGGCTTCTAAGGTTTTGGTGCCCTATGGTACCAACAAAGCCAGGATGCTGTTTCCCTCCCTAGAAACTACTGTTTCTCCCCCAGATAGTCCTTCCTTGTAATCTTAGCCTGGCTTGCTGGCCTTGGGAGAGACTGATAGTTTTGCCTTCAGGGACATTAGTTAGTTAGGGCCTCACCAACAAAGCCAGTGACCTACTAGTAGTTTATCTCTTAGCCTTTGGAGATGAAATGGAAAGGTGTCTTTTTGAAAACACTGGAGATTAAGATGATCCATGTCCTAGCCTAATGGTGCCAAGATAAAAAAGTCTTAACAGCCCAGCTTACTACAGAGAACTCTTCTCAAGTGTTTACCACTCCTTGGTACCAATGCCACCAAGTGGGAGGGGGAATCAGAGCACAGGGCTCCCAGCAGGGAGCATTTCTCAGTATGACCAGCACAGGAGATGTTTGGGAGACACACAGAAATCTCTGGATGCCTAGCTCTAGGCTCAAGCTTCCTTTTTAGTGGGGTGGTAAGAAAATTTCTGATGAGTTGCTCTTTGGGGGAGAACATGAATATCACAATTTCTAATTTTAGACAGAAAATCCCACTTCAACCATCATCCTCCATTAAATGTAGCCTTTTCTAAAAGCTGGAGGGGGTCATAATGCGGAAATCTGGTGAGCTCACCTGGTCTCTCGAGTACATTTTAAAAGACACAAGGAAGCACTTCAGGAAAATGAAAATGCATTGGGTTTGAGTCCCTTTCTTGGGGAAGGACAGAGAAAGCTTCGGGGATGGGGAAGATGGGGTTGGGCACATTCCCCTAGTCATTTTCTTGAGGATGAGAGAAAGAGGAACGAATATAAGATCAGCTGAAGAAGTGGGACTCTTTGATGAAATTCTTTTAATAAGCTTCCATCTGCAGTGGTGAGGGAAGTGGCCCGTACCATTCCGCTCCTGGGAGGCTGTAGGAAAGTACTGAACAGCGTGATTCCTGTTGTGTCAGGGATGTGAGCAAGGGTGGAGACTTAGCTGGTCCTCTGCAAAGCATCCTTGGGCCAGTGGCACTCCACACATTTTTCTGAGACTTTGGATCATTTGCAGTTTGCCCCATAACTCCCACACATTTGCCTCTTAGTGTCCCAAAGCTCTCCCTGCTGCAACGTTCCCATAGGAATGTGGATGTCTGCCAAGCGACCTCATGAACATTCCATTCATCTCCTTGGCTGGGAGGCAGCAAGGAAGCCAAATTGGCTGATATTTAACTGTTTGGGTCCCAAATTCACCCTGAAATGAATGGCTAAGCTTGTTGGAATTTTCCAACAATCATGAAGAAAAACAGAAGATAAAACAAAAGAGAAATACTTATTTGTTCATATGATCCCATCTGAAAGACAGTTATTTTTAAAGGTAGCCTAATGAAAACCACATTCTCTGGTTCTCCTTGTTGTGAAATCCTCTTCCAGCAGAAAGCATTTTGAAGTAATGAGGCTTTGTGAGGTGTGACTAAAAACAACGTGACTATTTTTTTTTCAGCAAACACAGCAGAATATAGCCGTCCAAATGAAGGTTGCTGTCTTCCAAGTAACCTCAGAGGGATGTTATCCTGCAATTCTAAGATGCTCAAACATGTGTAACATTCCTTTTAGGGAATTTCTGTCTGAGTCTTGCTCTCACTGTTTTGCTTTCTGTTTATCATTCATTCAGCATGTATTAGACACCTCCTGTGTGCCAAGTACTCTGCCAGGCCCTGGGAATGGAGTGAGGATGGAGATGCAGTCTCATTGAGTGATGGTAGGAGGCCCCCAGGGGCCAATGGAAAAAGTTAGCTCAACCTAGGTTTGAATCCCACTTTTGCCTTGTGTGGATTGTGTAACCTTAGGCAACTTTTAAAAACTCTTTGAGTC
Source organism: Eubalaena glacialis (assembly GCF_028564815.1). Classification (NCBI taxonomy): domain Eukaryota; kingdom Metazoa; phylum Chordata; class Mammalia; order Artiodactyla; family Balaenidae; genus Eubalaena; species Eubalaena glacialis. Next base: position 77,982,551 of record NC_083725.1, on the reverse strand, counting down.
ACAGTGTCCTCATTTCTAAAATAAAGATGGTAAAATCTACTTCATAAGATTGCTTTGAGGAGAAAATAAGATAAGGTGTGTAGTAATGTATTTTGGAAAAATCAATTATTTTATTATTGTGTACATGGGTAATACAAGGTACAAAATGCAACATGTATAAAAATTAGATGATGAAAACAAAACTTCTTGCTTTCCCTTGCCCCTCTGCCTCTAGTTTTCCTCCCCAGAGATAATCGATATGACTAGGATCTATTTCTTCAATATGGGTCTCTAACAACACCGGTTTATTCTTTTTTTTTTTTTTTTTTTTTTTGACACCAGTTTATTCTTGATACATCATTCTTTTTTTAATGATTATTTGGCATTCCATTGGCTGGATGTATCATAATTAATTTAGACAGTCTCCTTTACATATATATATATATATATATATTTAAAATTTATTTATTTATTTTTGGCTGCGTTGGGTCTTCATTGCTGCATGCGGGCTTTCTCTAGTTGCGGCGAGTGGGGGCTACTCTTCGTTGCGGTGCGTGAGCTTCTCATTGCAGTGGCTTCTCTTGTTGCGGAGCACGGGCTGTAGGCGTGCGGACTTCAGTAGTTGTGGCACGCAGGCTCAGTAGTTGTGGCTCACGGGCTCTAGAGTGCAGGCTCAGTAGCTGTGGCACACAGGCTTAGTTGCTCCGCTAGCCAGTCCCCTTTTGATAAACATTTGTTTCTGACCTTTGGCTGTGGCAGTGCAGCAAAGACCATTCTTGCACTTGGCTTTGACTAAAAATGATGAACCAAAGACATACAACAGGCCCCTAAGGCAGCTCCGGGAGCTCTGGGCAATGCCCTTGGAATAAGGTGACTAGTTGGAAGCAGATAATGCTGATCTGATTGGATTCATTCTGGATTGTTGTCTCAAAAAATACCTTACTATTCTATTCCTGGATTATTCATACCACTCCCCAAATCTGCCTATTTGAAAAGTGTAGAATCTACATAATAATATTACAAGAATGGTGGCATTTTCGTCCAGACATGACTGTCTTAAAACCCCTCCAACATATATAATAAATGGACTAGTCTTTCTTTGGTTGGCACCAAAGAGTCAAAGATGCAGAGATTTCAGACAGCCACTCTAGAAGCGGCTGTTAAAAAGATTCACACTCTAATTTTCTGTCACAGCTTGAAACAGCGAAGTGTATTAAAATGTGCCACGTTGGTTAACATGGGTTCGATTAGATGAAGCCTGCCAATTTGGAAGGAGGGCAAATATTCCTTGGTGGCCATCTTCACTGCTGCCCAGGCCTGTACAGGCTGGGTGGGGAACCAAATCAGAGAAAACCTATATGTGAGGTTCTGGCACAATCCAAGCACAAGTAAGACCAGGGGATTAGCCTTCCTGGATGAATCATTATTTCCGAATTAGGAGAAAGGCACACGTGGAAGGGAAGCAGGGGAATGGAAGTCTTTCTAAGAAGTCTCTGCTGTCAGAGGCGCGATGCTCAAATGAGCTCCATGCAAATGAAAACCAGTCCCAACGGCATCTTGAGCCAAAGACAATTCTTGGTTGGGGTTGAAGAAATGTCAGATAAATAGTTTCTCCTTGCTTCTCAGCAGGCCCCGGCTATCACTGCAATCCAGATCTGGCCTCTGAGCAGTTCTGGCAGGTTTATCTTGGACCAGCTGCTGTGATGAAATCGCAGTAATTCCAGGTTTCCCTCAAATCTGGACTGAGCCAAAGGCAGTCTGGGCTTCTAGCATCCGGCTTACTTCATTGCCCTCTCTCCAGTCCCTCCTCAACTTTCAAGCTTTTGATTTAAAAAAAAAAAAAAAACCGAGATAGGGATGGTGGAGGAAACCCTTCCAGTGCAGCCCAGAAATCTGGAAAATGTCTATTTCAGGTTAGTTCAAAAAACCTATATGGAACACTAGTGAGTCTGTTTAGGTGGGCTACATGGTGTGGTGCTGACTGACATGGACTATGTATCCGACAATATGCCAGGCTATGTACCTGTCCCCCTACACAAAAGATCTCATTTAATCCACCAACAGCACTGTGAGGTAGGAAATATTATCCCTATTTTACAAAAGAGGAAATTGGGTCTCAGGAGAGTTACTTTAGAATTCAGAGCGGTAGGTAGAAGTATGTGGATTGGAACCTGGCTGTAGCCTGAATCTCAGGCCTCTGCTTGTTCTCACTATGTTACAACACTGGCCATAAGCAAGAAGGTCTTATTTAGCATCCAGGAAAAGAGACTGAGACAAGAAAAACTAAGGTGAACAAAAGAGGGGAAACTGGAACTCAGGTGAGAGAAGGTAGAGGTAGGTGGGTAGAGCATGTGATACAAATGACAGAGGCTAGGCCCACATTCATCCCGAGCCCAACCTCTGAAGACCTTGTGAGCCCTGGGAGCCCAGTGGGAGGTTATTGACCAAATTTCCCCAGAAAGCACTTATTTAAGGAGAAGAACTTTGAGCAACTGGCACAGAGCCTGAAGGGTTCTGAGAAGCAGCCCATTGCTCTTTGCCCCCGAGGGAGAGGAGAAAGCTTCCTGGGTGCATCCAACATAGAAATACGTCTGTGCTCTAAGGAGTTCAGATTCCAGACACGACGGCCCAGGGCACTGAGAGACCTGCAGTGGGATTCACTGGGGTTTAGGGAGCGATGTTTATGGAATTTCTTATAATCCCTTTCAAACAGACTTCCTGGGCCAGATGGGTGGCTGAGTGCCTACTCCTGGGATTCTGGGCTCCCAGGAGGATGGCAGCAGATCTGTTTTAAGGCACAAAGCATCCTCAATCCAGAGAGGGAGATGGACTCTGGGCAGAGTATACCCCAGTAACATCCAGCAGTGTGTGCTGGTGAAGAGAGAAGCATGGGTTCATAGCGGACCCAGTGGGATCCTGAAGCACATGACATGTCAAGAAGGACACTTCTGAGCAAAGCTGGCCAACAAATGTCTTTCATTTTCTCCTGTGGCATCTTAGAGCATGTCCCCTGGATCATCCTGAGGCAGTTCTAGAAGGCCCAGAGGTACCAGAGGCTGGTGGTAAAAGTGGAGGAACTGCTGGATTCCAGAAATGGCTCACCAGTGATTCTGACCTGAGGAAAATCTGTTGTCTAAAGAGCAAAGAGAGAAGAAGCATCCCACGTCCCTGACTGTAGGTTCTCCCTGACATGTCTCCAGCTGAGGGAGGGGAGACATTTGAATCTTCGAACTGTTTTGCTGGAATCTTTATGTGAGGCATTAAGAGTCAGAAGAAAATGGCAAAACTGCTCAACTTTGCATCTCTTGGAAGGGGAAGGGCAATCCCTATTGAGTAGATCAAAAAAGACCAGGAGAGATAAGCAAAAATTGGCCTTATGACAATAACTTTTGAGACCTACATACCCACATGCTAGTTTAACTTTATACATTTTTTAATTGGTAAGCTAGAACATCAGTAGGGCGAGGGTCACAGAGAACACGACTGACAGAAAGAGAGTGGTCTCTGAATTAGGCAGACCAGAGTTTGTCCTTGTGTCTGACGCCCACGAACCCTGAGACTTTGGTCAAGTTACTTCCTGCCCCACAGTGTCAATTATTTGTTAAATGGGGTACAAAAAAATACCCTGAATCTTGACATGAATGTTATATATTTCCAAAACTTGTAGCACATTATGTGTGTTTAAGTAAATGTTAGTTAATAATAACAACAATAAAAATAATAATAACCCAAAGGTACCAGATTGTAAGCTCAAGGGTAGAGACTCTGCCTTGTTCATCTCTGTACCCCCATCACCCTACAAACTTCTTGGCACATAGTAGGCAACCCCTAAGTGTCTGTTGCATTAAATCCAGCTGGTTTGTTGAGCACCACCTATCTGAAAAGCATTGTTCTGGATACGCTTGGGGTTACAGAAGTGAGTGAGAGGCTGGGTAAAATCCAACAGACAAGGATTCAAGTCACTGAGTTCTTCTCAATGTCATTTTTTTTTTCACCTAAAGCCAGAGAAAATAGCATTTACCAGCACCAGAGATAGTTGGTCAGCTCCGCCCAAACCATTCTCCCCTTTTTCCTTGCTGGCAGAATCCTGATTGTATTCAGGGCTCCATGCTCCCTCTCCATGACTCAGAGAGGCATAAAAAATATTCATGATTTCAGGCCAGTCATCCTGGTGATCTCACTCCCTTTGCCTGAGATTGTTTTAAGGGTGGCCGGGAGGCTCAGTCCTGGCCGAGGAGACATGCGGGAACATCACTAAGGGATGCCAGGAAAGGTGTTTTTGCTTTAAAAAAGAGGAAGAAGAAGACACATAGGGGGAAATAAATCCTGTTCTGTTTCCACTGGCTTTTCTTGAGTCTGCCTGTGAGGTCTGGAACGGAGGCAGCCGTCTCAGGCCCATGTGGAGAAACACTGACCCCTGAGGATGGCAGCACTGAACCCCAGAAAGAACCTGTGTCCTTGATGACATCAAAAAGCCACCGAATTAACCAGCCCTGGAATTCTTGTTACATACAATAGATGAAGTTTCCTTTTGATTTAGGCCAGTCAAGTCAGAACTTATGCTTTCTCTAGTTGAAGGCGACCTATGTGATACACTCCTTCACGGGTTTGTTAATGTTGGTTCTCCTCCCTTCCCCTTCCCGGAAACAGGACGTCCATCTGCCAGGAATATTGTGGGAGGGCTTCCTGCCTTGTGTGGGAAATGCTGCAGGTCCTTTCAAACTCTGAATTCTTTTCTCCTGTGCTCTTTAGAGAGAAACTCTGAAAAGCCATTGGAGGGAGTTCCTTAGGGAAACAAGGGGTTGGGTGGGCGGGGGCACTAGAAAGAGTGCAGGACTTGGAGGAAGAAATCCTGACCTTGATCCTGGAGATTCCATTGCCAGCTCTGCAGCTCTTGCTGAATCACATAAGCTCTCAGAACTTCAGTATTTTTACCTACAAAATGGGGATATAAGGAGCCGCTACCTCAGGATAAGGATTAAATGAAAAAATGTCAAAGTGCTTTACAATGTGAACTCCTCTTTATACAAATCTAAAAAAAGCCTCAAAGAGCAGAAAAGGAAGACTTTCATTTACCTTACTAGAAATATATAGAAAAATATAGAGAGATGAAATATATAGATATTTGTTGGGAAACAAAAATTTGGGGGAAAGTGGTGGTCTTCTCTAGGAAAGATTTCATGCCCTCTCCCTCACCAGCTTTCCCAAATAATACAACTCTTTCTAAGTGGTTTAAAGAGCAGAGTAGCTGAGAGCAGCGGGGAAAAGAGAAGTCCCTTGGACAGTGGCCTGCAGCCCTGCTGCTATGAACTATTAATAGCCTATAAACACTTGGAGCAGAGCCCCAGCCTCTCCCACCCTGGGGACAGTGGAGGGGTCAGAGCACTGCCTGATATGGTCTCAGAATAGTGGTGATCCCCGGAATTCTCCCAGCTAGGGAACTTTTTCCTGCTGGGCTGGGCCTGGCTGGGCTTCCTCCCGAAAAGCTCCCAGCCTGAGCTGCTAGGTTCATGTTCGGCAAGCATTGATTGACCTCATTCTGGGTGCTCAGGGCACACAGGCTGCCTTGACACACATGATCTCATTGCACACCCCCTTCCCCCCAGCAATGAGCAAAGCTGTTCTCCAGTAACAGAACCCAGCTCAGAGAGTGGTCATGTCCCATTCAAAGTCATTCAGAAAGGAAATTTGGTTCTAGAACCCAACCTGCCTGTCTCCAAGCCAGTGCTCTAACATTTATATTACACTGTGAAGTCTGAAGACTTCTGGGCCTTCAACAAGACCATCCAAATCCTCTGATCATGCTGGCAAGAAGCATAAGGAGCCTGGGGGTAAAGTGAGCAAGAGAGCAGGGACGAAGCCACCTGGCACCTGGACTCTGTGGGCCAGGGGAGCTGACATGCCCATTGGCACTGCTCTGGTGGCCAGGCTGTGAGCCCAGGGAACAGGCAGGGCCCCTCTTTCCCTCTCCTTGCATGGTCACACCTGATCTTATCACTTCTGAGCTTAGAGAAACTTGGAGACCCTCTCTCTCTCCTGAACACGGGACAAAGACAGTCCCTTAGCTTGACATTCAAGGTCTTTCACGACCCAACCCCTGTCCTTCTTTCAACACTTACCCCTACTCCGTGCCTTCTGTTTCCTATCACTCAGACCTATTTACAAGTCTGAGGATAGCCATTTTGAGGGCAAAGATGTGTCTTATGCCTTTCTGAACCCCCAGAGTCCAGCCTAGCATCTGGAGGAGCTGTGATGCTCAGGGACTACAGCAAAAGCTGTCTGCCTTGTTAACTGGGTCCAGACAGCTGGAGATCCTGGGCCTGGGATGCTTGGCTTTCTCTCCTTTAAGATGTGCTGGGGCCTGGGGTCTCGGTTCTTTCTGGGGCATTGGGTGCAGACTGCTTCCAGAAGTCCTTCTCCAATAGGCTGGGTACAAATATTAGACCATGAGTGTTGTTTTCTTGGGTCTGGATGGCAGTACATCCCATGGGGGAATGAAAGCATGATCATTCACTGAGTGCTGGTGAGGGGCCAGGAATTGTGCTGGGAGCTGGTGTCCCAGGAAGCACGTCCAGAGAGAAGCCAGTCTGCCTAAGATATCATTTTTTTCCAACAAAGACTGGGAATTGGGGAGCTTCTCCAGTTGGCCTATCCTGAGAACTAGGATCACTAAGCTTATAGACAGAGTCTACCTAGGTTGGCTTCCCTCATCACCAATACCTGGAGCTCTTGTGAGCACAACAGAAGGGTTTGCGGGGGATGACTGATCCCACACTCTGCAATGAGAACCTTACCCAGTTTGTACACCATGGGTCGGGGGAGGTCTGAGAGTTACGGGGGGAGTTATCTCTGCCCTGACTCAGGCAGGAGTCCTCTCATTCCAGCTTCTGTATTCCCTGACTGGGAGCTCACTGCCGAGTTTCACTGGATGCCCCTTCCATGGACCTGCAGGGAATTCTCAGCATCTACAGTGGTTCAGTTGGCTGTGAGCACAGTCTTGGTGAATTAGTTACCTTGGAGGTTACTTCTGTCTAATTGGTTTGCCCTACTAGTACCACCCCAGATCCCCAGATGCCTTCTCTCCCTGTGACCTTGGTACTCAGAGTTCTGGGGCCTGGATGTCTGTTCTCCATACCAATCAGCATAAACTCCCTCCTGCCCTGAGGCAGGGAAGAGTTAGCCTTCCCTCTGCCTTTGATGGGAGAGTCATTTCCCCGCTGGGCACTTCCACCTAGAGGAGAGCAGAGAACTCGGGACACTCCCCCTTGATCTTCCGCACCCTTGGGTGAGTACTTTTCCACATTCCATGCACTCTTTCGGAGTCATCATGGAAACTCTGTGAAGTGGAGATTATCATCACTCCTGTTCTGCTGTTTCTGAGAAAAAGAGACTCATGGGGAAGCTGCAACTAGTGGCACAGTGGGAATTGCACCCAGAACTGCTGGCTCTGCATCCAGGCGTGCTTCCTCAGTACCCAATTCACGTCCCTCATGCAACTAACGAGGAGCTGGCCCCTCATACAGAGAGAGCACACGCCCAAGGGTTTATCCTAAATGCCTATCCCAACCACCAGGGCACCTGGAAGCCGCAGGATGCCCTTTGAAGGAGTATGTGTTCACCAAGACTTGATGAGCCAGCTGCCGGAGGACCTGGAGCTTTGGCTGGTATGTGCTTTGGACCACGTTCTGCCCTGAGGCTGAGTCGTCTCTGGACATTCACGTTGGGTCACTTTATGGTCTCATATTACCTGTCTTAAAGCATTTGGGGGTTCTTTCAGACCTTCCCCAGCCCTCCTTTAGGGGGACTGGTTTCATAGGCAACCCATTTCCTGAGACAAGCCGAGCTCACTTGCTTTTTCACTTTTATTTTCACCATTTCACACTAAGTCTGTGCCATTTTCTTCCATGTCCTGTGTCCCTAAGAAAGGAAAGTAAAGAGCTCCTATTTAATGAGAACAAACTGTATGCCAGGCATTGTGACATATCATCTCTTTGAATTTAATCTTTATAACAAGGCTGTGAGAGTTTATTCCCATTTTTACAGTTCAGGGTAGTGTCTTTCTTTAGTACTGTTCCTTACCTAATAAGTGGAAAACCAGAATTTGAACCTGGGCCTTTTAACTACTCCTTTTACATACACGCATTGTCTCCTGAGGAAGTTGGTGCCAACTGTGGTGGCCACTTAAATTTAAACTCAAGTTTGAACTCTGGGTCTCCAGACTGACTCTGTGAGCTTCCACACTTTTCTGTCCCAGGTGCCCTTCTCAGTCCTTCCTTCTAGTGGTTTTATTTGCTGAGAATCCTAGGCTCTGAGAGCTGAACGGGACTTCATAAGTGCCCCAGTCCCCCACCTGCCCAATCCTCACAGCCTCCTTGGAGGTTAGCAGGACAGATATGGTTTCCTCCTTTTTTGGATAAGGAAATGTTTTCAGAGAGGATGTGCTGGATCGTCTCTGTTTGCCCCTTCAGGCCTGCTTCTAAACTTTGTTCACTCTTCTCTGTGCCCCCAGGAGACTGCAACAGCTGGGCTCCCCTGGCCTCCGGCAGGAGACTCGAGGGCCGGAGGAGAAAGTGGGGGTGTTCAGCTGCCTGCTCCTCCCTGCCTGGCCTTGGTTTGGCAGCAGTGAATAGGTTCCTCCACCAAAAGCCACGGCTCCTGTCTGGTGGCCCTTTCTTGCAGCTATAGATTTTGTTGGGTCCCTGTAAGGGCCCTACTCCTGGCCCTGGCATGGTACCAGGTCCCCAGTGCTGCTGTCTCCAGCGCTTCATTGTCCCTCATTGCTCCCTCAGCCCTGCCCCCAGCTTTGAAAACAGTGACTTCATTAAACTCTCACTCCTTCTGAGTGCCCCGTGCATTTTCTGCAGGGACTCACCTGAGACAGAGGTGCCGCGACTTGCCCAAGGTCTCCCGGCATCTCAGGCATGGAGCTGGCTCTTGAACACGGGTCTCAGGACTCCTTGTCTGATGAGACATCTCACGTGTTACCTGGACTGGCCCTGCTCTGCAGCCCCAATGCTTCTGTACCAGGCTGAGCACCTTTACAACTCGTCTCTTGTGTGTATTCCTGGGGTACACCCCTGCCTACCCTGGGTCACTTTTCGGGGACTGATTACTCTTGGCTTTTCTCAGGCAAACGTTGCTGAGTGCATGAGCACCTCTGGGTCCAGACCCCTTATTTCTTGCCTGGTTGGCCCCACCTCTCCAGCGCTCTCATTGCTGATCCAGATGCAGTTCAGTCCTTGGGCCTAGAGGTCAGGGCCCAGCCCTGAGGCCTTTTGTGGCCTGGGGCTCAGCCCTGAACTCCAGGGATTTCCCTGAAGCTCCCCGTCTGCCAAGCTCCTGGTCACTAGCTGGGTAGGTGGCCAGAATCTCTGCCCTCTGCTTGATGTTGGATACTGGACACCACGTCTGCCTGTGGGGCTGGCCCTTCCCAGGTCCACCCCGTCTAAACCTTGTCCGAGCTTCAGCAGCCGTATAGTGCCGCCTCCTCTGACCACCCTCCATCGTCAGCCTCCAACACCCTCCATCGGTGGCCGAGTGCTGGGAACGCTATCCCTTTGAGGAGACCACAACCAGTGGCCAGATTTGGGGGCACAGATACTGACATCCCTACCCCTAACCCCTGGGGAAGGGAGCCAAGGCTGGGCATGATGTCAGGACCTCAGTCAAGCGGGTTGGACTCATGATCAGCAGTACTTTCTTTGGGAAATACGAGAGCCAGGAAAGGAAACTGGGGCAGAAACGCAGGTGTGTTGGGGAACGGCGAGAGGCCGCTGCTCAGATTCGCAGCGTCTTAGGCCTCAGCCACTCAGGCTCATAGGCGTGAGGAAGATAACATCGCTGGGGCGCTGAGGGGCCCTCTGGGGGCTCAGGGCCTGAAAGGAGACTGACCTTGCAGGTAGAGGCCTCATGGCCTGAGGTGCACAGGGTCGGGGTGTGTGTGCACATGCAGGAGCAGTGCAGGGGCGCCCACAGGAACTGGTGGGCCTGCCCCTGGTTTTCTGCCCATTTCCCTTTCTTGCCTCTGCAGAGGTAAGCCTTCCCTTTTCTCTCCTGGCTGGTTTGTCAGGAGGCTTTTATCCCCCCCGCCTTCCCCATTGTACATCGTCTTGGACATACAGCCTGCTACCTCCTCAATGAGCCCTGTCTTGAGTCACAGCAATTCTGACTCAGCCTAGTGTATAGAGCACGAGTGTGACACATTTCTGTCACCTTTGGGGACATCCCTGGGGAGCGGCAGGGGATTTGGCTTAACTCCTGATTCTGCAAGCTCTGGCATTCCTGGGGTGGAAGGCCAACCTGAAAGGGCTGCCCTGAGGAGTAAGTGGGAACTTGATCTGCAAAAGGAGTGACTACACGTGGGCCACATTCAGGTCAGGACCCGCCGAGGCCTGGAGCACAGCCTCGCCCACAAAGCGCCTCCCCGGGCCATCCTCACCCAGAGGCAGCAGGGGATGGGACCCACGCGGGTCTCGTATGTGTCATAAACAACTCGTTTTCTCCCAAAGAGCTAGTGGCACTGTGACTCGTGCACAGAATTCGGGCTGGGGAGTCCTGCAGACCTGGGTTGGAATTTGGCTCCACCATCTCCAAGCCATGCAACCTCAGGCAACTCATTTATAACATCTGTGAAAAGTGAAGCTGATGACATGTCCCTCACAGGGGTGCTGTGAAGATTAGGGGAAATGCTTATATACAGAGTAGGTATTCAAATGTATGGTCAGGCCGCTCAAGATGGCTGTTCTCTTGCTCTTTGTACATCCCCTGCTTGACCTACCCTTGCTTCACCTCCGCCCTACTGACATGAACGTGCTTGCTCCCTGCCCCTTTGGCCAGGACAGCTGCACCTGCGAGTTTATTAAAGGAAAACATCTGCTCTCCTGATGGTCATTAACCTGAGGGGCTGTGAGGGACGTGCCCCTGCTGCTGGTTTCCCTGGTAGCCAATGAGCCAACCTGATGTTAATTCCCCCTATAAATGGTAGCCTCCATCTTCCCCTGGGTGGTGAAGAGTGCTGTCGCGTCTTCCCCGCTATCTGGCGCACATGGTGGGGTGTTGCTTTAGATATGTAAGATCTCCCTATCCATTAAACCATTGATGGCTCTGTCGCTGTCTCTGGGCCAGTTAGTTGTGTCGAGGCTGGGCAACTACAAGCCTTGCAGGCCTGTGGGGTGTAGCCCAACATCAAACGTGTCAGGAATTTTAGTATCATCCCACAAAGGTGGAGGACAATGGGGTCAAATGCCGCTGGGGCCAGCTTTGCCACCAATCAGCTCTGCAACCTCGGGCAGGTTGTTTCCACGGGTGGGATGGTGGGGCTGGGTGAGATTATGTCTCAGTGCTCTCAGCATCCAGACCCCATGACTCTTCCTTCCCTTTCCAGGCTCTACATTTCAGCTTCCTGGGAAGCAGGCTCTGAGATGGAGGTTTGCCAACACCAGGCAAACAGGGGAGTGGGGAACAAGATCCACCTGTCGGGAGCACTGATCACAGGGTCAACAGCTGTGAGGGTTGGCAGGAGCAGGCGGGAGGAAAGGTGAACGCTGAGATAGCCGCAACTCTCACCAGGAGCTCCGAAGCCGGGCCGGCTGCGCAGAGAGGTCCTGGACAGAAACAAGGTACTGGCCTTGGTGCCCACGTGGACTGGTGATTGGGTCTCCAGGGGAGGCTGTGTAGACTTGGACCCAGCCGCCTCCTTGGCTGAGGCCGATGGCCGTGTGGGAGACAGCTATGGCGGGAGGGGGGCAGAGGAGATACGGGGGAATGAGAGCTTGGGTCCTAAGGGGAATCGGGGTGGGCACCCTAGCCTCCACAGTGAAACCCTTCCCACCTCCAGACTTTTCTTTCCTTTTAAATATTTATTATATTTATTTGGCTGCGCCAGGTCTTAGTTGCAGCACATAGGATCTTCCTTGCCCTGTGCGGGATCTTCCTTGCCGCATGCGAACTCTTAGTTGCGGCATGCATGCGGGATCTAGTTCCTTGACCAGGGATCGAGCCCGGGCCCCCTGCATTGGGAGCGTGGAGTCTTAGCCACTGGACCACCAGGGAAGTCCCCCTCCAGACTTTTCTGGAGGAGAGACTTGGTCTGCTGGCTTCTTTGTCTCAAGCCTGGCCTTCCCCAGCAGAGGAAAATCAGTGTCTGTCCATGAACACTTGCCCTCTGCCCGGGGCTGCCAGAAATTCTGAAGGCAAAAGCTGAGGAATTTGAAGCATTTATGACTTAGCGGGATTGTTCCCAAACTGCAGGCTTCTCTATAAAGAGCCTTCTGGATTTCATTGTGGTTGCTTCTCAGCTCTTAGAACCTGGCCAAGGGCTCCCTGGGTCTCACTTTTCAGGCTGCCCTCTGGCTGCAGGGTCTGCAGGTCTCTGCAAGGTTGGCTGGGTAACACATGGGTGTTTGCAAACCTTGTTGCCTGCCCAGAGGTAAAAAGCACAGAAGCTGGGGGCAGACGGTTCTAGAGGGTCATCTTATCCATACCACTTAACCTCCCTGGGTTTGTTAGCTCACCTCCCACGTGGCTTGGTGCTACCCTCAGAACCTGGGGTAGTGGCTTTTCCAGAGGAGAACAATAGTTCCACCTGAGCAGAACAACATGCTTTCTTCTAGTAGATGTTTCCTTCTCTCAAGTGTAAATGGTAGTTACTATCTTCTTATAGATTCTGCCTTCTGCCCCTACACCCAGTTGCAGCTAATTGGCCCAGGAGTAGGTATCTGAGCTAAACAGGGCCAGTGATTAGCATTCAGGCACCTATTTGGAGACTTGTGTTGGTATCCAAGTTGTAAACTCTGTGCAGCATTGCAATGGCAAAGAGCTTTCCTTTCCTACCTCCCTCCCACTCCACTGCAGACATCGCTGGTCAATCTAAGGAGGAAGAGTGCTGGATTGATTAGTAATGTCTGCCGTAGGTATGTGATGGGCAGAGTGAGCATGCTGCTTTTGGCCTACCCTGGTCTTCTGCTTGTAGGAATAACAATAGTAAGAACTTCACATCCACCTTGGCGCTCTCGGCTTCACCGAATGTCCGTAGCTACACTCATTCAGTCATCCTGACAAGCACTGGGTTATAGAATGTCCTGCTGGGTCTGGGATGGTTACTCTCATAGTTGAAACACAGCCTCAGAAGGGAGGCCTGAAGAGGGTGAGGTGAGAAGGAGACACCTTCTGAGTCAGGCAAGCAGAACCAAGCCCAGTACTCAATGTGTGACAACCCCCCTTTACATCTCACTGCAGAAAAAGAGGCTCAAAGAGGTAAAGGGACTTACCCAGTGACACACAGCTAGCAAGTATAGGGCTTCAATCCAGGTCCTTTGCTCTAAACAGAAGTTTTCAGGGGTTCTGGCTGCACCTAGTGCTTGTGCCTCTCTCCTGGGTTTGTCCTGGTTCGTGTAAGTTGACTCCCTGACCCATCGGGAAAATCTATCTAAGAGGAGGAGAAGATGGCTGCTGTGTGTGGCTTTCTTTGTCCCCTAGAAATCCATTCTGAAATGTGATCTCATAGAGTTATTGTAAATATGCATCTGTATGGCACCTTTAACTTTCTGAACTGCATTTATGCGGGCGGAGGCCAGTGTGAGTAATCCTGGGTCGTGAGTGGAGGAAGCAGAGACTTTCGGTGGAGCCGTTCACACATGGACGCAGGCCCTGCCAGCAGAGCCGTGCGCTCTAGGCAGGGAGGCTGGGCTGGGCCTGGACCGTGAGCCAGGACGGCTGTCATCACATTTCTTCAGTTCCCCACTGCTGGGTCCTGGGTCCACTGATATGCCCAGCCAGATGCGGGAGCCAACTCCCTGACCGGGGGAATTTGGGGAGGAAGATTGGAGAGGGTGGGGATAGGGTTCACAGGCAGGCAGCAGCTCACCAGCCCTGGAAAGGTTCGGTTGTTAAAGACCCCGTGTCTCGTTAGAGCACCTGGGCACTGTAATGGCAGCGCCCTCTTCCCTGGCTCTCTTGTCCACCTCACAGGCTTAGGCTCCTGCCTTGACCCCCGCCCTACATTGCCATTCCCCAGTGGTGCTCAGAAGGCTAGTTGGTCAGTCCCCCTCTGTGTTCTCAAGCCTTGCTTGTTGCCTGGGCTCAGCCCTACCTGCTGGAGTCCTCCTCCCCATCACTCCCTCCCCATACACCTGCCTGAACTGGGTGGAGCCCATGTGAGCCTCACCTGTGGGACCTCAGCAGGTCTGGCTGCTTGCCCTGGGCCCGGCAGTGGTCAGCTGCCCCAGCCTGCCCAGACCCAGACCCTTCCCCTCCCTCCAGCCACGTGCCTTGTGCTCAGCCTGTCTCCTGCTTTCTGCCCAAAGTCGCACAGCCCCCTGAATCCCCACTCCAGGGAAATGACAGGCCATGTCTTTGCTGGAAAGGAAGTAAGCCTCCTTCAGGCATTTATACTTGCACCCCTTCCCAGAGTGTCCCAATAACCAAGTGTTTGGCAGAAAAGACACGGAACATACCCTCGAAAGAACACCTTTGGAGTTTTGTTAAACCTTTCTTCATCCAATTACAGAGTTTCTTGCAGTCAGTTAAGGAAAGCCCTACCATTCCCCCTCTGCCAATCAAATAACGAAATACATAAATACATAAAATAAAGTCAAGAAGAAACATAGTATTTAAGACGTTAGAAGGAACACTGTCCCACAGTTAAAGTCAAACCCCACTGGCATTGCTCTTGACCCCCGTCTCCAGCTCGTGTGCCCTGGGTTGGCCAGGATTATAAGAACATGGAGGCAGCAGGGAATTGTGGAGAGAATGGAGACTTCAGAGTACGACAGAGCTGGGTTTGAGTCCCAGCTGGTGAACCTCTGTGGACCTCTGTTTTCTCTTCTGTAAAATAAGGATAATAATAGCACCTACCTGAGAGGTTGCTGAGATGTCTGTAGGAGCCAACCCTGTGCCTGGCACATGGTTGGAGTCAAACAAGAGTTAGTTAAGTCTTTGCTTTACCACTGCAACCATCACTGAATCATGGCCTCCTGAGCAGAAAGGGGCTTGGAGCTGAGCCTTCCCAAGAGGGAGCATCTGTCCCTTGGCAGCACTCTTGGCTATGGCAAAGCACAGGTTATGTACGACACAAGCAAAGGGGGTCTGGTCCCAGAGACAAAGGGATTAGCAGGTTCCTAGCAGAGATGGCAGCTGGAGGGGGTCAAGACTGAGTAGAAGCATGGGAGACGCAGCCCAGTTCCACACGGGGTCTGGAACGTATACATATCGGGACGAGGCACGTCTGTTTTGTTCTCTGTGGTGTTCTGTGCCTAGAACAGTGTCTGGCAGCATAGGTAATGTCTAAATATTTATTGAACAAAGAATAAATGAATGAATGACAACCTTATCAGTCAGAGCCTGGTTGTTTCAGGAATTCCATTTAAAAACAAGGCAAAGGAGAACAGCTGCTGGCAGGAAACAAAGGTTCTCTGGCAACAGATGGTTCTGTCTGGATGCAAAGAGTTAGCGATTGCTCAGGTGGCAAAGAACCAGATTCTGGGGGCCTTGAGTAGGCAAAGGGATTCTGGTCTATGGACAGTGGGAGCCACTAATGGTTCTGAGTTCATGAAGTTAGAACCTGAACTCTGGGGCCAGGCTGCCCGGGCTCAAAGCCCAGCTCTGTCACTGACAAGGCATATGACCTGTGTCAAGTCACTAAATCTCTCTGCATTTTCATTTTTTCTTCTGTAAAATAAGGATGATAGTGGTACCTACCTCCTAGGGTTGTTGAGAGGATTAAATGAGATTTACATGTGTAAAGTGCATACTGTAAGTTCTCAAGAAGCACCACCGTTAGTGTTATTCGATAGGGTTGTGAGATAATCTGAGCTGTGCTTCAAGACATTTAAGCAGGGAACATGTGAAGGATGGATTAGCCCAAAGGGAAACTAGTTCAGAGGCCATTGTGATGTCCAGGCATGAGAGGATGAGGTCTAAGTCAGGGAAAACATTGGGTGGCTGAAGAGGAGGGAATCAATGCAAAACAGGTGGTTCATGAAGAGGCAGTCAGTAGAACTGACTGGCTGCAGTAGGGTGGGGAGCAGAAAATTCAGGACACATGCATCTGAGAGCGAGGATGCCTGGAAAGGAGAAAGCACCTCTGGAAGAGACAAGGGATGTTTAAAGAAGAAGCCGGTGTAGGGAGGATAAAAATTCAGTCTGGGGTGTGCCAAGTTGGACTTGGGGTACCCCATTCAAAAGGAGATGTTGTGAAGCTGGAAATGCCCAATTGGCCGGGTGAGACGTTGGGGCCAGGGGAGAGCAGGCGGCAGTAGATGCCAGGGAGAGATGTAAGGAGAGAAGTATGGAGCACGCCCCCAGGCGGCATTCACATTTGGGGGCTGGGGAACGGAAGAGCGTACCTAGGAGCTAACAGAGCAGCAGCCGGAGGCTGGGAGGGAAGCAGAAGAATGCAGTGCCTCTGAAACCTTGGCTGCTGAGTTCCTGGAAGGAAGCGATGGACAATAAGGTCAGATGCTGCACAGCCTGGGAAATAAGGGCTGGCTCAGCCCAGTGGGTGGAGAGCTGGCTACTCAGAGAGCAATTTCAGCTTCTGGAAAACTAGTGGTAGGTTTTAGGGATTCATAAAAGAAAGGGAGGAAATGGAATCAGTATGGATCTGTATACTTCCAGGAGAATGTCTTAAGGAAAAGATCAACAGCGAAAAAGATGGAATTGCAGGGAGGAGTGGCTCAAATATCGATACAAGTTTTTGTCATCCTAGAAATATGCATGGTTTGGAGTAAAAGTCAAGATGCTGGAGGAGGAGGGAGGCTCGAGTTTGTAGGAGGATGAGGGAGCTGGTCCTGGATGAGGCAGGTGGAGGAAGGGACAGCCCAGGGATTGAGGTGGGAAGAAGCAAGAGGCAGCAAGAAGAGAAGTTGAGATTTTGTGGAAAGAACATGAAGCAAACAGCTTTGATTTTTTGGTGAAGGAAGGGCTGAAGACATAAATGGGGAGGAAGTGGGAGAAGTGGCATGGGGAAAACGTAGGGCACAGGTGCTTGTAAAGGTGAAGGCAATTCACAAGAGATGAGAGAGGACTTGCAGAAGCCAGGGAGCACCCAATGGCAACTGAAGATGTGCCCAAGATGACCGAGTGGTCATCTGGTGGTGTCCACACTGTGACTTTCTGCAGCAATTCTGTGCTGGGGAATAAGACTAGAGATGCCTAACGGTGGGGCTGAATGAAGGGAGATTTGGAGAGGCAATGGAGCTTTGAGTGCAATGACAGAGTCAAAACATCTGGCAATGGAGCCCAGGCTGGACTTTGGGGTCCTTGCTGGCTAGTTGGAATCTGTGGAACAAAGACAGTGATTTCCCAGCAACAAGCAAGAACTTTAAAAAACTATTCCTAAGTCTCCATTTGGCTTTAGGGTGAGTTGTGTGGTTTTTGAAGCACCAAATCTGTATGGAACATGAAATTGCTGATCCTGGGGGCAAATGCCACTGAAGATTACATGGCAGCTGGAGCTGGGGTATTTTCTGGGAGAATCTAACTAGGGACCCTCAAAGGTATCTGGCCTGTCTCATCATGTCACTGAATTATTTCAAATGAACTGCATCTGTCACCCCCATTAGGATGGAAGACTCCATTTGGGAAGGGACCCTGTAATTTCTGATCCCATTCTGTGCATAGAATGGGCCTGGACCCAGAACAGGCATTCCACAAATATTCCCTGACTTGATTGCATTCTGATCATGTGCAGTTTGGGGCCTTGCCAAAGGAGTTGACTGGGAGTCTTCTTGTCCCATGGTGTTCGGTGTTTTGGTCATCAATGCTAGGGCAGGCCTGTGCTGCCATGGGTGGGAACACTTCATGTAGGAATTGGAATCATCATGAAAAGAACAGGAGAGAAAGCTCTGTATCTTATTGGAAAATCACACCAAAGGTATGCAGGTCAGAAAGCCATTTATTCCATAAATGAAGACACATGAATAGGTAAATTTTATAAACTAAAACAATCTGGCAGGTCCCCTGATTAGAGCGGTTGCTGGTAAGCTTGGTCTCTCACAGGCAATGGCAACCTTGGTCATGGGTCTGGACTGCATGCAATTCCAATGCAGATAGTAGGACATTATGGGAATTAGCTGGAGAACCAACGATGCAGGAAGTATAGGCTCAGGTACTGTATAGAGGATGCAACCACCCCCTGCCCCCAAGTGCGCTGCATCATCTAGAGACTCATAACGTGGAGGAGATGAGGGGTACATGGCCTCAGTAACCTAGCTTAGCACATGTTCACTGGTCACCATCTTATTATCCATTATTTCAAGCCAAATGTCCCCAGTTCTATGAGAATTTGTATTCTCCAATACCATGGCAAATAAGGAAAGATGGGATAGCCTCTGAAGCTCAAGTGAAAAAAGCCTTCCAGGAGCTGCTTTTCAGAGACACTGGCAAATGTTTGCCAAGGGCAGGCGGTGAGGCCATTGTCAGGGCTTCCAGGAAGACATACAAGAGCCTGAGTGTCGTGCAGTCCTAACCCTGGCTCCCAGACTGAGCAAACGTGTAGCGGATTAAATATTTTTCTATTGTCCTGTCCACCTCAATAAAACAGGGCACTCTTTAAAGCAGTTGCCTTAATGATGTTTGTGTGTCTTGGAATGCCACCCAGGGCGAACAAATCATATCTGAAGATGTGAAAACATGAAAATCGATAACAAGAAATGAAAAGTTCATTTCACTGATAAAACATCATTTATCTTAATCATTGGGGCTTCTCAGAATTTCCTAAGTGCCCTTTGAAATGCCAGCATCAAGGCTATTGCCCTTGTGTTTGCAGAAGGCCTAGGGGAGTCGAGGCAAGAATACCGATTGCTCGGGCAGGGAGCCTGCTAAGGAGAATCTGCATCCTTCTGGGGCAGGCACCCCCTGGACTGGTTTCCAACCAAGGAGCTCCCAAGCAGGGGTTTCCTGGGATATTTCCGGTATTTCAAAACTCCCAGTGAAAATAAAATAATATACTACCTTCCTATGAAAGATATTTCACAAGACCCTAACTGTGAAGCATAAGTGACCCACTTTTGATAGGCTTTATGTAATATAACAATAGTAGTTCACACTGATTAATATGAATTGGGAAAATGAAATTATTATTCCACCTTCAGGAACCCTATACCTTGCCCTGCCCCCAGGCTAGATGACAGCATTCCCACTCCCCCCATTGAATCCATACAGGGATAAAATAGCACAGGTCCTCTGGTGAGAAGGTTGGAGGCCCTGGTCCCCAGGGATCAGCTTTCTGGCTGGTAGTCCTCTCCTTTCCTTTGCTTTACATATGCAGCCTCGTCCAGTCTTCTGGTTCCCTTAGCTCTTCTCAAAGGACCCACATGTAGAGAGGATGGAGATGGCCTAAGAGCTGCCCTCCCAGGAGGAGGTGGAGTATTAGGAGCGCCCAGCAGGCCTTGCCTTTGGATAGCACACCCAGGCTTCCTGCACATGCTTGAGGCCAGATTAGCTGGTGGGGCGGGGAAGAAGCTGGAGCTCCTCTCCTGGTCTCCTTTGCTCTCCAGCCATGACCATGGTATGGAGATGGGAAGGGCAGTCTCAGGCCTCCATATTGCTGATGTAGCTTTCTCCAGAGTTTTCCCACATAGTGGCCAGAAGGCTTTTTAACACACATTGTGTCCCATTTCTCCTATGATAAAATCTGTAATCCTCTGATCTGACACCTCTTCTCCCCGCTCACTCTTTGTAGTCTAGCCATCCTGGCTTTCTACCAGCTCCTCCAGGGAACCTAGTCTTCTCCTAGCTGGGACCCTTCCCTTAATAGCTCTTTACTCAAGTAGCTCAATGATTCAGGTGTCACTTTAAAACATCACTTTGCCAGAGACCTCTCTAGACCTCAAAATCTAAATGAGATCTCCTTCAGAGTTTTTTGTACTTCTTCACAGAGGTCATTCTGATGCTACTCTCTCACTTCGTCCCAGCTTCCCCTCCGGCATCTTTATTCCTGCCCTGCCACTAGGTTCATCGGTACCGTTTGTTTTAGATTCCATATAGGTGCGTTAGCATACGGTATTTGTTTTCCTCTTTGACTAACTTCACTCTGTATGACAGACTCTAGGTCCATCCACCTCATTACAAATAACACAATTTCGTTCCCTTCTATGGCCGAGTAATATTCCATTGTATATATGTGCCACATCTTCTTTATCCAGTCATCTGTCGATGGACATTTAGGTTGCTTCCATGTCCTGGCTATTGTAAATAGTGCTGCAATGAACATTGTGTACATGTATCTCTTTTTTTTCATGTATCTTTTTGAATTATGGTTTTCTCTGGGTATACGCCCAGTAGTGGGATTGCTGGGTAGTATGATAGTTCTATTTTTAGTTTTTTAAGGAACCTCCATACTGTTCTCCATAGTGGCTGTATCAATTCACATTCCCACCAACAGTGCGGGAGGGTTCCCTTTTCTCCACACCCTCTCCAGCATTTATTGTTTCTAGATTTTTTGATGATGGCCATTCTGACTGGTGTGAGGTGACACCTCGTTGTGGTTTTTTTTTTTTTTTTTTTTTACTTTTTTTTGGTTAATTTATTGTATTTATTTTGGCTGTGTTGGGTCTTAGTTGCGGAATGCGAGATCTTCATTGTAGCATGCAGAATCTGTCATTGCTGCGCACAGGCTTCTCTCTAGTTGTGGCGTGCAGGCTCTAGAGCACCTGGTTGTGGTTTTGGTTTGCATTTCTCTAATGATTAGTGATGTTGAACATCTTTTCATGTGTTTGTTGGCAATCTGTATGTCTACTTTGGAGAAGTGTCTATTTAGGTCTTCCGCCCATTTTTTGATTGGGTTGTTTGTTTCTTGTATTGAGCTGCATGACCTGCTTGTATATTTTGGAGATTAATCCTTTGTCAGTTGTTTCATTTGCAAATATTTTCTCCCATTCTAAGGGTTGTCTTTTTGTCTTGTTTATGGTTTCCTTTGCTGTGCAAAAGTTTTTAAGTTTCGTTAGGTCCCATTTGTTTATTTTTGATTTTATTTCCATTACTCTGGGAGGTGGGTCAAAAAGGATCTTGCTGTGATTTATGTCATAGAGTGTTCTGCCTATGTTTTCCTCTAAGAGTTTTATAGTGTCTGGCCTTAACATTTAGGTCTTTAATCCATTTTGAGTTTATTTTTGAGTATAGTGTTAGGAAGTGTTCTAATTTCATTCTTTTACATGGAGCTGTCCAGTTTTCCCAGCATCACTTATTGAAGAGATTGTCTTTTCTCCATTGTATAGTCTTGCCTCCTTAGTCATAGATTAATTAACCATATGTGCATGGGTTTATCTCTGGGCTTCCTATCCTGTTCCATTGATCTATATTTCTGTTTTTGTGCTGGTACCACATTGTCTTGATTAGTGTAGCTTTGTAGTATAGTCTGAAGTCAGGGAGCCTGATTCCTCCAGCTCCATTTTTCTTTCTCAAGATTGCTTTGGCTATTCGGGGTCTTTTGTGTTTCCATACAAATTGTAAACTTTTTTGTTCTAGTCCTGTAAAAAATGCCATTGGTAATTTGATAGGGATCACACTGAATCTGTAGATTGCTTTGGGTAGTAGAGTCATTTTCACAATGTTGATTCTTCCAATCCAAGAACATGGTATATCTTTCCATCTGTTTGTATTGTCTTTGATTTCTTTCATCTGTGTCTTATAGTTTTCTTCATACAGGTCTTTTGTCTCCTTAGGTAGGTTTATTCCTAGGTATTTTATTCTTTTTGTTGCAATAGTAAATGGTAATGTTTCCTTAATTTCTCTATCGTTGTTATTGTATAGGAATGCAAGAGATTTCTGTGCATTAATTTTGTATCCTGTTACTTTACCAAATTCATTAATTAGCTCTAGTAGTTTTCTGGTGGCATCTTTAGGATTTTCTATGTATAGTATCATGTCATCTGCAAACATCAGATTATTTTTGATCAGCCCCTACTTAGGCAGGGAAAAACTGCTTGACCTACTGACTCCATCTAGTCTCATTTTCCAGTGGAAAAATAAATTAGTGATAATGTAGGGGGAGTGAATTATGTATACATTTGCTCTAGCACTGGAGTATGGATGATTCATATTTGAACCACAATGTATACACGTCTGAGAGTCAAGTTATTGGAAAATTACAGCCCCAGAATACTGTTGATGCAAATAAGCTTCAGTATACTCTGTAGGGTTAACCAAGCAACCCACAACAAAATAAACTGATAATGATAAAGCTAACTGTAATTCGTAATTAAAAAGTACTGAAAGCAGCAATTGCAAATAGCAACCAACTCAAGACAACATTGATGATATCCTGATAAAGAGTCCTTCTCTCACATTTTGGAAATGTCAGTTCTGTGCCTGCACATGTGAAATTGGACCTTCCCATAGAGTGGACAGGCACTGCACAGGCATCGGGCTTATAGCAGGATACTGTGGGGTACTCAGTAACCTTTAGCACTTTCTTAGTCAATTACAAATTAGTAGCCCTAGTAATATGTACAAATAAAAGCTTAATCAAACTGTACATCATTCCCCATAATAATCCAAAGGAGGCCTTTAAAAAAATAAATTCAGTTTAGGGCACAGAAGAATGTTTCTGGTAATGCCCTCCCTACCCCCCCACCCCAGTAGGTACCAGTCTTGATTTTTGAAATCACTGTCTAGGCAACATTACCTCCTTCTGGTAGGGCTTTCATTTTCTAGCTCATGCAGACCAGAGATGTGCATTTGTATTTATAAAGTACTCATATTCTCATTTTAAACTGTAAGAAGTTTTAATACTCAGTGCAGAATAATCTCCAAGATAGAACATTAAGTGAAAAAAGCAATGTGCATGATACTATGTATAATATGCTATTTATGTTTAAAGAATGATTTTATATGTATGTTGACAAATAATTATATGCTTTATATTGTTGGGGTATCTCTGGAAGTGAACATAAGAAACAGAAGAAAATAGTTGCTTCTGGGGACAGGGACTGGCTGCTGGGCGAGGGGAGGGAGAGAAAGTAGGTTTTTCACTAGATACCCATTCACACTTTTTAAATTTTGTACCATTTATACATCAACTATTAAAAAATCAATGAATTTAAATTTAGAAAAGAGGAAAAAGGGAAAAAAAGGACCCAGTGAGCCTATAGAGACTTGAGTCTTGCCTCAGCTTTTCTTTTTTCTTTTAAGAGAGATGAGGGTTAAGTTTGGCTTGTTTCCTGATGCCTTTTACCCCCCTTCAAAAACATAGTCATGTATTGTGCAGAAGGTTCCAGAATCTAAACAAAAATCTCTAAATGAGATGGCAGCGTTAAAAAACCAGGCCCAAGCCCTGGGATTCTGGACTGTGGCGAAGACCTCAGTCTTGAAACACAATTTTCTGATAAATTAGACCTGCTATTAAAAACGTTTCCGATATGTATATTTGTAAAATATAAAAAAAGAGTGCTCTTAATAAGGCCACTTGTCCACTGTCCATTTGCAGCTTGAATATAAGAACACAAAAAAAGACAAATTCATACAGCAAAGCACGTTTAAATGAATGCATTATTTATTTCATCCTGCCTTAGTATTGCTCAAGGAGATAAAGCAATTAATTATGTTGATTTGCTATCAGGAATTTAAAAGAGAGCAAACAAATATCACAGTATTTAGTGTTTCCTAATGACAAATGAAATATTTCACTAATTATGTAAAAAGAATTGTATACTTTTACACAAATTGACACAGAGAGTACATTTTCTTTCTATCCTTAATGCTCGTTATGCTGAGTAATACTTCTTTCTTAGAGCAAAATCTCCCCAGAAATAGGTAGTGTATCGAAATTGTATGGGTTCTGAGTGACTGCAGCTAGACCATAGAGTAAGAAGTGATGAAAAGCTGGAAGGAATGTTTTGGACATGATGGGAGGCCTCCCTCTGGGTGGTGTAGACAGAGATCACAGTGAATTCCTCAAACTAGGGATGGGCTTTGTGCAACTGGGCCTAAAGTAGTGACAAAGCAGGCATAGACTTCTGGCGGTGGGGATACAGACTGGTGTCCACTGAGCATACTTAGGAAAATTCTATAATGAAGATATAATATCAGTACAAGTTATTAATTATCCCAAGGGCTTGGTCAACTTATGAGTATGAGTGTTAAATACCCCAAGCTGCAACCTTCGGTCTAAGGGGGTCCCATGCATACTAAGTGTGCAAGTATTTGCCCCACGCTTCTTGTCCTCCTAGTCACCCCCACTTCAGCCCCTTTCCTATCCCTCCAGGCCCCACGGGCTGGGACAACTAGAGCCCTGTATTCCAAACTTGGGTTCACGTAGAGGGGATCCATGTAACCGCAAGCCTGCGGGTAACCCACGCAAGGAAACCACTCAGCTTGGGTCTAAATAACTTACATTTTTCCTCGCCTGAATTAGCCAGTAATTGCATGTGGGCAGACTTAGCCAGAAATGGTCTAAATGATCAATTAGAGGGCAAAAAGGAGTTCCTTTCTTTAAGCTCAAGGGTCCCTGTTGAAGAGCCCTATTTCCCAAGTCCTGCTCGCATGGGCCCGCGCCCAGCTCTCTGTGGTGCCTGGGTATATTGTACATTTGCCTAACGATAGTGAATTGAGGACTTATTTTGTAGGAAGATATAGGGCACTTCCATTACATGCAATCAAGCAAGAAGGCTGCAAAATGTGCCACTCCATTAATTTTAAACAGAATCCACCCCAAATGTCACCCTGAAACCAGAGTAAGGGGTTATTACAAATCTGAAGGAATTAAGAGTAATTTTCATTTGCGAAGGAGTTGAGGGACATGACTCCTGCCACACACACACTATTAATTGGGTGAAATTTGATTTGCCAATTTCAGTGTGAATCACTGAGCCCTGACTTAGCCTGCCTGGTGGTGAGATCAGGAGGCTCCTGTCTTCTTGGAGGGCACAGGTGCACACGTAGACACACACACACACAAGAATAGAATGTGCAGAGACTGTAATGCAACGGGCTGGTTATTAACACATATGTTCTTCAAAGAAGAAAAACAAATGGCAGCTTCTGGCAAGTCATGTAACCTCTCTGAGCCTCAGTTTCCGTATCTGTAAAAGGGGCTGATAACATCTGCTTCAATGGGAGTCATGAGTATTCGTGAGTTTGAGTAGCTGAGAGCACTTAGTGTGGTGCCCAGCCCATAGGTTACACCCATTAAATGGTAACTATTATCTTTATTTTCATCTTCTGAGGGTGGGGTCTTGTGCCTAAGTTGGTTCCAAATCACACTGAGGGAAATCTGGACCTGGCACCAGGATGGCGACAACCTTCACAAGCCATTGCAGGGTCAGCTTTAGAGCCTGGGAGGTGTGGGTCAGCCCACTGAGTTACTGATCATTTCCTTCCTAATCTCAGTTTCCACTATCTCTGGGAATAGAGCAGGTGGACTTGGGAGAGAGCACAGAGCAAGAGACAGGAATAAGCAGGTTAAGGCGGTTCAGGGGACGGTCCAGTCTGCCCCTCACTCCACGTTCCGGTACTTGGTGAAGAGGTTGTACAACACTCGCAGTGTGGATTTCAGGTCACAGTTGACGATGTCTGCATAGAAAACAAAAAAACACACATTGCTTCAGTGGTGCCACATGGCCCCAAACTGGCATCGGGTGTCCTCTTCCTTCTGCCCCCCACCACATGTGCCCAGCATGGTCCTGGGGAGGGTGTCTCCCCTCTCCCACAGGACATCATTCTGTGCTCCTGAGGAGCTAGCTCCCTGTCCTGCTGGGAGAGAAGAGCATCCCCATGAGACAACCAGGGGCAGGTGGGTGTTGAAGGATGGGCAGTGTGTGCAGCAGGAATTCAGAGCAGGGGGCAGCGAGGGGCAGAGGTGCTGGGGCATGGGCGTCTCTTCTCTCACTGAAAGAAAGCAGACCCCAGAGCATGTAGTCTTCGCCCTGGAAACAGAATCCCAGGCGAGAGGACCCTGACCAGGTGACTCTGTGTCCTGGGTCTCACCTGTCTCTCGGGACCCCTCTCCCTCTGCCTTCACCCTGCCCCACAGAGCCAGCCGTGAGGGGTGGCAAGGAGGGGAGGGCCTGCAGCTACACTGGGGGACGAGGAGGTGAGTTAGGACTAAGCTGCCTCTCCCTTAAGACAGGTGGGAGGGCCCCTAAAGGGCAGAGGAGCCCACCCGGCAGGGAGTACTCAGTAGATTATGTGTCATCCGAAAGATTAAGGACAGAGCAAGGTGGCTGGGTTTGAGGCTGGGAGCTGGATTATATTTTCAGGAGAGTTCCACCGTGGGTCCTGAGCTTTTTATTTTTTTTAATTTTTATTTATTTATTTATTTATTTATGGCTGTGTTGGGTCTTCGTTTCTGTGTGAGGGCTTTCTCTAGTTGTGGCAAGCGGGGGCCACTCTTCATCGCGGTGCGCAGCCCTCTCATTATCGCGGCCTCTCTTGTTGCGGAGCACAGGCTCCAGACGCGCAGGCTCAGTAATGGCTCACGGGCCCAGCTGCTCCGCGGCATGTGGGATCTTCCCAGACCAGGGCTCGAACCCGTGTCCCCTGCATTGGCAGGCAGATTCTCAACCACTGCGCCACCAGGGAAGCCCCCTGTCCTGAGCTTTTATACAACCATTTCCTCCCGCCCTCACTTCCCCTGACCCCTCCCTCTCTTCCTTCTCTTTACTGGTCGCCTCCTCTGGCTGCCCCTCTAACCCTCTGTGGACTCCTCTGCCTTCTCCTCCCCCCCAAGGCCCTATCCTGTGCTTGCCCCTCTGCACTCACACCCCTGTGGGAGCGCCTTCCCTGAGGAACTGGCGTAGTGAAAACAAAGAAAGGAACACTGCCTACTACTTAGGGATGCAGACTGAGGTAATAGAAGGAAAAGGAAAAGTTTAAAAAAAAAAAAGAAGGAAAAAGGCAAAAGCCTGATGACTATACAAGTCAGGAGAGTTGAGGTTGAAGATTATGTCCAAAAAGGGCAAGCGGAGGGAAGTCTGGGGAGCTGGGATTGCTGTATCCCTTGAGCTGGGTGCTGGTTACATGGTGGCTCGTTGGATAATATTTCACTAAAGTTATTGGAAAAAAACCCTAACTGTGCAGAAGGTCTGATGAAGTAAATGATGTAAGAGAAAATAATAGAAAATAATAAATGCTCTGGGTTTCAAAGGTGGGAGGCTGAGTCACTGGGAGGGAAGGGATTGGGGGACAATGTCAGGGCTCCAGCAGCGGCATGGTCAACAGGAACAGGGATCATCCAGGACCAGCAGAGTGGGAGGCCGGTGGCTCTGGCAGGCTGGGCTGTGGTTGCAGGTCTTAGCCTTGGGACTCTTGCAGTTGTAGCTGCCACAGTCAGGTGTGCCTAGGCCTCGCAAAGATCAACACCTACTGGGCCATAAGCCAAGGGCCCAGGGCTGGGGAATCTCCTTAGGGCTCCCCAAACCCCTGGGCCCCATCCTGCCTGCCCCCTCCCAGGCCTTATCCCAGTTGTAGACCAACCCTACTCCACCCCTGCTGGGCTCAGACTCTGCTCCAAGCTCTCTTGCCGATAGACCAGGGGCTCAGGGACCACCCGTGAGACCTGGAGCTCAGCTTCCTTTCTGCTCCCATGTTGGTTCGTGCACATATGTGAGCCTCCAGCTTGGACCCTGCCCAGTGGCTGAGCCCTGCTGCCTTGCCTTGCTCATGCTGAGTCACCCTCTGTCAGGTAGGGTCCTATGCCCTCTGGGCCGATTCCTGTCCTCCCCTGACTGCTTGGTGATGAGTGTTCCTTAAATTCCACCCAAGTCAAAGATTAGGAAGTTACCCTAAGAAGGAACTGCTAGAAAGGCAGACAGGGACAAAGGTGAGCTCACTAAGGGAGTGAGTGTGAAGGGGAAGGTAGGCTGACACTGGGGCCACTGCAGCAGGCTCCTAACTGAGCTCCTCAAAGCCTCTTGCCCTCTCCAGTCCATTCTACCCACTGCAGCTAGACTATTTGGCTTCTGGGTATGGTTGTGCAGGATGCACACTGCACAACTAACTCCAGGGCACATCATTCATATTTCCAAGGTATCATTGCCACAGACTACAATATAACCCTGGCCCCAGGGATTGTGCAGGTCACAACTTGTATGCCCATACAGCTATTTCACATAAGATAAAATCCCGAATCCTAATCCATGGTTTTACAAGGCAAAAGCTGACTCCGGCCCACCCTTCCAGTCTCACTTCATGCCACGTTCCCCCTCATTCACTC
Source organism: Eubalaena glacialis (assembly GCF_028564815.1). Classification (NCBI taxonomy): domain Eukaryota; kingdom Metazoa; phylum Chordata; class Mammalia; order Artiodactyla; family Balaenidae; genus Eubalaena; species Eubalaena glacialis. Next base: position 77,954,422 of record NC_083725.1, on the reverse strand, counting down.
TGCACTGGTCACAGGGGCTTCCTTTCACAACGTCCCAATAGGCTGTGCTCCTCCATCATCTTGGCCTCTGCACATGCTGTTGCAACATCTAGATTGTTCTTCCCAAGTAGCTGCCTCCTGATCCTCTTGCAGACCTCAGCTCAAAGCACTGCCTCCTGAGTGAAGCCTTGACACATGGCCTTGGTGAGGGCACCCTGTCTTATGTTCTCAAACCCCCCGCACTCTTCCTTCAGAGCACTCACTCCAGTTATCAAGCAGTGGTTTGTGTGCTTATCTGATGAAATCTGCCTCTGCTCGGAGTGTGACCAACGTGACTGCAGAGAGTTGATCTTGTTTTTCTCCAGTGCCTGGCCCAGTACCTGGCATGCACAGACCTCAAAAGATATTAATAAATAAACGCATGAATGATTTCCCAGTGTCCTGGAAGCCAAGAAAGAAAATTCCAGAAAGAGGGGATGACCAATAGAGCCACATGCTCCCAAAAGGGTGAAGAGAGTAAGGGCTGGAAAGAGTTCCCAGGGGACATGGTCCTGCTGGTGGCTTGGGAGAAAGCAAGGCCATGTGCAGGTGGTGGCAAGGTGTTAACAGCAGAATGGGCAGATGAGAGGTGGAGGCAATGGGCATGGGTGCAAAGGATGAACTTGGGAGCCTGAGGAAGGAGAGCTATGGATGGAGGCGGGAGGATTTGTTGTTCCCTTTTAAAGACAGGGGAGTTCTAAGATTGCTAGAGAAAGAAAATGTTCAATATGGGAGAATGTTTCAAAATGACCATTTAATTTACTCCAATTTATTTCTTTTTCCTTTTATTGCAGTATAGTTGATTTACAGTGTTATATTAGTTTCAGGTATACAACACAGTGATTCAATATTTTTATAGATTTTACTCCATTTAAAGTTATTATAAAACGATGGCTATATTTTCCTATGCTGTACAGTATATCCTTGTTGCTTATTTATTTTAGGCATAGTAGTTTGTTAATCCCCTACCACTATCTTCCCCCTCCCTCCTTCCCTTTTGCCCCTGGTAATCACTAGTTTGTTCTCATATCTGTGAGTCTCTGTTTTGTTATATTCATTTGTTTTATTTTTTAGATTCAACATATAAGTGAAATCATATAGTATTTGTCTTTCTCTGGCTTATTTCACTAAGTATAATATTCTCTAGGTCCATCCACATTGTTGCAAATGGCACTATTTCATTCTTTTTTATGGCTGAGTAGTATTCCATATTATATATATACCACATCTTCTTAATCCATTCATCTGTTGATGAGCACTTGGGTTGCTTCCACATCTTGGCTATTGTAAATAGTGCTGCTGTGAACATCAGGGTACATGTATCTTTTTGAATTAGTTTTCATCTTTTCCAGATAGATACCCAGCAGTGGAATTGCTGGATCATATGGTAGTTCTATTTTTAGTTTTTGAGGAAGCTCCATACTGTTTCCATAGTGGTTGCAACAGTTTACATTCCCACCAACAGTGTAGAAGGATTCTCTTTTCTCCATACCCTCTCCAGCATTTATTATGTGCAGACTTTTTGATGGTAGCCATTCTGACAGGTGTGAGGTGATATCTCATTATTGTTTTGATTTGCATTTCTCTGATGATTAGCCATGTTGAGCATCTTTTCATGTGCCTGTTGGTCATCTGTACATGTTCTTTGGAAAAATGTCTATTCAGGTTTTCTGCCCATTTTTTAATCAGGTTGTTTGACTTTTTGATATTGAGTTGTATGAGCTATTTATATATTTTGGAAACTAACCACTTACTGGTAATATCATTTGCAAATATTTTCTCCCATTCAGTAGGTTGTCTTTTCATTTTGTCAATATTTCTTTTGCTGTGCAAGTTTTTAAGTTTAATTAGGTCGCATTTATTTATTTTTGCTTTTATTTATTTTGTGTTAGGAGAGAGATCCCCCAAAATGTTGCTACAACTTATGTCAAAGAGTGTTCTGCCTATGTTGTCCTCTAGGAGTTTTATGGTTTCAGGTCTTAAATTTAGGTCTTTAATTCATTTTGAGTTTATTTTTGTATATGATATGAACAAGTGTTCTAATTTCATTCTTTTACATGTAGCTGTCCAGTTTTCCTTGTACCACTTATTGAAGAGACTGTCTTCTTTCCATCGTATATTCTTGCCTCCTTTGTTGTAGATTAATTGACCACAAGTGTGTGGGTTTATTTCTGGGCTCTCTGTTCTATTCCATTGATCTATGTGTCTGTTTTTGTGCCAGTACCATGCTATTTTGATTACTGTAGCTTTGTAGTATAGTCTAAAGTCAGGGCGAGTGATTCCTCCAGCTTTATTCTTTTTTCTCGAGATTGTTTTTGCAATTTGGGGTGTTTTGTGGTTACATATACGTTTTAGGATTATTTGTTCTAGTTTTGTGAAAAATGTCATGGGTATTTTGGTAGGGATTGTGTTAAATCTGTAGATTGCTTTGGGTAGTATGGACATTTTAACAATATTAATTCTTCCAATCCATGAACATGGGATATCTTTCCATTTCTCTGTATCATCTTCAATTTCTTCATAAGTGTTTTATGGTTTTCAGATCATAGGACTTTTCACCTCCTTAGTTAAATTTATTCCTAGGTATTCTTAGATCCTGCAACTTTACTGAATTCACTTATTAGTTCTAATCGTTTTTTGGTGGAGATTTTAGAGTTTTCAATACATAGTATCATGTCATCTACAAATAGTGACAGTTTTACTTCTTCCCATCTGGTTGGATGCCTTTTATTTCTATTTCTTTTCCAATTGTTATGGCTATGACTTCCAAACTATGTTAACCAGAAGTGATGAGAATGGGCATCCTTGTCGTGTTCCTGGTTCTATAGAAAAAGCTTTTAGCTTTTCATTGTTGAGTATGGTGTTAGCTGTGAGTTTGTCATAAATCGCCTTTATTATATTGAGATATGTTCCTTCTATAACAACTTTGATGAGAATTTTTGTCATGAATGGATGTTGAATTTTGTCAAATGCCATTTCTGTGTCTATTGAGATAATCGTGTGATTTTTATCCTTCTTTTTGTTAATGTGATGTATCATATTGATTTGGGGATACTGAATCATCCTTGCATTCCTGGAATAAATCACACTTGATTTTGGGATTTTTATATTGTTGAATTTGGTTTGGTAATATTTTGTTGAGAATTTTTGTTTATATTTATCTTAGATATTGGCCTGCAATTTTCTTTCTTTTTTTTTTTTTGTTGTGTCTTTGCCTGATTTTGGTATCAGGGTAATGATGGCCTTGTAGAATGAATTTACAAATGTTCTCTCCTCTTCAATTTTTTTAATAGTTGAGAAGGATGATATTAGTTCTACTTTATATGTTTGGTAGAATTTCCCTGTGAAGCTTTCTGGACTTTTGTTTGCTGGGAGTTTTTTTCTTTTTGTTTGTCTGTTTGTTTGGTTTTTTAAAATTACAAATTCAATTCACTACTAGTGATCACTCTGTTCAGACTGTTTCTTCCTGATTCAGTCTTGGAAGGTTGTATGTTTCTAGAAATTTGACCATTTCTTCTAGGTTGTCCAATTTTTTGGCATATAACTGTTCATAGTATTCTCTTATGATTTTTTTTGTATCTCTGTGATATTGGTTGTTATTTCTCTTCTTTCACTTCTTATTTTGTTTTTTGGGGTCCTCTCTCTCTCTTTTTTTTTTTCCTTGATGAGCTTGGGTAAAAATCTGTCAATTTTGTTTATCTTTTCAAAAAATGCCAGCTTTTGGTTTCACTGATATTTGGGTGTTTTTTTTTTGGTCTCTATTTTATTTATTTACTCTCTGATCTTTATTATTTCTTTCCTTCTGCTAACTTTGGGCTTTGTTTGTTCTTCTTTCTCTAATTCCATTAGATGGTCAGTTAGATTGTTTATTAGAGATTTTTTTTCTTATTTCTTTAAATAGTCCTGTATTGCTATAAGGTTCCCTCTTAGAACTGCTTTTCCTGCATCCCACAGATTTTGGAAAGTTGTGTTTCCATTTTCATTTGTCTCAAGGTATTTTCTGCTTTCTTCTTTGATTTTTTCATTGACCCATCGGTTTTTTAAAGTAGAACATTGTTTAGTCTCCATGTGTTCGTGCTTTTCCCATTTTTCTTCCTGTAACTGATTTCTAGTTTCATACCATTGTGTTTGGGAAAATGCTTGATATAATTTCTATCCTCTTAAATTTGTTGAGACTTGTTTTGTGGCCTAGCATATGCTCTATCCTGGAGAACATTCCATGTGCACTTGAAAAAAATGTGTATTCTGCTGTTTCTGGGTGGAATGTAGATATCTATTAGGTCCAACTAATCTAATGTGTCATTTAAGACCACTGTTTCCTTACTGATTTTCTTCCAGTGATCTGTTCATTGATGTAAGTGGGTATTAAAGTCCCCTACTGGGACTTCCCTGGTGGCACAGTGGTTAAGAATCCGCCTGCCAATGCAGGGGACACGGGTTCGAGCCCTGGTCTGGGAAGATCCCACATGCCGTTCCACAACTACTGAAGCCTATGTGCCTAGAGCCCGTGTTCCACAACAAGAGAAGCCACTGCAATGAGAAGCCCACGCACTGCAACGAAGAGTAGCCACCACTTGCTGCAACTAGAGAAAGCCTGTGTGCAGCAACGAAGACCCAACACAGCCAAAAAATAAATTAAAAAATAGTCCCCTACTATTATTGTATTACTGTCAATTTCTCCTGTTATATCAATGTTTGCTTTATATATTTAAGTGCATATATGTTAACAAGTGTTATATCCTCTTCTTGTATTGATCCCTTTATCATTATTTAATGCCCTTGTCTTTTGCTATAGACTTTGTTTTAAAGTCTATTTTGTCTTATATGAGTATTGTTACTCCTGCTTTGGTCTTTCTATTTGCATGAAATATTCTTCCTTCCCCTCACTTTCAGTCTGTGTGTATCTTTAGTTCTGAAGTGAGTCTCTTGTAAGCAGCATTTAGATGGGCATTTTTTTCTTTATCCAATCAGCCACCCTGTGTCTTCTTTTCTTTTTTTTTAGAATGTATCTATCTATTTATTTATTTATATTGAAGTATAGCTGATTTACAATGTGTTAATTTCTGCTGTACAGAAAAGTGATTCAGATATATATTTATATATATATATAGATAGATATAGATATAGATATCTATTCTTTTCTATTATGGTTTATCATAGGATACTGAATATACAGTAGGACCTTGTTGTTTATCCATTCCATATATAATAGCTTATCTCTGCTAACCCAAACCTCCCATTCCATCCCTCCCCCAACCCCCTCCCCCTTGGCAAGCACAAGTCTGTTCTCTATGTCTGTGAGTCTGTTTATGTTTTGTAGATAGGTTCATTTGTGTCATATTTTAGATTCCACATATAAGTGATATTATATGGTATTTGTCTTTCTCTTTCTGACTTACTTCACTTAGTATGATAATCTCAAGTTGTATCCATGTTGCTGCAAATGGCATTATTTCATTCTTTTTTTATGGCTGAATAGTATTCCATTGTACATATGTACAAAACAAAAATAAACAAATGGGACCTAATCAAACTTACAAGCTTTTGCACAGCAAAGGAAACTATATAAAAAAAAAGAATCTTGTTAATATTGTATCCTGCTACATTGCTGAATTCATTTATCAGTTCTAGTAGTTTTTTTGTGGAGTCTTTAGAGTTTTCTCTATACAGAATCATGACATCTGCATATAATGACAATTTTACCTTTTCCCTTCCAATGTGGATACCTTTTATTTCTTTTTCTCATCTGATTGCTGTGGCTGGCTAGGACTTTGCTGGTTTTGGTATCAGGGTGATGGTGGCTTCATAGAATGTCTTTGGGAGTGTTCCCTCCTCTTCAATTTTTTGGAAGAGTTTGAGAAGGATCGGTAAAAGTTCTTCTTTGTATGTTTGGTAGAATTTGCCTGTGAAGCCATCTGGTCCTGGACTTTTGTTTCTAGGGAGTTTTAAAATTACAGATTCTACTTCATCTCTAGTGATCAGTCTGTTCAAATTATCTGTTTCTTCTTGATTCAATTTTGGTGGGCTGTATGTTTCTAGATACTTGTCCATTTCTTCTAGGTTGTCGAATTTGTTGGCATATAATTGTTCATAGTATTCTCTTATGGTTTTCTGTATTTCTGTGGTATGGGTTGTTGTGTCTCCTCCTTCATTTCTTTTTTTTTTTTTTTTTAATTTTTTATTTATTTATTTATTTATTTATTTATTTATTTATGGCTGTGTTGGGTCTTCGTTTCTGTGCGAGGGCTCTCTCCAGTTGCGGCAAGCGGGGGCCACTCTTCATCGCGGTGCGCGGGCCTCTCACTATCGCGGCCTCTCTTGTTGCGGAGCACAGGCTCCAGACGCGCAGGCTCAGTAATTGTGGCTCACGGGCCTAGCTGCTCTGCGGCATGTGGGATCCTCCCAGACTAGGGCTCGAACCCGTGTCCCCTGCATTGGCAGGCAGATTCTCAACCACTGCGCCACCAGGGAAGCCCTCCTCCTTCATTTCTTATTTTATTTTGGTTCTCTCTCTTTTCTTCTTGGTGAGCCTGGCTAGAGGTTTGTCAATCTTGTTTACCCTTTCAAAGAACCAGCTCTTGGTTTTATTGATTTTTTTCCTATTGTTTTTTAAAATTTAATTTTTATTGGAGTATAGTTGATTTGCAATGTTGTGTTAGTTTCTGCTGTACAGCAAAGTGAATCAGTTATACATATACATATATCCACTCTTCCTAAAATTCTTTTCCCATGTAGGTCATTACAGAGTATTGAGAAGAATTCCCCATGCTATACAGTAGGTCTTTTAGTTATCTACTTTATATATAGTAGTGTGTATATGTCAATTCCAATCTCCCAGTTTATCCCTCCCCTCCTTTTCCCCCCCGGTAACCATAAATTTGTTTTCTACATCTGTGACTCTACTTCTGTGTTGTAAATAGGTTCATTTGTAACATTTTTTTAGATTCCACATATAAGTGATATATGATATTTGTTTTTCTCTGTCTGACTTACTTCACTCAGTATGACAATCTCTAGGTCCATCCATGTTGCTGCAAATGACATTCTTTCATTCTTTTTTATGGCTCAGTAATATTCCATTGTGTATATATATATATATATACACCACATCTTCTTTATCCATTCCTCTGTCGATGGACATTTAGGTTGCTTCCACATCCTGGCTATTGTAAATTGTGCTGCAATGAACATAGGTGTGCATGTATCTTTTTGAATTATCGTTTTATCTGGGTATATGTCCAGGAGTGGGATTGCAGGATCATATGGTAGTTCTATTTTTAGTTTTTTAAGGAACCTCCATACTGTTCTCCATAATAGTTGTACCAATTACATTCCCACCAACAGTGTAGGAGGGTTCCCTTTTCTCCACATCCTCTCTAGCATTTACTATTTGTAGATTTTTTTGATGATGGTCATTCTGACCACTGTGAGGTGATACCTCATTGTAGTTTTGATTGGCATTTCTCTAAGAATTAGTGATGTTGAGCATCTTTTCATGTGCTTTTTGGCCATCTGTATGTCTTCTTTGGAGAAACGTCTATTTAGATGTTCTGCCCATTTTTTGATTGGTTTTTTGGATATTGAGCTGCTTGAGCTGTTTGTATATTTTGGAGATTAATCCCTTGTCAGTTGCTTCCTTTGCAAATATTTTCTCCCATTCTGTGGGTTGTCTTTTCGTGTTTATGGTTTCCTTTGCTGTGCAAAACCTTTTAAGTTTAATTAGGTCCCATTTGTTTATCTTTGTTTTAATTTTCATTACTCTACGAGGTGGATCAAAAAAAATCCTCCTGCGATTTATGTCAGAGAATGTCTATTGTTTTTTAAATCTCTATTTTATTTATTTCCTCTCTGATCTTTATTATTTCCTTCCTTCTGCTGACTTAGGTTTTGTTTGTTCTTCTTGTTCTAATTCTTTTAAGTGTAGGTTAGGTTGTTTACTTGATTTTTCTTGTTTTCTGAGAAAGGTGTGTGTTGCTATGAACTTTCCTCTGAGAACTGCTCTTGCTGCATCCCAAAGATTTTTGTATGGTGTGTTTTCACTGTCATTTGTCTCAAGGTATTTTTTTGTAATTAATTAATTTATTTATTATTTATTTTTTTGGCTGTGCTCGGTCTTCGTTTCCGTGCGAGGGCTTTCTCTAGTTGCGGCAAGCAGGGGCCACTCTTCATCGCGGTGCGTGGGCCTCTCACTATTGTGGCCTCTCTTGTTGTGGAGCACAGGCTCCAGACGCGCAGGCTCAGTAGTTGTGGCTCACGGGCCTAGTTGCTCCACGGCATGTGGGATCTTCCCAGACCAGGGCTCGAACCCGCGTCCCCTGCATTAGCAGGCAGACTCTCAACCACTGCGCCACCAGGGAAGCCCTGTCTCAAGGTATTTTTAAATTTCCTTTTTGATTTCATTGTTGATCCATTGGTTTTTTAGTAGTACGTTGTTTAATCTCCATGTAATCATTTTTTTCTCATTTCTTTTTCTGTGGTTGATTTCTAGTTTCATGCTGGTGTGGTCAGAAAAGATGTTTGAGATAATTTCTATACTCTTAAATTTGTTGAGGCTTGTTTTGTACCCTAGTACGTGGTCAATCCTAGAGAATGTTCCATGTGCACTTGAAAAGAATGTGTATTCTGATATTTTGGATGTAATGTCCTGAAAATATCAATTATGTATAACTGTTCTACTGTATCGTTTAAGATCTGTTACCTTATTAATTTTCTGTCTAGAAGATCTGTCCATTGATGTGAGTGGGGTGTTAAAGTCTCCTACTATTATTATATTACTGTCATTTTCTCTCTTTATGTCTGTTAGTATTTGCTTTATGTATTTGGGTGCTCCTATATTAGGTGCATGTATGTTGACAAGTGTACAATCCTCTTCCTGTATTGATCCTTTTATCATTATACAGTGTCCTTTATCTTTCTTTATGGCCTATGTTTTAAAGTTTATTTTGTCTGATATGAGAATTGTAACCTCTGTTTTTTCATTCCCGTTTGCATGAAATATCTTTTTCCATCCCCTCATTTTCAATCTATGTATATCCTTTGCCCTAAAGTGGGTCTCTTGTAGGCAGCATATTGTAGGCTCTTTTTTAAAAAATCCACTCTGCTGCTCTGTGTGTTTTGATTGGAGCATTGTGTCCATTGACATTTAAGGTAATTATTGATAGATATCTATTTATTGACATTTTAACATTTTTTTCCCATTGATTTTATATTTCTTCTTTGTCCCTTTCTTTTCTTTCTGTGGCTTGATGATTTTCTTTTGTATTATACTTTTCTCTTTTTTTGTTTTTTGTTTTTGTGAATCTATTGTATGTTTTTGATTTGTGGTTAGCCTGTTTTTCAAGTATGTTAACCCCATCCTGTATCTACTTGCCTTAGACTGGTAGTCATATAGGCTCAAAGACATTCTAGGAAATGAAAAAAAAAAAGCTACATGTTCTTCCTCCCCCACATTTCATGATTTTGATGTCCTCTTTTACATCTTCATGTTCATCCTTTTGCTGTTCATTGTGGTTATCATCACTTTCACAGACATTTTTTGATTTTTAAAAAAATCTGTGTACTTGCTTATTTAGGTGATTTGTTTTCCAATTGTGATTTTCTCTTTCCTATATATTCTTACTTCTTCTCTATTTATAGGAGACCTTTCAATATTTCCTTTAAGATAGGTTTAGTATTGCTGTATTCTTTTAGTTTTTGCTTTTCTGAGAAATTCTTTATCTCTCCTTCTATTCTAAATGATAATTTTGCTGGGTAGAGTATCGTAGGTTGCAGATTTTTCCCTTTCTGGACTTTGAATATATTTTTTCCACTCCCTTCTAGCCTGCAACGTTTCTGTAGAGAAGTCAGCTGATAGCCTTATGTTCACTTGTAATGAACTCCGTGTTTTTCTTGCTGCCTTTAGAACCCTCTCTTTAACTTTTGCCATTTTTATTATAATATGTTTCAGTGTAGGTCTGTTTGTGTTTACCTTGTTTGGGACCCTCTGTGCTTCCTGTACCTGGATATGTTTCCTTCTTTAGGTTTGGGAAGTTTTCAGCCATAATATCCTCAAATACATTTTCAATCCTCTTTTCTCTTTCTTCCCCTTCTACAATCCCTATTATGCATAGATTGGCATACTTTATATTATCCCATAGGTCTCTTATATTGCTTTCATTTTTTTCTTAATTGGTCTTTCTGTCTGCTGTCCTGTGTGATTTTCATTATTCTATCTTCCAGGTCACTTATTTGTTCTTCTGCATTATTTATTCTGCTATTCATTGCCTTTAGTCCAGTTTTTGTCTCGGCAAATGAGTTTTCTAATTTTTCTTGGTTCCTCTTTACAGTTTCTAGTTCCTTTCTACAGTACTTTGCATTTCTGTTGATAGCCTTGCCTAATTCCTTCAGTATTTTCTTTATCTCCTTTTCGAAATTGGTGTCTATTAGGCTGAAGGGATCTGTTTCATGTTTGTTCTTTCAGGGGAACTCTCTTGGTCTTTTAACTGGGAGTGGTTCCTCTGCTTCTTCATTTTACTTATACTTCTCTTATTCTGTGAGTTTAGGAGAAACAATTATCTACTGAGGTCTTGGAGGGCTATTTATATGTGGAAGTGCCCCTGTGTAGCTTGTGCGGGTTTAGTATTTTTGGTGCAAGGGCTGTTTTTAGTATGGATGCCTGTCACCTCTTTCCTCAGTGTGTGCTGGCTGTTATCTCCTTAATAGGGAGTGTGTAGATGCAGCAGCTGGTGCCCAGTCATGGGGTTCTCAGCAGCGGTGGTGGCTCATGCATGTCCCCAGAGCATGTGATGGGAATGGAAGCAGTTCACAACTGCTCCTGAAACGGGGCAGCGGCAGTGGCAGCTTGTGACTGCTCCTGGAGCTCCTGTAGGCAGTGTCCTGCCACCTGAGAGCACATGCAGGGAAAAAGAGTGTAATGGTGGGTCCCGCCCCTTCCCTTGCATGCCACCCGTACAATGGCTCCTTGCCTCTAAGGTGGCCCAGGCTTCCTCTGCATACACCCTCAGGTGTGGTTGCACCAGACTCCAGCCCCTTCAGGCTGTTTCCTTGCAGCCCATCCCAATCCTCTCCCCAGGTCTGATCTCCAAAGCCCGAGCTTCTGCACCCAGCCCACGCTTGCCCTGGCAGATGCACTGGGGAGAGGAGAGCAGTGGCACTGACCACCTGTGCAGGTCTCTCTGCATTCTTTCTGCTGCAAACTGGTTCTTGCGTTCTCTTCCAAGGCTCTGAAGCTCTGTTCTGGCTGATGTCCCTACTGGTGAGGGGACTTCCCAGAGTGCAGGAAGCTTTCCTCTTTCAGAGCTCCCTCCCAGGGGTGCAGGTCCCATTCGGATTCCTTTCTCACTTTCTTTTTTCTCTTTCTTTTTTCTTTTGTTCTACCTGGTTACATGGAGATTTTCTTGCCCTTTCAGAGGTCAGAGGTCTTCTGCCAGTGTTTGGTAGATATTCTGTGAGAATCATTCCACATGTAGATGTACTTTTGATGTATTTGTGGCAAGAGGTGAGCTTCACATCCTACTACTCCACCATCTTGATTGCTCCTTTCTGCTCTATGTCTTTCTTTCTTTCTTCCTTCCTTCCTTTCTTTCTTTCACTCCCTCCCTCCCTCCTTCCCTCCTTCCTTCCTTTATGGCTGCGTTGGGTCTTCGTTGCTGCATGTGGGCTTTCTCTAGCTGTGGCGAGCGGGGTCTACTCTTCGTTGGGGTGCGCATGCTTCTCACTGCAGTGGCTTCTCTTGTTGTGGAGTATGGGCTCTAGGCGTGCGGGCTTCAGTAGTTGTGGCACATGGGCTCAGTAGTTGTGGCTTGCGGGCTCTAGAGCGCAGGCTCAGTAGTTGTGGTGCATGGGCTTTGTTGCTCCACAGCATGTGGGATCTTCCCGGACCAGGACTCGAACCCTTGTCCCCTGCATTGGCAGGCGGATTCTTAACCACTGCACCACCAGGGAAGCCCTGCCCTACGTCTTGATTGGAGCATTTAGTCTACTGACATTTAAAGTGATTATTGATAGGTATGTACTTACTGCCATTTTGTTACTTGTTTTCTGGCTGTTTCTGTAGTTCTTCTCTGTTCTTTTCATCTTTTAGTTTCTTCCCTTTTGGTTTGATGATTTTCTTTAGTCGTATGCTTGTGTTCCTTTCTCTCTAGCTTTTGTGTATCTATTGTAGGTTTTTGATTTGTGGTTACTATGGGGTTCATATATGTTGACCTATAACTATGTGTAACTGACAGTCAAAGTTCAAACACATTCTAAAAGATCTACATTTTTTTACTCCCCTCCCCAACACTTTGTGTTTTTGATGTCCTATTTTACATCTTCATGTGTATTCCTTCACTGTTTGTTGCAGTTAAAATTGATTTTACAATTTTTTTTGTCTTTTAATCTTCATGTTAGCTTATTTAATTGGTTGATCCTCATCCTTTACTATATATTTGCTTTACTAGTGGGATTTTTCCTTTCCTATAGATACTTACTTCTTGTATTAGCCTTCTATTTTCCACTTAGAGAAGACTCTTTAACATTTCTTTTAGGGTCATATTAGTATTGATGAACTCTTCAGTTTTGCTTGCCTGAGAAGTTCTGTATCTCTCCTTCAATTCTAAATGATAATTTTGCTGGGTAGAGTATCCTGGGTTGCAGGTTTTTCCCTTTCAGCACTTTAAATATAGCATACCACTCCCTTTTGGCCTGCAAAGTTTCTGCAGAAAAATCAGCTGATAGCCTTATGGGTATTACCTGATATATATGACTGTGTTTTCTTTCTTGCTGCCTTTAGAATTCTCTCTTTAACTTTTGCCATTTTAATTATGATATGTCTTGGTGTGGGTCTGTTTGGGTTCATCTTGTTTGGGACCCTCTGTGCTTCCTGTACCTGGATATCTGTTTTCTTCTTCAGGTTCAGGAATTTTTCAGCCATAATTTCATCAAATACATTTTGGACACTTTTCTCCCTCTTCTCCATCTGGGACCACCCATTATCTGATCCTTTTTTTTCATGCTTGATGTCCCAGAGGTCCCTTAAAGTGTTCTTATTTTTTAAAATTTCTTTTTATTCTTGCTGTTATGACTGGGCGATTTCCATTATTCTATCTTGCAGATCACTTATACGTTCTTCTGTATTACCTAGTCTGCTGTTAATTCCTTCTAGCATCTTTTTCATTTCATTTATTGTATTCTTCAGTTCTGACTGGTTCTTTTTTATATTTTCTAGTTCTTTATTAAAATTCTCACTGTATTAATCTATTTTTTCCAGTAATCCAGTTAGCATTCTTATTACTAATGCTTTGAACTCTTTATCTGATAAATTATTTATTTTCATTTCATTGGTTGTTTTTCAGGGGTTTTCTCTTGTTCTTTCAATTGAAACAAATTCCTCTATCTTCTCCTTTTGCTTAACTTCCTCTGTCTCTATGAGATTAGGTGAAACAGTTACCTACTCTGGTCTTGAATGGGTGTCCTTGTATGGCAGTGACCCTATACAGTCTGCATGTGCCCAGTGGCTTTGGTGGGAGAGCTGGATCTGACATGAGCATGAGTCACATCTTCCCCCATGGTGTTCTGGCAGGTATCACATTGGTAGGAGGTGGGGCTGGAGATGAAGGGGCGAGATCCAGAGCTAGGTGTGAGCTGGGCCTTCTGCTCTGCTCAGTGGCTGATATCACCGTATTTGGAGCAAGGTTGGGTCCCAAGTTGCTGAAGCAGAAGCCCCGAGGGTAGGGTCTGAACTGGCTCTGTTCCTCCTAAGTGTGTGCTCTCCCCCTCCCATCACTGGCACCCTCATCTCAGAGCAGAGCAGTGCTGGATTGGGCACTCAGAGTGGGTCTGTGTGTGGGCCATGGCAGTCCCAGCCCTAGCTAGGGTCTCAGACTGCTTCTAATGCACTGCCTCCATAAGCACCAGTAATGGGTTCTCCCACCCCTTTCAGATGCTGTTCTATGTCTGAGCCAGCTCCATCCCTCACAACTGAGCACTCCCCTTGGCCACAGCAGCCCTTGCCTTAGTGTGGAGCAGCATCATGGAGCAAGTGGGGCTGGAGCGGGTACTCCGCTCAGGCTGGGGCAGTTGTGGGAAACCGGTCAGAGTCCCAAGCAGTTTCAATCTGCTTCCTCTGCTTGTTTTGGGAGCTAGCAAGTGTGTGTGCTCTTCATGAGAAGAGTCTAGGTTTCTTACAGCCCTCCTATTGGTCCCACTGATTGTCAAACCTAAGGGAACTCGTCTACCTGGTGTTAGACCTCAGGGCTGGCGTGCCCAATATGTGGCTCAAACTGCTCCCTCCCCAGGGAGATCTCTGTCCATGTAATCCCCCTCCTCTTCTGAGTCCCCTCCCAGGGGCAGAGGTCCCTGATTGCTTCTCTTCCCTTCCTACCCGATTCTGTGTGGATCTTTCTTACAGTGTTGGTTGTACAAGAGTCTTTCTGCCAATCTCCAGTTAATTTTCAGTGAAAATTACTCCACATGTAGATGTATTTTTGGCGTTCATGGGGGGAGGTGAGCTCTGAATCCTTCTACTCTGCCATCTTGATATGTCTCCTCTATTTTAATTTTAACACCCACTAAAGTTTGAAGTCCATCTTCACTACAATGGGTTAAAGGCGTAAAGTCATTTAATGTCTCGGAATCAGTTTTCTCACTGGTAAAATTGGGTTTTATGAAAAACAAACACCTGGAACATATGAAGGGCTCCCTAAATGGTAGTTTCCTTCCCACTTTCCCATCTTTGCCTAGTAGCAGAGCTGTTATGTATAGCTGTTAAGTCTATGCACTGCACAACTCCAGGTGGGTACCATTCACAAAGATTAAGCCCTGCTCCTTGGCAAATCTGAGTTGCTTCTTCCTACAGGTGATCACCATGAGGTGGGCCTGGTGAAGTGGGGGGGGGACTACAGTCAGAGACACTGCTTATTGTCTGTTCTTTTCAAGAAAACCAACAGCCACACAGGTAGTTCCAGGTAGGCCAGTAGGTAGGGCATCTCAGCTAGGAGAAGAGCTTTGGATTCCTGGGAATGATCTGTGACGCCCTGCAATATAGAGCCTCTTTAAAACCCTGGGCTAATAAATTACGTGATTAGCAAGCTAGCACTGCTCTGATCATTTCTCTGTGCTGGCCCAGAGTCCCTATCTGGGAGCAGGCAGTCAGGATGGTAGGGCACCTGGATAGACAGCCAGAGCAGAGGCTGTCTGGCTGGCTGGGGCCAAGGAAGAGACAAATCAGACCCAAGACCACTCTGAGGAGAAAAATGGCCTCTGGTCAAGGGGAAAGGGCTCTATGTTTGCTCCTCTCACTCAGTGGCATTAGTGACAATTCCCATCCATCAGAGGACCATCCGAAATGAGTTTGTGGTTCTTTAAAAGATGCAGAAGTCTAGGAGGGAGAGGAACTCTGCTAATGCAGAAACCCAGGCTTTACACAAGGGGACATGGGCCTGTGTGGCCATGCCCTCCATGGACCCATTTGGGCTACCCCAGCCTGTCTCATCCCAGTCTGAGGCCCCTCCCTTCTCTGAAGTCTCTCCACCCCCATCTTTGAGTTCCCTGACCAAGTGGGAAGAAACCTGGTGGCTCAGTGCCACCAGCTTGTGGGGGCTGGAATAAGTTGGGTGGCCACAGGCTGCCTACTCAGGGTAAGCCCAGCCCCCAAGATGTCCATCATGTTCCAGCCTCCATCCCACCTCCAATGGATGTAGCTCATCCTCAGTCTCTGCCTCGCTCTCCTGTTTACTCCCTATTCCCCACCGAGACAGAATCCATCCTTTGGTATTGGTCATTTTCGTGGTGGCCTGCTACCCTATCTGGTGATTTTGCCATATTCTTTACATATTAAAATTTTTTCATATGACAAGCATCCAGAAAAGTACATTCAACATATATATGTTCAGTTTTAAATACTCGTAAGGGAACCCTCACGTAACCACCACCCATGTCTCAGGTACGAACATTGTCAGTACCCTAGGAGCACCCCCTTCCTCTCTGCATTCAGGTCACAACCCTCTCTCACCCTTCAAAGATAACCACAATCCTCACTTTTATCGTGATCACCTCCTTGCTCTTCTTCATAGTTCCACCAGCAACATATGCACCTTTAAACAGCAGACTGTAGTTCTATTTTTACACTTTATATAAATACTCATTTATGCATATTATTTTGTGATTTTTTTTTACTCAAAATTATGTTTATAGGATTCATCCTTTAAACAATTTCATTGAGGTATAATTTATTGTTTTATTGAGGTATAATTATTCCAGTATATTCTATCATTTTTCAAGAATGCTTCTCAATCTGTTATCTACTTCTGGTAAATATTCAGTGCCTTGAAATGCCTGTTTTTGATCATTTTGTCCAGTTTTACACTTGGTTTTTTTGCAGAGGATAATCACTGACCTCTTCATGCTACAGTAACTAGAAGTCTCTCATGTGATTTCTCAGTTCATTCTTTCTTATTGTTGCCATTGTGTAATAATCCATGGTATGAATATACTCCAATTTATTTAGCTTGTTTCCTGGGGATGGACTCTCCAGTTTAGTCTATCATGGATATTTTTGGACTAGGGTCCTAATATATGGACATGCATACTTATGAGTGGAATTGCTGGTCACAGGGTATATTAGTTTTCTATTGCTGCTTTAACATATTACCACAAATTTGGTGGCTTAAAACAATCCAAGTTTATTATCTTACAGTTCTAAAGGTCAAAGTCCAAAATGGGTCTCACTGGGATAAAATCAAGGTATCAGCAGGGCTGTGTTCGCTTCTGGAGACACTAGGGGAGAATCTGTTTTCTTGCTTTTTCTATCTTCTAGGGGCTACCAGCATTCTTTGGCTCATGGCCCCCTTTCATCTTCAAAGCCATCAATGGCTGGTTGAATCTTTCTCATGCTACATCATTCTGATGAGTCTTCTGCTTCCCTCTTCTCTTGTGATTACACTGGAACCACCCAGATGATCCAAGGTAATCTCTCCAGCTCAAGATCCTCAACTTAAATCTGTAAAGTCTCTTTTACCATGTAAGGTATTAACAGGTCCCAGGGATTAGGATGTGGACATTTTGGGGGAAGCCATCATTCTGCATTTAATACCACAGTGGTATTACAAATATTAAATGTACTGATAAGGACAAACAGAAACAGCAGTTTTTGTACATCCTTGTTTGTTAATACTTGATATTATCAGAGTTAAAAATTTTTGCCACTGGTCTGTACACTATCCCTAAGGGAATGGGGAAGGGAAGTTGAACCATTTCCCATATTTCCAGCCACTGACCAAATCATTCCACAAATAGTATTGATCATCTACAACTAAGCTGCCTTCACCTGCCTGGATTTTCAGCATTGTTTTAAGTAGCTTGGTCCCAGCTATTTGACTCCTTGTATTTTAGATATTCCATCAGCCTGCTGACTGTCTGTCTTACATGCAGACTTCATTCCTGCCTTGTAGTAAGTTTCTTCTAGTCCCCACCTGTCTGTTGTGCTGGGGTCTTTCTTAACCATACTCAATGATGAGTCTACTTGAATGATGATAACAGGGTAGGCATGTGCATTTGAAGACACATGGTATGATACCCTAAATAGAAAGCCACCAACTTCATGCCAATATGTCAACTGCTCCACTGGCCATGAACTTGCTGCTAACACTTGGCTTACACTAATTGGGGAACTAAAAGGTTATGAAGCCTGGGCAGCAACAGTCATCTGAGATGGAAACCCAAAGTTTCCAGGGGATTTCAAGGTATAACAGAGCTTTGAGTGTCAAACAGCATGGCAGAGGATGCATTTTCCTGACCTTAAAAACATTTGCCATGAAAAATGCCTCTACCACATCCAGTTTGATGTTGAAACACCCTCAAAGAATTACCCAGATTAGCCCCTTTTGAAAGTCTGCAGCATTTACTACTGAATTTCACCTCCCAGTTAGAAGCCGAGAAACAAGAATGCTGGGGTATACCTCTCACCAAGTATGGTCTCACAAAATACCATCTCAATTCTCCTTTACGCACTGGAAATTTTCAGCATGGGCATGGTGCCCAGTATAATAGCAAATAAAACAGATGTGTTTTTCCATTCATATTGGTCAGGAAATTTCATATTAAGCAGTTTAATATTTATACAAGAAATGTCATCTATATACTGAAATATCCCTATAAATTAATTGATATTGGGAAAACTGTCTTAAGGGAAATAAATGCTTGAAAACTGAAGTATCAGAAGAAGTACTTCCAATCTGTAACCAGGAAGTTTCATATTAAGCAGTTCAAGAAAACAGACACAGAAATGCTGGCCGGACTATCCTGCTATGTCTCTCCTACCCAGAAGCAGGGTGCTTATCAGCTGGCCACAGGACACTCAGGGTCTACTTCTAAAGGCATTAGGATGGCTACAGTGGCCTTGCAGGGAGACAACCCCATGAGGGACAGCAGCCTTGCTAGAGGTCCACCTCTGGCAGTGACCAGGTGCTTAGAACAAGGTGACAATAAATGACACTAAGGGATTGGCTTTTGTTGACCAGAGCTGATAGTTACTGAGGTCTGGAAAGAGTCATGAGACAGGGACCAACCAATGTCTTCACAATTGACCTCTTTCCTCCAGTCTTCCTGCTTTCTTCTCCAGCTTCATGAGTAAAGGCATTCCCACAAGATATTGTCCCTAACCCTTCCCTTTTCTCTACATGCTTTCCTGTTATACACCAAGAGAGAATGGAACAAGTGGAAGACTTGCAGTGATATAACCACAGCCCTGATCTTCTACCCGAACTCCAGTTCCGCTTGTGTCAATGCCTAGGTGTCAACCTCAAGGTTTCCAAAGCTGACACTCTTATGTCCCCCCCCAAGCTTGTTTTTCCTCCTAGGTTCCCCAGTACTGCTGATGGTGCCCCGCATCTAAATATCTGTTCTTCACACTGCCTTCCAAGTCATCTCTCTGGAATAGAGCTCTGATCACATCACTCACCTGCTCAAGAAACTTCCATGACTCCTACTGCCTACAGAATCAAGTCCAAACTTGCTGCCTTGGCATCAAGTCCCTCCAGGACTTGCTTCACTGTAATCAACTATTATTCAATTCATACTCTTAATATTCCAGCCAAATAGGTAACTGCTATATACTCATTATTAGGTGTCAGGTGCTGTGCATCAGACATCATCACATTTAATCATATAATGTGCATGTCCCTAGGATTTCCACTTTTATAGACATGAAAAATACGACCAATAAGTTGCCCGAGGCTGGTGGGGTAGGGACTGGACCAAGGTCTGTCATGGCTTAGCCACATGCTTGGCTGTCTCATAAGCTAAGCCCTTCCCCGTTCCCCAGGCAGGACATTTGCTCACATGGCCATCCTGTCTGAGACGCTTACTCCTCTATCCTAATGTCTAAATACAAAAGCCCTGGGGGAGAGGAGACAAGATGGAGGAGTAGAAGAACATGAGCTCACCTCCTCTTATGGAAACACCAAAATCACAACTAACTGCTGAATAACCACCAACAAAAAAATGTTGGAATGTACCAAAAAAGATACCCTACATCCAAAGACAAAGAAGAAGCCACAATGAGATGGTAAGAGGGGCGTAATCATGATAAAAACAAATCCCATACATGCTGGGTGGGTGACCCACAAACTGGAAAATAATTATATAACAGAGGTTCTCCTACAGGAGTGAAAGTTCTGAGCCTCACATCAGGCTCCCCAGCCTGCGGGTCTGGCAATAGGAGGAGGAGCCCCCAGGGACTCTAGCTTTGAAGGCCAGCAGGGTTTGATCACAGGAATTCCACAGGACTGGGAGAAACAGAAACTCCACTCTTGGAGGGTGCACACAGGGTCTCGAGTGCACCAGAACCCAGGCTAAAAAGCAGTGACTACATTAAGAGCCTGGGCCAGACTTACCTGCTAGTATTGGAGGGTCTCCTGAGGAGGCGGGGGATGGCTGTGGCTCACTGCGGGGACAAGGACACTAGTGGTGGCAGTTCTGGGGAGTACTCATTGGCGTGAGCCCTCTTGGAGGACACCATTTTCTCACCAAGACCTGGCCCCACCCAACAGCCTCTAGGCTCCAGTGCTGGGACGACTCAGGCCAAACAACCAACAGGGTGGGAACACAGCCCCACCCATCAGCAGACAGGCTGCTTAAAGTCTTCCTGAGTAGACGGCTGCCCAATAAACACAGCCCCTGACACGGCCCTCCCCACCAGAGGGACAAGACCCATCTCCACCCACCAGTGGGCAGGTACCAGTCCCTCCCACCAGGAAGCCTGCAGAAGCCTCTTAGACAGCCTCATTCATCAGGGGGCAGGCAGCAGAAGCAAGAAATACAACCCTGCATCCTGCAGAACGGAAATCGCAATCACAGAAAGTTAGACAAAATGAGAGGGCAGGGGAATATGTCCCAGATGAAGGAAAAAGATAAAACCCCAGAAGAATAACTAGTGAAGTAGAGATAAACAATCTACCTGAAAAAGAATTCAGAGTAATGATAGTAAAGATGATCCAAGATCTCGGAAAAAGAATGGTGGCACAGATCAAGACCATATAAGAAGTGTTTAACAAAGACCTAGAAGAACTAAAGAACAAACAAACAGTTGAACAATACAGTAAGTGAAATAAAGACTACACTAGAAGGAATCAATAGCAGAATAACTGAGGCAGAAGAACAGATAAGTGACCTGGAAGACAGAATGGTGGAAATCACTGCCATGGAACAGAATAAAGAAAAAAGAGTGAAAAGGAATGAGGACAGTCTAAGAGACCTCTAGGACAACATTAAATGCAGCAACATTGACATTATAGGGGTCTCAGAAGGAGAAGAGACAGAGAGAAAGGGCCTGAGAAAATATTTGAAGAGATAATAGCTGAAAACTTCCCTAACATGGGAGAGGAAACAGTAACCCAAGTCCAGGAAGCACAGAGAGTCCCAGGCAGGATAAACCCAAGGAGGAACACACTGAGACACACAGTAATCAAACTGACAAAAATTAAAGACAAAGAAAAAATATTAAAAGCAATAAGGGAAAAGCAGCAAATAATGTACAAGGGAACTCCCATAAGGTTATCAGCTGATTTCTTGGCAGAAACTCTGCAGGCCAGAAGGGAGTGGCATGATGTATTTATCAGGCTCCCTAACTTCAGACTATACTACAAAGCTACAGTCATCAAAACAGTGGGGTACTGGCACAAAAACAGACATATAGATCAATGGAACAGGATAGAAAGCCCAGAAATAAACCCATGCACCTATGGTTAATTAATCTATGACAAAGGAGGCAAGACTATACAATGGAGAAAAGACAATCTCTTCAATAAATGATGCTGGGAAAACTGGACAGCTACATGTAAAAAAGTGAAATTAGAACATTCCTTAACACCATACACAAAAATAAACTCAAAATGGACTAAAGATCTAAATTTAAGACCGGATATTATAAAACTCTTAGAGGAAAATATAGGCAGAACGCTCTTTGACATAAATCGCAGCAATATCTTTTTTGATCTGTCTCCTAGAGTAATGGAAATAAAAACAAAAATAAACAAATGGGACCTAATTAAACTCAAAAGCTTTTGCATAGAAACAGAAACCATAAACAAAACGAAAAGACAAAGAAAAGACAAAGAATGGGAGAAAACATTTGCAAATGATGTGACCGACAAGGGATTAACCTCTAAAATTTACAAATAGCTCATGTGGTTCAATATCAAAAAACAAACAAACAAACAACACAATCAAAACATGGGCAGAAGACCTAAATAGACATTTCTACAAAGAAGATGTACAGATGGCCAAGAGGCACATGAAAAGATGCTCAACATTGCTAATTATTAGAGAAATGCAAATCAAAACTACAATGAGATATCACCTCACACCAGTCAGAATGGCCATCATCAAAAAGTCTACAAACAATAAATGCTGGAGAGGGTGTGGAGAAAAGGGAACCCTTCTACACTGTTGGTGGGAATGTAAGTTGGTACAGCCACTGTGGAGAACAGTGTTCCTTAAGAAACAGAGGTTCCTTAAGAAACTAAAATAGAGCTACCACATGATCCAGCAATCCCACTCCTGGGCATATATCTGGAGAAAAACATGGTTCGAAAGGATACATGCACCCCAATGTTCTCTGCAGCACTGTTTACAATAGCCAAGACCTGGAAGCAACCTAAATGTCCATCGACAGATGAATGGATAGAGAAGATGTGGTACATATATACAATGGAATATTACTCAGCCATTAAAAAGAATGAAATAATGCCATTTGCAGCAACATGGATGGGCCTGGAGACTATACTAAGTGAAGTAAGTCAGACAGAGAAAGACAAATATCATATGATATCGCTTATATGCGGAATCTAAAAAAAATTATACAAATGAACTTATTTACAAAACAGAAACAGACCCACAGACTTAGAGAATGAACTTATGGTTACCAGGGGGAAGGGTGGAGGGAAGGGATAGATTGGGAGTTTGGGATTGACATGTATACACTGCTATATTTAAAATAGATACCAAACCAGGACCTACTGTATAGCATAGGGAACTCTGCTCAATATTCTGTAATAACCTAAATGGGAAAAGAATTTGAAAAAGAATAGATACATGTATATGTATAACAGAATCACTTTGCTGTACACCTGAAACTAACACAACATTGTTAATCAACTATACTCCAATATAAAAGAAAAAAGAAAAAGAAATACAAAAGCCCTACCTGGTCCTTCCAGTTTAGCCCAAGTCTTACCATCTCCCCCTACAAATGCACACATTGCTTCAAGCACAAGCATGGGAGGGCTGCTGGAGCATTTTGCTCCTTTTGTATTTTTTCAGCCTTAACATTTGCAACCTAAACCTGACAAATCAAACCTTGTCCTTGGGCAGAGTTGGAGCGAGCAAAGGGCAGAAAAGGGAATTATTCTCAGAGTAGAGCTGCCTGTGATGACCCCTGCATCTTCCCCCTGCCTACCTGGGAGATAGCTCTTGGGCAGGTCAGCACCCTGTCCAGGCACAGAAGAACCTGGAAACCAGGCCAGGACAGTTCTTGCAGCAGCACCTCTGCTCTGTGACACGTCTGCATGGGCCCTTATCCCTATGACCCCATGTGTGGGATTTCAGGTTTTTTTTTTCCCTGAGGGTGTGCGATCTGCAGCTCGCGAAGGATGCCCAGGACTGAGCAGCTGTACCCTGTCCCACCTTCCCCTGCAAATGGCAAAGAAGGCTTCAGAAAAGATAGTCTTCCCTCTGGTATCAAACATGAGCCTTGCTCTGTGCCCTGAAAACTTGTGTGCAGGGGAGGGTCTTGCCATATTGTCACCAACCCAGGGAAGAGCAAAGTACCTTCTGGCCGTGGTTTTGGCTTTTCCAATCCTCCGTCTTGCATGAGCTCAAAGGCAAAGGAGACGTTCAAGACCTGGAGAGAGAAAGGCAGTGCATGAGGTGCTGCACACTCATTCCTGGACCCTTGGGGCTCCCTGTGACCTGCCCCTGGAAAGTGAAGGAACCAGCACTGTAGCCAGTGGAGCAGGGGCTGAGCTAAAATGAGGCCATTTTTTGAAGGACAAATGAAGCTGCCAATCTGGGCCGGCCACGCAGAGTGTGAGCCAGGCCCAGCCTGCTGTTGGTGAAGCACTCCCAGAGGAGTTAAAAATCCTCTCCCTGTCTTACTGTGTTCTTGTGTCACTGCCAGGACTGTAAACTCAGGGACATAAGTGCCCACAGTTGAAAGGATCAGACAGCAAGACATGTTCAAGAGGCAGAGAAGGGTTTCTGCTTGGGACCAAATGCCCCTTGTCTAGCGGGTGGGCTGGGGCAGCCTGTGAGAGGCATCAGAAATCATCTGAGTGCCGGCCTCAGGTCTGACCAGCCTTGCAGCCACCTTCCCTGTCACCTCTGGGGAGAGATGAGGCTGGGCTGTGGCCCCAGGCAGGAGCATATGGCTAGGGGACCAAGGTGCAGGAGAGGGAAAGCTGTTCAGGATGCTTAGTGGCCTGTAGGTAGCTGCGTCCCAGCTCAGCTGTGCATCACAATGAGCCCCCCATCCAACCACTGAAGACTCCGGGCAGATGGGAAGCCGCCGCCTTTTCCCCAGATGGCCCCAGCAGAGGTGTGGGAGGATGGGTCGGGCATGTGGGCTGGGGCCTCCCGTGATGTCACCTCCCCTAACCTTCTGTTCAAAGCTGTCCGGGGTCAGGAAGAAGCTGTGCAGGGGCACGAAGTAGCCCTCCAGGAGCCCCATGAGCAGCACCAGGTACACCCCATCTGCAAACTGGAGGGAGAGAGACAGGTGAAGGCACTGGGCCCCTGAGCGCCCCAGCCCAGGCCCTTCCAGAGGCACATCAGCTTCCGTGTTGACCCCCGCAAAGGGTATATCCCCAGGCAGGCTGCTGGCAGCGGGTGAGGGGCAGTAGCCCAAGGCAGGAAGGTCTGCTCTGCAGCAGGCCTGCCCCATGTCTGGCTGGTCCAGCACAGAAGCCACAAGCCCATGGTCCTGATCTCAATTGGTCCGGTATTTATTGAGCACCGACTATGTACCAAGCCCTGATCTGGCACAGGGACCACAGAGGTGGGTCAGGTGTGGCCCCTGCCCTGGAGGAACTCATGGTACAGTGGCAAGACTGTTGTGGAGGAAATGCAGCCGCTGCTCTGATGGGGGGAAGCACGCTGGCCTGCATGAGACTGACAAAGGTCACTCATCCCGCTGAAGGCAACAGGGAAGGCTTCTGGAGGAGGCGCTGCCTGGATGGAGACATGAGGGATGAGCAGGAGTTAGCTAGGGAGGGCAGAGGGAGGAGGGAAAGGGGATGTCCAAGGCCAACGGCATGAGGCTACTAGGGCGACTTCTGCTTTATGAACAGAGAAAGATATAGTGTTATACCGGCCTGGGCATTCTCCCCTCTCACCCTCGCCTTATTACTGCTTGAGAGGCAGCATAGTATAGCTGTTAGGAACGTGTGCTCTGGAGCTGGCCTCTAGCTCTACCACTTATTAACTGAGTGACTTGAGCAAGTTACAGAGCTTCTCTGTGCCTCATTTTTTTCACCTGTAAAATGGGGACAATGATAGTATAGTATCTAATTCATAGGGTTATCATGTGGCCTAAACCAGTAAATATGTGTAAGGTGCCTAGAACACTGCTTGTTGTGTAGGCAACACTTAACACATACTAACTACTGCTATTTCTATCCGGGAAAACAACAAAGCAGTCAGGATACAATGTACTGGCTCTTGCTGACAAAGCACAACTGTGTGCTCAGGGCCATGGCAAGAGGCTTAGAGCTGGTCCCTTCCATCAAGAACAGTAGAGGCCAGATCAGCTGAGAACCTGGTCTGAGGAACAACAGCTGCCTAGGCCAAGCAGAGGGGTGCAGGCCTTCTGCTCAAGAGAGGGGAAGGTATGTGTGCGCTGGGCAATCAGGCAGGCTTTGCAGAGACAGTGGGCACCTGTGGGATGAGGGAAATTTGAAAGGAGTAGGTGTTCTGGGTATGGAGAATGGCCTGAGCAAAGTTACAGAGGTCAGGTGCATATCTGATATTCTAGAACCTTGCAAAGGAGGCAGGGCCATCAAATATTTGTATAAACAACAGTTACTAGAGTTCACAAGAGGCCAAAGTTCTTGGAATCATCTTAGGAAACTTTAAAAATACTAGACGGAATTAGTATTCCGTCTGGGCTGGGCCCAGTGTCTGAGCTCTGCTGGGTGACTGATTGGTGGGCCTGTGACTCAACCTTGGTTATGGGCAAACAACCTGGAGCACGAACTTGACCTAGAAGCAGCTTCCTCACTGTTTCCATCCATCTGGCTGGTAGGGCCTGAGCATGACTCATCCCAGGCCACCCCAGGGTGGACAATGGCAAATAGACCCCAGCAACCGTGTCAAAATCAAGGCCCACCCATGGAACTAGTTAACTGGGCCTAATTCTGGCTGTGGCTGGAATGGGTTGAGAATGAAAGAAACTAATCTGTCAACTCAGGGGAGCACCCTGGGTTAGGGTCAGGGTTACTCACAGCTGTGAGTACCACTGACCTAGACTGCTCCGACCCCTGACTGCTGGTTCCAATGACTTGGTGGTAAAACTCGCAGATAGACACCAGATATGCTCGGCAGAGACCCCTTCCCTGCCCATGGGGAAGGGAGAGCTCATTCCAGCCCTCTCCAGGAATCATTGCTTCTGCAGCGTGTTCCCTATCTCCTGAAGAGCATAAGAAGCTGCCTCCAGAGTCCAGACACACCCAGGCAGATCTCAGTCACAGACCCGGGCATTGCCTTTAAAAATAATAGGAGGTGCCCCTGTGTTCAAAAGAAAACCACACTTTAGAAGTTCATCGCAAATGAAAAGAGGTTGGGAAGCAGGATACATTACACGGTCTTAAAAGTATCTCCTAATAAAGATTAGTTATTAATTATAAAGCGGGGGGGTAGGGGGGAGGACCTTTACAGTAGGGAAATCTGGGGGATGGCCACTTAGCCAAGTGATCAAAGTTACCACCATCAGGAACAGAACTGATGGAGAAAAGTGCCTGAGAAGGGACCTCCCTGGTGGCGCAGTGGTTAAGAATCCACCTGCCAGTGCAGGGGACATGGGTTCGATCCCTGGTCCGGAAAGATGCCACATGCCACGGAGCAACTAAGCCCGAGTGCCACAACTACTGAGCCTGTGCTCTAGAGCCCGCGAGCCACAACTACTGAAGCCCACGCACCTAGAGCCTGTGCTCCGTAACAAGAGAAGCCACCGCAGTGAGAAGCCCATGCACCGCAACGAAGACCCAATGCAGCCAAAAATATATATATATATTAAAAAAAAAAAAAATTGCCTGAGAAGAACACAGCATTGCCTCCATGGTACTGTTCCTGAACATGCATAACCTGGTTCTAATCATGAGGGAGAAAAACAGGGCATTCTATGAACTAAATGGCCCACACTCTTCAAAAATGTCGATGTTATGCAAAGAGAGGCTGAGGATTTGTTCTCTATTAAAAAGAAACTAAAGAGACATGACAACTAAATGCATCAGGTGAGAATATGAGGACAACTGTATTTCTTTGAACCATGTGACACGGTCAAGAGTAGTCAAATATCAGTGATTTCATATGGTTCAACCTAAATAGATTAACATATTGTATTGATGTTAAAACTGCCTGAATTTGATTACTATATTGTGATTCTCTAAGAGAATATACTTGTCCTTAAGAGATGTATGCTGAGGTATTTAGGGGTGGCGAGAGAGAAAAAACCCCAAATATGGCCAAATGTTAACAATTGGTATATGTGCGTGAAGAGTACATGGGGATTCATGATAATATTCTTGCAACTTTTCAAAATAAAATACTGGAAAGAATTCAGAGAAATTCCATGCAGTTCACCCCTCTGAGTGGAAGAGGATCCCCTCTCCCTTCCCCGGAAAAGCTCCAGGATCAGGGTGGAAAGCCCTCCTGGCAATGTGGCTGGGGCACTGGGAACAGTGGCTGTCCAGCGGGGCCTTGTCCCCCACCCTGCACACGGGGCCGTCACCCACCTGGGTTTCCAGTTCCGTGACCTCCAGGTTCAATTTATTCAGGTGCTTGTTCACGAAAGTAATGAGCGTCTAGAAGAAAAGCACAAGCCAGACATTGAGATGAAGACTCTCACCCTGGAGGCCGCCCCTGTGACTCAACCATGACGACACAGGACGAGACCCAGCCAAGAGCGCTGGGCCCGGGATCACTGTGCCGAGCAGAGTGAGGCTGAGCAGCCTGTAAGGCTCTTGCGAAACTCCTTGAGTCCACACGGAAGGCTGGCCCCCAGGACTGGCAGTCCCATGCACTGTGCGATTCCAATGGCCCGGTCCAGAACTGTGCAAGGAGCAGGCAGTGCTAAGAGGGCAGAGTGACAGGTGGAGTGTCCTAGCCAGGCTCAGGGGGCCAGAGGAGAAATGACTGCCTTGGGTCCCTCCTTCCAGTCCTCCTAGGTGCAGGTACCGGTGCCAGGGAGACACAGGGAGGTCTGTGTGAGGAGCAGGGATGGCGGGGTTCAGTGTGGGTGTGGAGACACGGGACCGCAGCCTCAGAAACCCCCAAGAGATGCTGTCATCCCAATGGGAGAAGAAAGGGACTGGATAAGGCATCCAGTGAAAACAAGACAGGTAAAACGGACATCAAGCAGGAAAGCTCTGTGTTTGTGGTGGTCTGGTGATGACACCAGTTTCGGGAAGCTTGCAAACTGCAGGGGGTGGGGTTTTCCTAATGTTTTTCTACATCTCGCTCCCCTCCCTCCCTCCCTCCCTCTCTCTCAGGCACCTCTTTCCCACCTTTTTCACCACGTTCAGCTTGTCTGGTGCGTGGTCAAACAAGGTGTCAAAGGCATCACGTTCTGAAAAAAGAGGAAAATGTAAAGTAGAGCCCAGAGCTGATGCCACCCCAGGTCCCAGCCACGAGCCTCTACAGGCCACATGGTCAGCTCCAGGTGGGAATTCTTCGGGGTATGACACTGTGCTGGGAAACTGGGTTTGGGCAGAGATTTGGGGTTGATTCTTATCTTAGGGGCCTTTTTCTCTCTCTGTGTGTATATGTAAGTGTGTATCCACCCTCTACATCAGCCCTCTTTGAGCTGGGGTTGAGGAGCTCTGGCAGGCAGTCTGACTTGGAACTGGTCATTTCTCTTTACTATTTGTATTCTTTGATATCATGATTTAGTCATGATTCTAAAGTGCTTCTGAAGCTTTTTGGAAGCAGAATGTCATCCAAATATCAAATCACTCCCTAATTTTCAAAACCAACATGCCCAAGACATGCTTCCTGGCAGAGGGCAGATAAGCGGATTGGGAGCTACAGAGCCCCAGGACAGAAGGGGAGCTCCCCCTCTTGAGGGATCCAGTCACTTCAATCCTTTTAGCCTCACTTTCCTCTTCCATAAAATGCTCACTGGGTACTTCCCTGGCGGGTCAGTGGTTAAGACCCCGCGCTTCCATTGTGGAGGGCACAGGTTCGATTCCTGGTCAGGGAACTAGCATCCCGCATGCCAAGACACGGCCAAAAATAATAATAAAAAAAAGGCCCACTGAACATGAACCTCCCCCAGGTGGGTTATGAGGATGAAAGACAAGAAAGTACGTGCTCTGTAAACTCTGAAGTATCTGCTGATCTGAGTTACTATTAGAATGATCGGAATATTTCAATATATTATCCACAATAAATACAGAATCACAGAAAATAGCGAAGCCATGCCCCCTGCAGGGATTTCCCTTGCTATAGCCCCCCTGGTCCTCTGATCCGAGAGGTGAAATAGTGGAGGGATCTGTGACTGGGAATGAGAAATCTCCAAGAGGAACCGGGGCTGGGAGGGTTCGTGGTCCTGGGCTGCCTCTCCTACTCTTGATGAGTAAATCTGAGATGGCCAGAATGGTGATTGTGATCTTGGACATTCACAGACCTTATAAACAAACCCAAAGTTCTGGGAAACCAGAGAGGTAGGAGGTGTGATGAGGAAAAAGGCACCTTCTAGAAGGGCTGGACAGAGTGGGGAGAGGGGACAGTCCCTAGCGCATACGTACACCTCTTGCTTTACTTCCACAATATGCTTAGAGCAAGACTGCCCTGCAAGTGCCCAGGACCCATCCAGAAGCCCAGCAGGGTCAATGGTCTGGTTACTTGCACGAGGACTGCAGCTGTGGTTACTTTTCCTCTTCCCACCAGTGCGCTGACCCTCCCTACCAACCGGCCCTGTCACCAGGTTGGCACAGACACACATGCAGGAAGCAAGCTGAGTGCCTGTTCTTCCCAGCTGCTGCAGAATTAACTAGACCCCATTGGCAGTCAGCAGCAACAGACGACACTCTTATGCAACTCACCATGCCTTCCAGAAAGAGCCCTGCGGGAAAAGGAGAAAGAAAACAGTATGACTCTTCTCTCCTCACCCTTGGTGGCAGATCCCTAAAAGCTTCCTTCCTTGGCATTTTATTCTACACTAAGTCTCCAACTATGGGTGGTCTTTACCACATTATCACCTATTTTTCCCCTCTGCTTTATAGATTTACTGGTGTTTGCATAAAGCCTGGTATAAGTGATGCATAAAAGACTATTTCTTGCCTTAAATAAACTCACATTATTGCTTACAGTTGAGAAAGAATATTGGACTCAGAGATTCAGGATTCCCAACCATGTTTTAGGAGCAGAGCTCAGGTACCATCCCAATGTGGCATTTCACTGCCCAAGTTGCTGAGGGCATCGGCTTGGGGAGGTCAGGTTGGGCTCTCTCCTGTCCACCCTGTGATACCCACCCAAGCTGCA
Organism: Eubalaena glacialis; assembly: GCF_028564815.1. Lineage (NCBI taxonomy): Eukaryota > Metazoa > Chordata > Mammalia > Artiodactyla > Balaenidae > Eubalaena > Eubalaena glacialis. The sequence continues at coordinate 77,924,173 of NC_083725.1, read as the reverse complement.
CCTGCCATTGACCTAGAATAGGTTTTCTCAAAGAGGGCAGGAACTGGAACCATACTCATAGCAGTGAAGCAGCAAAGTATTAAGAGCACAAGCATTAGGGTCAGACTACTTAGTTTTAAATCTTACAAAGCCATTTGCTTGCTGTGTGACTTTGGGCAAGCTACCGAACCTCTCTGGGCTCCAGGTTACTTATCCTTAATATGAGGATACTATGGTAAACAACTCAATCAGATGTTGTGAGCATTAAATGATTTAATATATAGAAAGATTTTAGCATAATTTCTAGTATATACTAAATGCTCAATACATTTTTTTCTCAATACGTTTTTGGTTCTTATTATGTTGGTTTATTCCAACTATACATCTGTCACCTATTAAGCAATGACTTGCGGGTAGTGTACTGGGAAGAATGATGAACTTGGAGTTCAAGCCAGGTAGACCAAGGACAGTTTCCTCTTCCACCTTTGGGGTGTGGGGTTTTAGGAGGTGTAATCATTGCTTCACGTGCCCCTGCTCTTTCCACTTGCTCTTCTTGTTCAAAGGAATATAGAGGAGAGTTGGGGAAGCAGGAGATGATACAAACAAATTTTGCCCGGTTTTGTGTGCGGCCAGGGCTCAAGCCTGCCCAGGGATCTCAGACCCACGCACACCGACCGTCCTGCTCTTTCTGCTTGAGAACAAAACTTCTCTTTCCCATGACAAAACTCTTACATGTTCTGATATTCCAATTTCTTAATGTAAATGAAAAACAAACAAACAAAAAAAAACCCCCCAAACAATCCACCACCCTAAGGTAGAGAGGGGCTTTCTGGGTCATGGCATGTGACCATATAAATCAGATTCAGAAAAGGAAGAAAAATGTCCTTTTGAAGGTTAACAATTTAAATTCAACCCCATGTTTATGGCATGATGATTTCATGCTGGTTGGCTTTTTCGGGCACACTCTTTCCTGGAGTGCCACAAAATTAGAATTTTTCAATCACGGTTAATTCCCTCTCCCCACTTCCCCACCCAAGTTTGTACCTTAAGCATTGAGAGGCATGTTTTGAATGCACGGAAAAGGCTAAACTATAATCATTGGCTGAAGTCTAATCCCTCTTGCAATCCCAATAAATGAAAACTAAATATCAGCAAATGGATGAATTTCGGAGAAACATCTGTGTTCCATTACAGAATCGCTGGCAACAATGCTGTTGACATACTCTGTGTTACCAGTTATTTCCTCTTGGATTTGCCGAGACTGGAGGATTCCTTCTCGTTTCTGAAAACGGGGGTGGGGAGAGGGTTGGGAGGAAGAGAGAAAAATATGCATTAGAAAAATACAAAAAACTGATTAGCATTCCTGATACTGAGAAAGTTACTGGTGTTTAAGAAATGAATCCAGAGACGAGATACTGCTAGAAGTGAAATGAGGCTCCTGATTTCCTGGGACTGGATTGTACCATTCATACTTAAGTGCAATTAGTGTTTATTCCAAACAAGTCGGCTGTTTCTTGGATGGTGAATCTTTTCTTTCTTTATTGGAAGACATTCTGCTGGAAGCACACTGTTTGCCTCCTGGAGAAATCCACAGTAAACCAAATGGAAATGAGGGCCAGGGTGTGTCTGCCCTCCAGCTGGGGCCACGGAGGGAAGCGGAGAAACACATTTAACTGGGGCGGCCGGGGTGGAAGAACTGAGGTCAACTTGGAGAATTCAGAGGGAGAGTTTTCAAAAAACGTTTAACTAGAGGAGCTTTTAAGTAAGTAGTACAGTCCTTGGGTGACTAGCTTACTCTCTGAGAAAAGGGTAAGCACTTTGGAGGTCCATCCACCCACCCATCCACCCACCCAAACTGCCATCCATCCACCCACCCACCCATCCATCCATCCGTCCATCCATCCATCCACCCACCCACCCATCTGCCCATCCATCCACCCATGCATCCATCCATCATCTGTCTACCCCTTCCTATCAATTCATTCTCTTTCTTCTCTGTTTCATTAATCAGTGCCTTCTATGTACCAGCCCCTGTGTTGGACTTAGCAAACACTGTGGAACATATGACATAGTTTTGGACCTTGAGGAACTTAGAGTAAAATGGGGTAGATGAACAGGTATGCAAGAACAGTTTTCCCCAGACAGTCCTCCTGGTTTATGCCTCAGGTCCCAGCTCAATTATTAGAGTAGGATCCCCTTTCCCTCTCAAATGTGTCATGGATAATTAATTACATGGTGGCCCCTTGCAGAGAGGAAGTGCTGAGTGCAGGACAGGAACAAGTACTTTCAGCTGAGAGGGTCAGGGAAACCTTCCAGGGGGAAGGGTTCTTGAGCTGGAACTTAAAGGACAGCTAGGATTTGGCTGGACACAGAGGACAGACCTCTTCAGTGGGAGGAATGGCCGGAGCAAAAAGGCAGAGTAGGAGAGCACAGGCGTGTTCAGGAGGCCGTTTGGAGCGACAGTGGCTGCCCTTGGTCAGTTGAGTGCTGGTTTGGAGTTTAAACCTCACTGTGTGGGCGTGGGAACCGATGAAGGAGTGCTGGCGCTCAGGAAGACCTTCTGATGGGGGTGAGGAGGGAGATGCATTTATTAGGTCCTTACACAATCAGTTACAAGACACTTGGAAGGCACTCTGGGCAGGGCAAGAGGCTGTCAGAGCAAATCCATCTTCCACAAAGACTGAGATGTGTCAAGAGGGATCCTCCAAGCATTAGTGTTTCAGCTGAAACCTGCCTTCTCGACCCTCCTGGCCGAACTTCCACAACCTTTTCTTCACATTCCCAATAGCCACAGAAACTAGCGTCCTTGCAAAATACTTTTACAGAAGGAAAGGTAGAGCTGGATAAAGGCCATGAGTGTATCTGGATTAGATTAAGAAGAATGAACTATCAAAGCAAAAAAGGAAGAAAAACATTAAAATACCATTTAAAAAAGATCTAGTGTGGATAAACCAGGACTTTTTCCAAATTCAGCTTCAACATATGTAAAATTTTCACACTGGGCTACTGGAATCCGTGTCCTTGTCTTGCGAGGCTGTTTACAGACATCAAACCTCATCTTCAACTACGTGCAGAATTAAATGCTGGTACACAGAATGGAAAAGAAATCTGGGTTCAATGACACCTCACACAGCATCCTGATTCACTTCGATCCACTGTTCCCTGAAGAACTCTCTCTGTAGTTCAGTCAGTGTCTTACAGCCAATTCTGAGGCCTGCTTCTGTGCCTGTTTAACTTGATAAAGCAAAACACCCCATAAACCCTGACATGCCTTGATGCCATTTTATGTAATGCCTCCTCCTTTCTCCCTCACACTAACAAAACTGCCTGCAGTAGAAATTAAACCAGCAACAGCCTTCTGATGGCCTATAATTGAGCTCAAAATAAGGCATGAGACATGGGCTTGCAGTGACCACTGTTTCCCCTCCAACCCTTGCAAACCCTGAATCATAGTTTTAAAAACTATAATGAAATGGATTCACACTTTATTGATTGGTAAAAAGTGACACAATAGAGATGGCCTGGATTCACTAGGAAGATGCATGTACCAGGATGCTCTGGGCTGGCCACATATTCATAAAATGCTTAGCACCATGCTTGACACGGTTGACAGCCCAATAAATGAAGCCAATTAGTCTCTTTCAGTCAGCTGCACTTAGTGTCGGAACCACACGTGTTTGCATTGACAAGGGGCTTCTGATAGCCCTCTCTGCTGCTTATGTATAGTCCTGTCTCTGGGCAGGCAGGGCCAAGGTGTCATCTTCCTGTTATACCCCCTTGACGTTTAGCAAGTTAAGTACCCAGAAGGCACTGGAAGAAATACTTTTTCATTAGGGCACGGCTGAGCAGCACCCCCATGTCCTCCTCCCCTCCCCCATTCACATCTGATCCCTGAAAGCTCAGCCCAAAGACCTTCTGTCCTGGAAGCTGGCCTGGCCTGGCCTCTCAGGCAAAGCCTGCCTGGCCTCTCAGGCAAAGCCTGCCTGGCCTCTCAGGCAAAGCCTACCTGCCCTCCAGGCTCTTCCTCACCAAGGGGTGGCAGAGTTGCCAGACAGAACCCTGGATAACCTTGGATAGCCAGGGAGCTGCTCATAAGGGACGCTCTCCCTTGCAGCATGTTTATTTGGAAAAGAACAGAAGCCAACAAAATGATGACCTTTTGCTCACGGGCATAAAGTTGGAAAATAAAATTGAATTTGAGTATCTAATGGGGTTAGGAGCAGAATGAGATAGTCACAGGGAGAAAGCATCCCCTCACTGTGGAAATCACACAGCCATGTATGAATGGAAATTCCATCCAACAATCTGGAAAAAATGACTTGAGTTCCCAGCTGTGCTTCTCTGGGCAGGTGAAAATCGGCAGTGTCCTCAACACAGGCACGGCCTGTCAGGGTCTCTCTCAAATACGCACACGTACACATGCACAGATACTTGCCTCTTCTCAATAACTGTGCATTGCTTGTTTAACCAAAAAACGATTCTCGGGCTTCCCTGATGGCACAGTGGTTAAGAATCCGCCTGCCAATGCAGGGGACACGGGTTCGAGCTCTGGTCCGGGAAGATCCCACATGCCGCGGAGCAACTTAGCCCGTGCACCACAACTACTGAGCCTGCGCTCTAGAGCCCGTGCTCCACAACAAGAGAAGCCACTGCAATGAGAAGCCCATGCACTGCAATGAAGGGTAGCCCCCGCTCGCCGCAACTAGAGAAAGCCCACACACAGCAATGAAGACCCAGTGCAGCAATAAATAAATAAATAAATAAATAAATAAATAAATAAGGCAGGCCTATGACCCCATGATCCCACTTCTGGGGCTCCATACTGTAGACACTGGAGCACAATGCTGCATTATTTAAAAAAAAAACAAACAAGATTCTCCCTGGCTGGCAGGACACACACACACACAGGGATACATCTTCCCGATCCTACTACACAGACCTCACAAATATATACACCACACACCCTCAAATATACATTACACAGGCACCCTCCCAAGGAAAGCACGTAAACCCCAGGCACACGTCCCACACAAGCCTGTCCCAGACAGAAGCACACACTCTTCCACCCTTTGCACACATATCAGGGATAAGCCCACATGCATCAGAAAGCTCACTCACATGCCTCCCAGCATACGGCACACCCAGACACACTCAGCATTCATTCAGCGTTCCTTCTAGCAAGCTACCCAGTGTGCCTTAGCTCTCACAGGAGCTTAGTCCCCACACCCCTTTAAGGGCACAGATGTTTTTAGTGGTTTCTAACTTACCTGGACCACAACCACTTGGATGGAAACATGATCTGGGAGTCGGATTGGTGCCCGGAAATACTGGGACAGAGCAACCAGCAGATGCAAGATGGCTACCAGGCTCTTGGCATGAACAGCTGAAATAAAAGATGATTTATAAATTAGAGAATCTTCTTCTAGGTTCTTGGCAGATATAAGCAAATATCCAGAGTGTAGCAGTACCACACCCAATGCCCCTTTCATCCCACCCCTATGGGTCAGGGGACACTCTTGGTCATCACAGGCCTCACCCTGGGACCCCTCGGTTCTCAGCCAGGTCCCGTGGATCTGCTTCTTAGATCATGTTATTGCTGGACGGCAAAGCAGTGCTTCTCCACTCTAATCCAAGGTTCCCATCGGGACCCTGACAACAGCTGAATTCTGAGTTCAGGTCAGCCCTCTGCCACCCCCATGTTCTTGTTCACTCTATGCTGATAACCATAAGCGTGTCTACTGAACCCCCTCTCCCTTCCCATCTGACTGTGAACTCTGTAGGTTATCACCACTACCCTTGTCCCAAGGCTCTACACAAAGCAGGCCCTCAATCAATGGACACTGAGTCAGGACACTGGATCCCCTCCTTTGTTTAGGGCTTTAAGACCCCTGGAGGAAGGCATGAGAGACATCTAAAGGACTCTGTTGCTCTCTTGAGTGCCATATATAGTCAGTGCAGGCAATGCCCTCTGGGCAATAGCTGGGAGGGGATGTTCATGACCCAGGTGGCTTCTATAGCTGAGCTGTGTGCTGGATGTTAGGTCATTTATGCTGGAGAAGGCTGGGCAACTACTGAGTTGTAGTTTTCTCAGTAGATGAGAGGAGAAAAAGACTGTGATGTAACAGGCACACACAGTGTTGGCCGACGGGAGCTTGAGCTCTGACTTGACAACTCTACCATTTATTTACTGAGTATGTGACCTTAGGTAGGCCACTTAAGGTCCCTGAGCCTCAGTCTGCTCAACCTCACACATGGGGAGAACAGTACCCATGCAGAAATATGGGTAGTAAGAATTTCCAGACATAATGTTGGCAAAGCTCCTAGTACATAGCAATGCCTAGGCATGATTGATATTTTCTATTATCACTTATGAGAAAGTACCTGGCATCTAGGCAATTAAACCATGTCAACTTTCTCCCCTTTCTTTCATAAAAGGGAAGAGTCCCCAGATACTTTACCTGCCTTCACAGTCCTACCAGCGTTATGGCTCTCATTACAGGGGGCATTTAAGGAAAGAGCAAAAAATTGTCCATTTTGTGTAGTTAGCATGAACTGGGCCCATTATTAGGGTGTCATTCTGTCTGCCCTGGGATCAATGAATCTACTCTAACAGAAGCTTTGAGAAATCACCAAGAAAAGGAAATGATTCAGACAATCCTTGGGAACTCACTAGAGTTTCCTGTTATCACTGCTGCTTCAAAGAAGGTTTTCCACTGACTATAAACAGCAGCTCAATACCACCATCAAATCGCAGATGAACTGCTCCTAACTCGTAGCCTTCCAGAAGAATTTTTTACTTCTGGGCTTTTGGGCTTTGTCAACTAAGTGTCACCCACAGTTATAGCCTCAAAAAAGGCACCTGGCGTGGACTGACCCACTGACATGATGGACAGAGGCAAAAACCGGGTTTGCTCTTCTGGTCAGAACTGCCACTGCATCAGTCCCATCACTGAGGGTTGTAAGGATATTTGCTACCTCTCCCCTTTAATGACAAAACATAATGCTGGAAAAGCAGTGGTCAGAAAGGTTGTTCTCACACACTGGTGACATTGTATGTTACCTTGACTGTCTTTGTAAGCAAAGTAGAGCTATGTTGTAGGCACCATACAGATGTCAGACTCTTTCAATGAGTGCTCTGTCCTCCTGGGTATTTTTTCAAGAGAAATAATTACACAGTTTCTTTCTCTCTCTCTCTCTCACAGACATACATGCTATGTATAAAAAGATGTTAATTAATAAATGCTGGAGAGGGTGTAGAGAAAAGGGAACCCTCCTACACCGTTGGTGGGAATGTAAACTGGTGCCATCACTATGGAGAACAGTATGGAGGTTCCTCAAAAACCTAAATATGGAGTTGCCATATGATCCTGCAATCCCATTCCTGGGCATATATCCGGACAAAACTGTAATTTGAAAAGATACATGCACCCCTATATTCATAGCAGCACTATTTACAATAGTCAAGACATGGAAACAACCTAAATGCATATCAATAGATGAATGGATAAAAAAGATATAGTGTGTGTGTGTGTGTGTGTGTGTGTACATACACACACACACACACACACACACACAATGGAATACTACTCATCCATAAAAAAGAATGAAATAATGCCATTTGCAGCAACATGGCTGGACCTAGAGATTGTCATACTAAGTGGAGTCAGAAAGAGAAAGATGAATACCATACGATATTACTTATATGTAGTATCTAAAATATGACACAAATGAACTTATCTAAGAAACAGAAACAGACTCACAGACTTAGAGAACAGACTTGTGGTTGCCAAGGGGGAGGGTGGGTAGGGGAGGGATGGATTGGGAGTTTGGGATTAGCATATGCAAATTATTATATATAGAATGGATAAACAACAAAGTCGTACTGTATAGCACAGGGAACTATATTTGATATCCTGTAATAAACCATAATGGAAAAGAAAAAAAAAGATGTTTATTATTGTGTAATATATTATCATTAAAAAAAAACTCTGGGGCTTCCCTGGTGGCGCAGTGGTTGAGAATCTGCCTGCCAATGCAGGGGACACGGGTTCGAGCCTTGGTCTGGGAAGATCCCACATGCCGCGGAGCAACTAGGCCCGTGAGTCACAACTACTGAGCCTGCGTGTCTGGAGCCTGTGCTCCGCAACAAGAGAGGGCACGACAGTGAGAGGCCCGCGCACCGCGATGAAGTGGCCCCCGCTCGCCACAACTAGAGAAAGCCCTCGCACAGAAACGAAGACCCAACACAGCCAAAAATAAATAAATTAATTAATTAATTAAAAAAAAAAAATCTGAAGCGCGTATATCCAAATGAAAGACGATGGTTGACCAGTGGTTTTCAAATTTTTAAAAATTAAGCAGAGAAATCCTTTGTTCTAAAAACCATTAGGCAAACCTGATAAAAAACAGTGCAACTGCTCTGGTCCCTTTGTCCTAACTACAGCCCGCCCACAGCTGCTTCTCTTCTTCTCGATGATGCCTGAGTTTTTCCTTGAAAATCCCTAGGTTGGGCTAAGCATGGTTTAATAGTCACTGCTTTAATAAATTATGGTACATTCACATAATGAAATAGTTTGCATGCACTGAAAATCATTAAGACAATGTAGCTATAAATATTAATAATATAATGTTAAAGAGAACTAGAATAATGTAAATATATACATTCATGGATTTATGCATATATAAATACACATATATTTGTATATATATACACATATATACATATATATAAATATACATACACATACACATACATACACAAATATGCGCACACACACACACACACACAAACATGTACTTGTGGCCAAGACTTGGAAAGTTAAAAAAAAAAAAAAGAAAATAGTTATGCTATAGTTGATTTTTTTTTTTTCCTGTTTCAAATGTTTCTTTCGAATAAAGACATGTTATCTTTTCAATTAAGAAAACTTCTAACTACCTTTGCGTATCTGAGCACTCTCATCATTGCCATCTCTCAGCACATCTCCTGGGAGTCTTCTCCCTGATGCCAGGCAGAATCCAGGGCCACTGTGCTCCTGCACTCCAGTCAGGATGAAAACATGCAGAATGACAGCAGGGTTGAGAAGTCAAGACTCCGCTGTATAAACTGGGCCCTGCAGCCACTGTGCCAAGAGGGTCACTCCAGTGCTGGGAGACCATTTCAAAGGAGCTGTTGAGTTAGAAGCAGTCCTCCAAACTTGAATTGTGGTGGAAACAGAAACTGGTACAATTTTGGGGTAGACAATTTGAAAATATGTGATAGGACCTTAAAATGTACATATTCTTTGGCCCTAAACTACCACTCCTAGGTATTCATCCTTAAGAAGTAATTATGTCTATGAGCAGAAAGAACTCATCAGGCTGTATTGATATTAGTGAAAAAATGGGAAAAAATCTTAAAATCTTTCGTTAGTTCAGTAAATTATGATATACCCAATCTATGTCATAGAATATTAAAAATGACACATAGAAGGATGATCTGTAAAGCTATACATCTTCTAAATAATATATACAGGTTGATACCATCTTCATAAAAATAAGAAAATATATTTTATATATAAAGTATATACACACATTTTATTCATTTACTGATATAATTATTTCTTACACACACATACACACACACACAACCTGAAGGAACACACCATAAGGCTGACAATGCCTGTATCTGATGGGCAGCTCATGAGGGTAGTATGTGTGGGCTTGGTACACAGGCTCTGCAGCCAGACTCTCTGGGTCTCATTCCTGGCTCCATCACTCCCCCCCTCCCCCCAACCCCGTGTGACCTTGGACAATGACACTTCTTTAGCAAATAGTATTGTGCTTAATATTGCCAGTCACTATTCCAGGTTTTAGGGATTTAGCAGTAAAGAGACAAAAATCCTTGCCCTCAGGAAGCTTACACTCACTGTTTCTTAACCTCCCTATGCCTTGACTTTCCCATCTGTAAAATGGGGACAGTAAAGTTCTTACCTCAGATGGTTGAATGAGGATTGCAAGGATCAAAATAGGTAAAATGTTTAGATTAGTACAAGGCATACAAGCACCATAAATACGTTAGATGTTATTTAAATCTCTTTTAATTCATCTGTATTTTCTAAGTTTTCAATAATGAAAATTATTGTTGCTAATAAAAAAAAAATAGAAAAGGAAGAACTCCCTAAAACCCTGGATCAAGGACCTTGGGAACTCAGCAGCTGTCTCTGCCACCCTTTTCCTGAGTGGAAAGATGACACGATGTCCCCAGAAACAGCCAGGGAAGATAATCGAGAGAGGAGGTGTCGGAGCCTGCCCTGGAGTTGCGCCTGCTGCACTCCTTATCACAGAAACCACTGCTGCCTGAAGCCCTGAGACATCGCGGGGAGCTGGCCACTGGGATAATTATTCCCTCTGACCTAGTAATTCCTCTCAGTTCTAAAAATCTATCTGATGAGAGTAATTCAAGAGAAGCAAAAAGAGTCACAACATAACATTTAACTCGGCCCTGTCTGATATTAGCAATAAGCTGAAAAACGTCCTGAAAGAATCAATGTCAGCATAGGGTTTAAGTTAACTATGGAATATCTACCCCAGGAAATAGAGCAGCTATCAAAAATTATAACTACAAAGACCACATGTGAATATAGAAGATGTGTATGATGTAATCTTAAGACAAAGTGAGTTTGTATATACCTTCATCAAGTAAAAATATGAAAAAATATGCATTGATATGGACGGTAATGCCAAAAAACGAAAACAGCCAGATGAGAGTGGTAATATGGGTGATTATTTTACTCCTACACATTTCCCCATAAGAAATGAAAGTGAATGCAAACCCAAAACAAATCATTCAAAGCCACTGAAGACAATTGTTCTGATGTGGCTTTAAAAAATTCCATTCTTAAGGCAGGCAAAATGGTTTGGGGGTGGGGAAGATGGGATGAGGGATGTTTCAGATCAAGGAAATATCTTCCAGAAACGGTTCTAGAAAGGTGGGAATATTGTGGCCCATTTAAATGAGGCCAGTGTATGGATGACGAAGAGAGGCTGAGAAAGCAAGAAGTGTATGTGTGGCTGGAGAGGTAGGTGGGAGACCAATCAGATGTTATGGGTTGATTTGCGACCCCCAGCCTCAAATTCATATGTTGAAGTCCTAACCTCCAGTCCCTCTGAATGTGACCTTATTTGTAAAATCATTGCAGACGTGATTAGTTAAGATGAGGTCATATTGGAGTAGGGTGAGCCCCTAATCCAATATGACAAGTGTCCTTATAAAAAAGGGAAAATTTGGACACAGAGACATGCATAGAAGGAAGATGATGTGAAGAAATACAGCAAGAAATTAGCCCTCTGAGAGCTAAGGAGAGAGGCCTGTAACAGATCCTTCCCTTGCAGCCCTCAGAAGGAACCAACCTACCAACACCTTCATTTCAGACTTGTGGCTTCCAGGACTGGGAGCAAATAAATTTCTGTTGTCTAAAAACAAACAAAACAAAACAATTCCATTCTTCCTATTTCCCAAATTGGGTTCCATGATAAATGAAAAGGTGTTTTGAAACAACAAGGTCTTACTGTATAGCACAGGGAACTATATTCAATATCCTGTGATAAACCATAATGGAAAAGAATTTTTAAAAGAATGTGTATATATGTATAACTGAATCACTTTGCTGTACAGCAGAAATTAACAGAACATTAGATGGTAAATCAACTATACTTCAATTAAAACAAAAAGAAAGATAAAAGGGGTTTTGTTTTGGAGTGGTATATAGAGATGGTCCATACTCAAGGGAGTGGGAAATAGGATCAAACAAAACTAAGCAGAGGTCACCATCAGAGGACTTTAATGCTTATCACTATTATGGACTTCCAGAATGCAGATACATTTCCCAAACTAGTGATCAGCCCCTTTTTCCCTCCCCCGCTGAACACTATTAGCATTCCTGGGACACAGGGCAGCATCTAGGGCCCAGAGCCGTGGCCTCCCCGCCTCCCGCCCTCGGGTGTCTCCTCTGCTCCACAGAGGATGCCCTGTTCCCAGCGTGCTGCTAGAGGCAGCTTTCCACGCTGTGCAAGCAAAGGTGTCGTTGTGCTGAAGGAGGGGCTTGGCGTCTCGCCTCCGATGGCGGGTGTTAGGAACCCGCTGAAGAGATTGCCATTGGCAGCTGCTTGGGTCTCTTAACTTGGAAAGCTGAAGATTCCCTTTTCTTTCCCAAGTCTGAAAGGTGTTTTGTTTTGTTTTGTTTTGGTGGGGTGGGGGGGAGATGTCCATTTTAAGCTGTATACATCAGATGCAATAAGATATAATACTCAACCCCTTAATACTTAAAGGCAGGAAACACAATCTCAGTCATTTTATAAATCTAAATTCATATTTTTATCTACTACAAGGAACAAAACAACTTTGGGCTCCCGATGGGAAACAGGTTGTTGCTACTGGATTCGCCCAAATCTGCTGATTTCATGTTGACTCTGATATGGACTCAATTAAGTCCATATTAGCCAGGCCCTTGAGGCAGCAAAAGAATGAACGGTTTATACTTTCTGAGATTCTTGAGCTATACTAGCACGAAAACCTGAATTTTAAAATCCTATCCCATTGCCTATGCTCTTAGTCATATCTTTGCTCTCTCTGGGCAGTAAGGGGGTGAGAGGAAGGGCGTGGGCACTGGAACAGACCCAAGTCCTTGCTCCCCGCTTCTCAGCTGCCTGAACTAGGCATCTCCACTTCCCAGAGCTTCAACAAGCTGGAGACAGGAGCTTTTTCAAAAGGTTGTGCTGAGACTCAGAAGTAGTTCAATGAATAGGAGCTTCCTTCCCCACCAATCTCACATGAGGTTCCTACAGAGAGCCTTTTACAGAAAAGGCACACTAGATTTTGACATTTTGCTATTTTTCTCAGCTTTCCTTAGATGTGGATGATGAGCTTCCTTTCTAAGGAAAGGCATATCTCGCTCAGAGATAAATGAGTTTGCACCCATCCAGGGCCTCCCAGCTTATGATGCAGCTTCCTGGGGAAACTCCACGGTAGGAACCACAGGTGTCATGTAACAGTCCCATCTTCCTTTGCAAAACTCACTGTCTACATTCCACTTGATGCTCCTGGGAGGAAGTTTCAGGGTTTCATTGATCTTCTCCAGGACAGTCTGCAGCTTTTGCTTCTGGGCAATCTCTGACTGGGTGACCTCAGCGACGTTCAGCTTCTCACTCTCAAGTTTCTCTAGGATGACAAGGGAAAAGAGAACAGCTGTTACCTTTGCCACAGACAGACCTAACCCACGCACTCACACATTCACTCACTCACTCACCATATTGAGCACTTAGTATGTGAGGGACGCTGCTCTCCTCTCCTCGTCTGGTGGTGGCACTGGTGGTGCCAGTATGTATTGTGAAAACCTTGTGATTGTGTCTTGAATCCCCAAATTATAAGATCCCAGGATCATAGAAGGAGGGCATTTAACCGAGCTTGTCATATTTGAGCTCTTTTTCCTCATTCTGAGGTTTTCCCTCTTCTTTTCACCTCTGTCTTCTTCTCCAAAGACATTCCTGTGCCCTGAGTGGAAAGCCTTCCGTGCTTGCCTGGGCAGTGGTCAAGTCCTTATCCAAGGTGTTTTGAACACTCCTGTAGTACAATATGCGTCCTGTTGAATCATATTTATGTCTTAAGGACCTTCTTTCCTTTTAAACCCACCTGGAAGGTAACTAATTTGATGTGTCCTATTTCACTAATTCTAATGCACACAACTTTTCACATTTTAACATCCCTGAAATCAGGCTGTGTCTTAAAATTGATGGCATCCTACAACTAATGACAGCCAGGTGGAAGGTATAAGAGTTATCACTGCTTCCATATGTGTGAACTTGGTCTTAGCTCTTCATAGTGTGGTCACTTCCATGTCTCAAAAAGCCTACAAGATGCTGTACAGCAGAAATTAACACAACATTGTAAATCAACTATACTTCAATAAAATAAATTTAAAAAGAGCCTACAAGAGCAATTTCAAAAAGTAGAACATAAAAATTCTAAGCAATAAGAAAGCATTGGGTAATAGTTTAATTGAAGTACTTTCTTCTCTTTGAGTGGTACTTATACCGGTATGTTTTAAAATCAATGGTTCTGGATTGCTTCAAGATGGCGGAGAAGAAGGACGTGCACTCACTCCTTCTTGAGAGAGCACTGGAATCAAAACTAACTGCTGAACAGTCATTGACAGGAAGACACTGGACCTCACCAAAAAAATACCCCACATCCAAAGACAAAGGAGAAGCCACAATGAGATGGTAGGAGGGGTGCAATCACAATAAAATCAAATCGCATAACCGCTGGGTGGGTGACTCACAAACTGGAGAATAATTATACCACAGAAGTTCACCCACTGGAGTGAAGGTTCTGAGCCCCACGTCAGGCTTCCCAACCTGGGGGTCCAGCAACGGGAGGAGGCATTCCCAGAGAATCAGACTTTGAAGGCTAGTGGGATTTGATTGCAGGACTTCGACAACACTGGGGGAAACAGAGACTCCACTCTTGGAGGGCACACACAAAGTAGTGTGTGCATCAGGACCCAGGGGAAGGAGCAGTGACCCCATAGGAGACTGAACCAGACCTACCTGCTAGTGTTGGAGGGTCTCCTGCAGAGGCGGGGGGTGGCTGTGGCTCACCATGGGGACAAGGACACTGGCAGCAGAAGTTCTGGGAAGCACTCCTTGGCATTAGCCCACCGGGGGTCCGCCATTAGCCCCACCGAAGAGCCTATAGGCTCCAGTGCTGGGTCGCCTCAGGCCAAACAACCAACAGGGAGGGAACTCAGCCCCACCCATCAGCAGAAAAGCAGATTAAAGTTTTACTGAGCTCTGCCCACCAGAGCAACACCTAGCTCTACCCACCACAGTCCCTTCCATCAGGAAGCTTGCACAAGCCTCTTAGATAGCCTCATGAGCAGAGGGCAGACAGCAGAAGCAAGAAGAACTACAATCCTGCAGCCTGTGGAATGAAAACCATATTCGCAGAAAGACAGACAAAATGAAAAGGCAGAGGACTATGTACCAGATGAAGGAACAAGATAAAACCCCATAGAAACAACTAAATGAAGTGGTGATAGGCAACCTTTCAAAAAAAGAATTCACAATAATGATAGTGAAGATGATCCAGGACCTTGGAAAAAGAATGGAGGCAAAGATCAAGAAGATTCAAGAAATGTTTAACAAAGACCTGGAAGAATTAAAGAACAAACACCTAGAATAATTAAACAACAAACAAACAGAAATGAACAATACAATAACTGAAAAGAAAAATACACTAGAAGGAATCAATAGCAGAATAACTGAGGCAGAAGAATGGATAAGTGACCTGGAAGACAGAATGGTGGAATTCACTGCCATGGAACTGAATAAAGAAAAAAGAGTGAAAAGGAATGAGGACAGTCTAAGAGACCTCTGGGACAATATTAAATGCACCAACATTATAGTGGTGTCAGAAGGAGAAGAGAGAAAGGACCTGAGAAAATATTTGAAGAGATTATAGTCGAAAATTTCCCTAAAATGGGAAAGGAAATAGCCACTCAAGTCCAGGAAGCACAGAGAACCAGGCAGGATAAACCCAAGAAGAAACACGCCAAGACACATAGTAATCAAATTGGCAAAAATTAAAGACAAAGAAAAATTATTAAAAGCAACAAGGGAAAAATGACAAATAACATAGAAGGGAACTCCCATAAGGTTAACAGCTGATTTCTTAGCAGAAACTCTACAAGCCAGAAGGGAAAGTCACGATATACTTAAAGTGATGAAAGGGAAGAATCCACAACCAAGATTACTCTCCCCAGCAAGGATCTCATTCAGATGCGATGGAGAAATCAAAAGCTTTACAGACAAGCAAAAGCTAAAAGAATTCAGCACCACCAAACCAGCTCTACAACAAATGCTAAAGGAACTTCTCTAAGTGGGAAACACAAGAGAAGAAAAAGACCTACAAAAACAAACCCAAAACAATTAAGAAAATGGTAATAGGAACATACATATCAATATTTACCTTAAACATGAATGGACTAAATGCTCCAACCAAAAGACACAGGCTCGCTGAATGGGTACAAAAGCAAGACCCATATATATGCTGTCTACAGCAGACCCACTTCAGACCTAGGGACACATACAGGCTGAAAGTGAGGGGATGGAAAAAGATATTCCATGCAAATGGAAATCAAAAGAAAGCTGAAGTAGCAATACTCATATCAGATAAAATAGACTTTAAAATAAGGAATGTTACAAGAGACAAGGAAGGACACTACATAATGATCAAGGGATCAATCCAAGAAGAAGATAAAACAATTATAAATATATATGCACCCAACACAGGAGCAACTCAATACATAAGGCAAATGCTAACAGCCATAAAAGAGGAAATTGACAGTAGCACAAAAATAGTGGGGGACTTTAACACCTCACTTACACCAATGGACAGATCACCCAGACAGAAAATTAATAATGAAACACAAGCTTTAAATGACACAATAGAACAGATAGATTTAATTGATATTTATAGGACATTCCATCTGAAAGCAGCAGATTACGCTTTCTTCTCAAGTGCACATGAAACATTCTCAAGGATAGATCACATCTTGGGTCACAAATCAAGCCTCAGTAAATTTAAGAAAACTGAAATCAAGCATCTTTTCCTACCACAACACTATGAGATTAGAAATAAATTACAGTGAAAAAAACGTAAAAAAACACAAACACAATGAGGCTAAACAATATGTTACTAAATAACCAAGAGATCACTGAAGAAATCAAAGAGGAAATCAAAAAATACCTAGAGACAAATGACAATGGAAACACAATGATCCAAAACCTACAGGATGTAGCAAAAGCAGTTCTAAGAGGGACGTTTATAGCAATACAATCCTACCTCAAGAAACAAGAAAAATTTCAAATAAACAATCTAACCTTACACCTAAAGGAACTAGAGAAAAAAGAACAAACAAAACCCAAAGTTAGTAGAAGGAAAGAAATCATAAAGATCAGAGCAGAAATAAATGAAATAGAAACAAAGAAAACAATAGCAAAGAGCAATAAAATTACAAGCTGGTTTTTAGAGAAGATAAACAAAATTGATAAACCTTTAGCCAGACTCGTCAAGAAAAAGAGGGGGAGGACTCAAATCAATAAAATTAGAAATGAAAAAGGAGAAGTTACAACGGACACTGCAGAAATACAAAGCATCCTAAGAGACTACTACAAGCAACTCTATGCAAATAAAATGGACAACCTGGAAGAAATGGACAAATACTTAGAAAGGTATAACCTTCCAAGACTGAACCAGGAAGAAACAGAAAATATGAACAGACCAATCACAAGTAATGAAATTGAAACTGTGATTAAAAATCTTCCAACAAACAAAAGTCCAGGACCAGATGGCTTCACAGGTGAAATCTATCAAACATTTAGAGAAGAGCTAACACCCATCCTTCTCAAACTCTTCCAAAAAATTGCAGAGGAAGGAACACTCCCAAGCTCATTCTTTGAGGCCACAAACAACCTGGTACCAAAACCAGACAAAGATACTACAAAAGAAGAAAATTACCAACCAATATCACTGATGAATATAGACTCAAGAATCCTCAACAAAATACCAGCAAACAGAATCCAACAGCACATTAAAAGGATCATACACCATGATCAAGTGGGATTTATCCCAGGGATGAAAGGATTCTTCAATATATGCAAATCAATCAATGTGATACACCATATGAACAAATTGAAGAATAAAAACCATATGATCATCTCAAAAGCAAAAGCTTTTTCTGCATCTCTATGACCACTTTTCTCCAGAAAGTAGGCATAGAGGGAACCTACCTCAACATAATAAAGCCTATATATGACAAACCCACAGCAAACATCATTCTCAATTGTGAAAAACTGAAAGCATTTCAGGAACAAGACAGGAACAAGAGAAGGATGTCCACTCTAGCCACTATTATTCAACATAGTTTTGGAAGTCCTAGCCACGGCAGTCAGAGAAGAAAAAGAAATAAAAGGAATACAAATTGGAAAAGAAGAAGTAAAACTGTCACTGTTTGCAGATGACATGACACTATACATAGAGAATCCTAAAGATGCCACAAGAAAACTACTAGAGCTAATCAATGAATCTGGTAAAGTTGCAGTATACGAAATTAATGCACAGAAATCTCTTGCATTCCTATAAACTAACAACAAAATATCAGAAAGAGAAATTAAGGAAACAATCCCATTCACCACTGCAACAAAAAGAACAAAATACCTAGGAATAAACCTACCTAAGGAGGTAAAAGACCTGTACTCAGAAAACTATAAGACACTGATGAAAGAAATCAAAGACGACACAAACAGATGGAGAGATATACCATGTTCTTGGATTGGAAGAATCAATATTGTGAAAATAACTACACTACCCAAAGCAATCTACAGATTCAATGCAATCCCTATCAAATTACCAATGACATTTTTTACAGAACTAGAACAAAAAATCTTAAAATTTGTATGGAGACACAAAAGACCCCAAATAGCCAAAGCGGTCTTGAGGGAAAAAAATGGAGCTGGAGGAATCGGGCTCCCTGACTTCAGACTATACTACAAAGCTACAGTAATCAAGATAACATGGTACTGGCACAAAAACAGAAATATAGATCAATGGAACAGGATAGAAAGCCCAGAGATAAACCCACGCACCTATGGTCAACTAATCTATGACAAAGGAGGCAAAGATATACAATGGAGAAAAGAAGTCTCTTCAATAAGTGGTGCTGGGAAAACTGGACAGCTACATGTAAAAGAATGAAATTAGAACACTCCCTAACACCATACACAAAAATAAACTCGAAATGGATTAAAGACCTAAATGTAAGACAGGACACTATAAAACTCTTAGAGGAAAACATAGGAAGAACACTCTTTGACATAAATCACAGCAAGATCTTTTTTGACCCACCTCCTAAAGTCATGAAAATAAAAACACAAATAAACAAATGGGACCTAATGAAACTTAAAAGCTTTTGCACAGCAAAGGAAACTACAAACAAGAAGAAAAGACAACCCTCAGAATGGGAGAAAATTTTTGCAAATGAATCAATGGACAAAGGATTAATCTCCAAAATATATAAACAGCTCATGCAGCTCAATATTAAAAAAACAAACAACCCAATCCAAAAATGGGCAGAAGACCTAAACAGACATTTCTCCAGGAAGACATACAGATGGCCAAGAGGCACATGAAAAGCTGTTCAACATCACTAATCATTAGAGAAATGCAAATCAAAACTACAATGAGGTATCACCTCACACTGGTTAGAATGGACATCATCAGAAAATCTAGAAACAACAAATGCTGGAGAGGGTGCGGAGAAAAGGGAACCCTCTTGCACTGTTGATGGGAATGTAAACTGATACAGCCACTATGGAGAACAGTGTGGAGGTGTTTTAAAAAACTAAAAATAGAACTACCCTATGACCCAGCAATCCCACTACTGGGCATATACCCAGAGAAAACCATAATTCAAAAAGACACATGCACCCCAATGTTCATTGCAGCACTATTTACAATAGTTGGGTCATGAAAGCAACCTAAATGCCCATTGACAGAGAAATGGATAAAAAACATGTGGTACATATATACAATGGAATATTACTCAGCCATAAAAAGGAACGAAATTGCGTCATTTGTAGAGACGTGGATGCACCTAGAGACTGTCATACAGAGTGAAGTCAGAAAGAGAAAAACAAATATCGTCTATTAACGCATATATGTGGAATCTAGAAAAATGGTACAGATGAACCGGTTTACAAGGCAGAAATAGAGACACAGATGTAGAAAACAAACGTATGGACACCAAGGGGGGAAAGCAGGGGTGGAGGTGATGGTGGTGTGATGAATTGGGAGATTGGGATTGACATATATAACTAACATGTATAAAATAGATAACTAATAAGAAGCTGCTGTATAAAAAAAATAAAATTCAAAAAAAATCAATGCTTCTTGTATGCAATGACATAATCCCTTAATATTAAAAGGCAAAAAAAAAAGTCTAATCATTTTATCAGTCTAAATTTATATTTTTATCGTAAAGAACAAGTCTGGATTCCCTAATGAGAAATATGTTGTCTGCTATTGGATTAACCTAATCCACTCTCCACAACTCATTCGAGGATTGATAGAACTGACTCTCTGAAACATGTTTAGAATGTCTTTTCTCCTCATTTTTAAGGGTTGACATACAAACTAATTAAACTTCAGCATACATCAATGGTTCCCCTATAGCTTACATTATCTTATTTTTCAGTAGTTTTAGCTTATCCAAGTCAAATGCCCCTTGAGTAATTCTTTGAAGATAAGGTCACCCACTGGAAAATTTCTGTAGGTTCTGTGGATTTAAGAATTCTTTTCAGTAGTCTTGATAGGATGATCTCAAGCTATTCTTACCTGTGATGGCCTGAAATGTTATCTTTCTCTTTTCTTTAGTTGCTTGATGCCATCATTCTTTATTTCTAAAGTTCAGGGATTTAACAAGCATATATCTAAATGTCTTTCTCTTGAATGTTAAACCTTTGAAAGAAACTGTGTGCCTTTTCCATTTTCAGGCCATGAATTATTACCTTGGATCCTCTCCTATTGAAGAAATGACAAGTTTTCATATTACACTGCAACTACCAGCGTTTAGTAGAGGTATGCTGGCCATTGGTAGAGGCTGCCCAAGGTACTCAGTTAAGGAAACTTCTGAAGCCTTATCTTGGCTCAGAGGGAAAGACTGCTGGGATATATTAGTGACAACTGTCTTGGGAGTGGGCTGGGTAAGTGGGGAGGGGAGGAGTGGCAGCAATGAGAACCACATTTTTGCTAGACCTGCTGTATTATATCATTGCCTATGAATTTTCATATTTATAGCCTCCTCTGACTTTGGACTACTTACAGTGAATAGGGTAGGTCTCTGAGTCTGTCTTCTAGGTCAGCAACTTTTTCTTGCACTATTGTCCATTCTGTTCTTGTTTTTTAAAAATTGGATTTTACACATTACCTACTGCAACACTCATTGTTTTTCTGTTTCCATCAATATTTTTAAGTAGTTTATTATACTAAAATTAAAATTCATTTTTCCTAAAATTAAAAAAAAATCTGTTTTTAGCATCTGGCATTTCTTATTCAGGAGAAGAGTTTCTATGGCTTTGCTTTATTTATCTGCATTACTAATATTTTAGAAAATGTAATTCTGCTTTACTTTTTCCACTTTAGTTATTATGCTTTGGATTTGTCTTCTTGCATTTAATTTTTGTTGTTGGGTACATTATTTTAGGCATTGATATTAGTATTATGTGGATTTGAGTAAAAAGACTATCTCAAAGTAACACTTATTAACAGTTTTAGGTGTATCTCTTCATGTTCATAATACACACAAGAATAGAAAGAGTTCTCTCTCTCTCATTCTCTCTGTTAATAAAAATGAGATTACAGTGTGTATATTTTTCTGCTACTGTTTTTTTTCCCATTTAAACATATATCGTGAGTATCTTTCCATGTCAATATATATGGATATACCTCATTCTTTTCGTTGTTGTTGTTGGTACTTTTGGACAACCTTCATCCATTTTATCCACCACTCCCCATCCTCTGGCAACCACCAATCTGTTCTCTGTATCTATGAACTCATTTTTGGTTTTGTTTTGTTTAGCTTCAACATATAAGTGAGATCATAAGGTATTTGTCTTTCTCTGTCTGACTTATTTCACTTAGCATAATGCCCTCGAGTTCTATCGTATTGTTGCAAATGGTAAGATTTCCTTCTTTTTATGGTTAAATAATATTCCATTGTTTGTGTGCTTATATATATACATCTCACATTTTCTTTGTCCATTCATTCATTATGGACACTTAGGTTGCTTCCATATCTTGGCTACTGTAAAGCCAAGCCATTGGCTCATGATGCAATGAACATGCGAGTTTCAGTGTCTTTTCAAGTTAGTGTTTTCATTTCCTTTGGATAAATACCTAGAAGTAGAATTGCTGGATCCTATGGTAGTTCTATTTTCAATTTTTCGAGGAACCTCCGCACTGTTTTCCACAGTGGCTGAACCAATTTACATTCCCACCAACAGTACACAACTGTTCCCTTTTTTCCACATCCTTGCCAACACTTATTTCTTATCTTTTTGATAATAGCCATTCTAACAGGTGTGAAGTGATACCTCATTGTGGTTTTGATTTCCATTGTCCTTATAATTAATGACGTTGAGCACCTTTTTATGTACCCGTTGGCCATCTGTAGGTCTTCTTTGGAAAAATGTCAGCTCCTCTGCACATTTTAAAATTGGACTGTTTGCTTTTTTGTTATTGAGGTTGTATGAGATCTTTATATATTTTGGATATTAACCCCTTATCAGGTATATGATTTGTAACTATTTTCTATCATTCCACAGGTTGCCTTTTCATTTTGTTGTTTTCCTTTGCTGTGCAGAGCTTTTTAGTTTGATGTGGTCCCACTAATTTATTTTTGCTTTTGTTGCCTTGCTTCTGGTGTCAACTCCAAAAAATCATCACCAAGACCTATGTCAAGGAACTAACTGCCTATGTTTTCTTCTAGGAGTTTTATGGTTTCAGGTCTTACATTCAAGTCTTAAATCTATTTTGAGTTAATTTTTGTGTATTGTGTAAGATAGTGGTCCAGTTTCATTCTTTTACATGTGGCTGTCCAGTTTTCCCAGCACCATTTGTTGAAGAGATTGTATATTCTCATCTCCTTGTAAATTAATTGACCATTTATCCATGAGTTTATTTCTGGGCTCTCTATTCTGTTCCATTGATTTATGTGTCTATTTTTAATGCCAAAACCATACTATTTTGATTACTATAGCTTTGTTATATAGTTTGAAATCAGAGAATGTGATTCCTCCAGCTTTGTTCTTCTTTCTCAAGATTGCTTTGCCTATATGGGGTCTTTTGTGGTTCCATGCAAATTTTAGGACTGTTTGTTCTATACCTGTGAAAAATGCCATTGGGATTTTGATAGGAATTGCATTGAATGTGTAGACTGCTTTGGGTAGAATGGATATTTTAAATAATATTTATTCTTCTAATCCATTAGTATGGAATATCTTTCCACCTATTTGTGTCTTCAATTTCTTTCATCAGTATCTTATAGTTTTCAGGATACAGGTCTTCTACCTCCTTGGTTAAATTTATTCTTAGGCATTTTATTCTTTTTTGATGTAATTTTACATGGGATTGTTTTCTTAATTTCTTTCTGATAGTTCGTTATTAGTGTATAGAAACAAAACAGATTTTTGTATATTGATTTTGTATCCTGCAACCTCACTGAATTAATTTATTAGTTCTAACTGTTTGTTGGTGGAGTCTTTAGGGTTTTCTATATACAATATCATGTCATTTGCAAATAGTGACAGTTTTACATTTTCCTGTCTTATTTGGATGCCTTTTATTTCTTTTTCTTGCCCAATTGCTCGAACTAGAACTTCTAATACTATGTTGAATAAAAGTCTCTACAGTGAGCATCCTTGTCTTCCTCCTGATCTTAGAGGAAAAGCTTTCAGCTTTTCACTACTGAGTATGATGTTAGCTGTGGGTTTGTCATATATGGCCTGTATTATGTTAAGGTATGTTCCCTCTATACCCACTTTGAGAGTTTTTATAATAAATGGAGGCTGAATTTTGTCAAACGCTTTTTTTTACATCTATTAAGATATCTTATGATTTTTATCCTTCATTTTGTTATCGTGGTGTATGACATTGATTGATTTGTGGATGCTGAACCATTCTTGCATCCATAAATACATCGCACTTGACCATGTGTACGATCCTTTTAATGTATTGTAGAATTCAGTTTGCTAATATTTTAGCATATTAAGGGTTCTTGCATCTATGTTCATCAAGGATATTGGCCTGTAATTTTCTTTTCTTATGATGTCCTTGTCTGGTTTTGGTATCAGAATAATGCTGGTCTCATAAAATGAGTTTGGAAGTGTTCCCTCCTCTTTTTTCAAAGGATTGGCATTAATTCTTCTTTAAATGTTTGGTAGCATTCACCAGTGAAGCCATCTGGTTCTGGGCTTTTGTCTGTTGGGGGGTTTTTTGATTACTGATTCAATCTTCCTACAAGTAATCAGTCTGTTCAGATTTTCTGTTTGATCATGATTCAATCTTGGTAGGTTGTAATTTTTAGTAATTTATCCATTTTTTTCTAGGTTGTCTAGGTTTTTGGTGTATAATTACTCAAAACAGTCTCTTATGATCCTTTGTATTTCTGTGGTATCAGTTGTAATGTCTCCTCTTTCATTTCTGATTTTGAGTTCTCCCTTTTTCTTGATGAGTCTAGCTAAAGGTTTGTCAATTTTGTTTATCTTTTACAAGAACCAACTATTAGTTTCATTGATGTTTTCTATTCACTTTTTAGTCTCGATATATGTCTCACTCAAACATATCATGAGTATCTTTCTATGTCAATACATATCGATATAACTCAATCTTTTTTAAAAAACTGCACTATATATTATAGAACTTATTCAACCATTCCCCTGTAGATATGCAGTCAGGTTATATTACACTTTCCCCCTATTTGTAATAAAGTTGCAGTAAACATCCTGTGTGTGTGTATTTATGTATGTATTACCAACTGATTATTACTGGTTAAAAAAAAAATGCTGTTGCCTTACAAATTTTCTTCTTAAATACAGTCATCTTACCAAATCCCCTTATTATTGTTTGAGTTTTTAACATTCTCTGGGTATGCAAGTAACATATGACGCAGTTGCCTCTATTTTGTAAGCTTATATCACTTATTTCGATTTTATGACATTTTAAGATGGAAGATTTATTTGAGACCCTCTTCTGCTATTTCTACCCTTCACATTATTTTTAAAATATTCAACCCTCAAAATTTAAGCGATCTACTCAAATATTCCCATAGGTAAATAATAATTTCATTCAGTGTTGCTAAGAATTTAAAGATAATTTCTTTTTTAAAGTCTCCTCATTACTTTTTTCTTTTTTGAATTTTATTTTATTTATTTTTTTATACAGCAGGTTCTTATTAGTTATCCATTTTATACATAATACTGTATAAATGTCAATCCCAATCTCCCAATTCATCACACCACCACCCGCACCCCCGCCACTTTCCCCCCTTGGTGTCCATACGTTTGTTCTCTTCATCTGTATCGCAATTTCTGCCCTGCAAACCGATTCATCTGTACCATTTTTCTAGGTTCCACATATATGCATTAATAGACGATATTTGTTTTTCTCTTTCTGACTTACTTCACTCTGTATGACAGTCTCTAGATCCATCCACGTCTCTACAAAGGACCCAATTTCGTTCCTTTTTATGGCTGAGTAATATTCCATTGTATACATGTACCACATCTTCTTTATCCATTCGGTCTGTCAATGGGCATTTAGGTTGCTTCCATGTCCTTACTACTGTAAATAGTGCTGCAATGAACATTGGGGTGCATGTGTCTTTTTTTTTTTTTTTTTAAAGACAGGGTCTGCTGACTTGGCCAGTTTACATATTTTTTTTTTTTTAATTTTATTTATTTATTTTTATTTATGGCTGTGTTGGGTCTTCGTTTCTGTGCGAGGGCTTTCTCTAGTTGCGGCGAGCGGGGGGGCCACTCTTCATCGCGGTGCGCGGGCCTCTCACTATCGCGGCCTCTCGTTGCGGAGCACAGGCTCCAGACGCGCAGGCTCAGTAGTTCTGGCTCACGGGCCCAGTTGCTCCGTGGCATGTGGGATCTTCCCAGATCAGGGCTCGAACCCGTGTCCCCTGCATTGGCAGGCGGACTCTCAACCACTGCACCACCAGGGAAGCCCACATGTGTCTTTTTGAATTATGGTTTTCTCTGGGTATATGCCCAGTAGTGGGATTGCTGGGTCATATGGTAATTATATTTTTAGTTTTTTAAGGAACTTCCATACTTTTCTCCATAGTGGCTGTATCAATTTACATTCCCACCAACAGTGTAAGAGGGTTCCCTTTTCTCCACACCCTCTCCAGCATTTGTTGTTGTAGATTTTCTGATGATGTCCATTCTAACCAGTGTGAGGTGATACCTCATTGTAGTTTTGATTTGCATTTCTCTAATAATTAGTGATGTTGAGCATCTTTTCATGTGCTTCTTGGCCATCTGTATGTCTTGTTTGGAGAAATGTCTGTTTAGGTCTTCTGCCCACTTTTGGATTGGGTTGTTTGTTTTTTTAATATTGAGCTGCATGAGCTGTTTATATATTTTGGAGATAATCCTTTGTCCGTTGATTCGTTTGCAAATATTTTCTCCCATTCTGAGGGTTGTCTTTTCTTCTTGTTTGTAGTTTCCTTTGCTGTGCAAAAGCTTTTAAGTTTCATGAGGTCCCATTTGTTTATTTTTGTTTTTATTTCCATTAATCTAGGAGGTGGATCAAAAAAGATCTTGCTGTGATTTATGTCAAAGAGTGTTCTTCCTATGTTTTCCTCTAAGAGTTTTATAGTGTCCGGTCTTACATTTAGCTCTCTAACCCATTTTGAGTTTATTTTTTGTATGGTGTCAGGGAGTGTTCTAATTTCATTCCTTTACATGTAGCTGTCCAGTTTTCAAAGCACCACTTATTGAAGAGACTGTCTTTTTCCATTGTATATCCTTGCCTCCTTTGTCATAGATTAGTTGACCACAGGTGCGTGGGTTTATCTCTGGGCTTTCTATCCTGTTCCATTGATCTATATTTCTGTTTTTTTTCAATATGCCAGTACCATATTGTCTTGATTGCTGGAGCTTTGTAGTATAGTCTGAAGTCAGGGAGTCTGCTTCCTCCAGCTCCGTTTTTTTCCCTCAAGACCACTTTGGCTATTCGGGGTCTTTTGTGTCTCCATACAAATTTTAAGATTTTTTGTTCTAGTTCTGTAAAAAATGTCATTGGTAATTTGATAGGGATTGCATTGAATCTGTAGATTGCTTTGGGTAGTATAGTCATTTTCACAATATTGATTCTTCCAGTCCAAGAACATGGTATATCTCTCCATCTGTTGGTATCATCTTTAATTTCTTTCATCAGTGTCTTATAGTTTTCTGCATACAGGTCTTTTGTCTCCCTAGGTAGGTTTATTCCTAAGTATTTTATTCTTTTTGTTGCAACGGTAAATGGGAGTGTTTCCTTAATTTCTCTTTCAGATTTTTCATCATTAGTGTATAGGAATGCAAGAGATTTCTGTGCATTAATTTTGTATCCTGCAATCTTACCAAATTCATTGATTAGCTCTAGTAGTTTTCTTGTGGCATCTTTAGGATTCTCTATGTATAGTATCATGTCATCTGCAAACAGTGACAGTTTTACTTCTTCTTTTCCAATTTCTATTCCTTTTATTTCTTTTTCTTCTCTGATTGCCATGGCTAGGACTTCCAAAACTATGTTGAATAATAGTGGTGAGAGTGGACATCCTTGTCTTGTTCCTAATCTTAGAGGAAATGCTTTCAGTTTTTCACCATTGAGAAAGATGTTTACTGTGCGTTTGTCGTATATGGCCTTTATTATGTTGAGGTAGGTTCCCTCTTTGCCTACTTTCTGGAGAGTTTTTATCATAAATGGGTGTTGAATTTTGTCAAAAGCTTTTTCTGCATCTATTGAGATGATCATGTGGTTTTTATTCTTCAATTTGTTCATATGGTGTGTCACATTGATTGATTTCGGTATATTGAAGAATCCTTGCATCCCTGGGATAAATCCCACTTCATCATGGTGTATGATCCTTTTAATGTGCTGTTGGATTCTGTTTGCTGGTATTTTGTTGAGGATTTTTGCATCTCTATTCATGAGTGATATTGGTCTATAATTTTCTTCTATTGTAGTATCTCTGTCTGGTTTTGGTATCAGGGTGATGGTGGCTCATAGAATGAGTTTGGGAGTGTTCCTTCCTCTGCAATTTTTTGGAAGAGTTTGAGAAGGATGGGTGTTAGCTCTTCTCTAAATGTTTGATAGATTTCACCTGTGAAGCCATCTGGTCCTGGACTTTTGTTTGTTGGAAGATTTTTAATCACAGTTTCAATTTCATTACTGGTGATTGGTCTGTTCATATTTTCTGTTTCTTCCTTGTTCAGTCTTGGAAGGTTATACTTTTCTAAGAATTTGTCCATTTTTTTCCAGGTTGTCCATTTTATTGGCATAGAGTTGCTTGTAGTAGTCTCTTAGGATGCTTTGTATTTCTGCAGTGTCCGTTGTAACTTCTCCTTTTTCATTTCTAATTTTATTGATTTGAGTCCTCTCCCTGTTTTTCTTGATGAGTCTAGCTAATGGTTTATCCATTTTGTTTATCTTCTCAAAGAACCAGCTTTTCGGTTTATTGATCTTTGCAACTGTTTTCTTTGTTTCCATTTCATTTATTTCTTCTCTGATCTTTATGATTTCTTTCCTTCTACTAACTTTGGGTTTTGTTTGTTCTTTTTTCTGTAGTTCCTTTAGGTGTAAAGTTAGATTGCTTATTTGACACGTTTGTTGTTTCTTGAGGTAGGATTGTATTGCTATAAACGTCCCTCTTAGAACTGCTTTTGCTGCATCCCTTAGGTTTTGGATCATCGTGTTTCCATTGTCATTTGTCTCTAGGTATTTTTTGATTTCCTCTTTGATTTCTTCAGTGATCTCTTGGTTATTTAGTAACGTATTGTTTAGCCACCATGTGTTTGTGTTTTTTACCTTTTTTCCCCTGTAATTCATTTCTAATCTCATAGCGTTGTGTTCAGAAAAGATGCTTGATATGATTTCAGTTTTCCTAAATTTACTGAGGCTTGATTTGGGACCCAAGATATGATCTATCCTGGAGAATGTTCCGTGTGCACTTGAGAAGAAAGTGTAGTCTGCTGTTTTTGGATGGAATGTTCTATAAATATCAATTAAATGTATCTGTTCTATTGTGTCATTTAAAGCTTGTGTTTTGTTATTAATTTTCTGTTTGGATGATCTGTCCATGGGTGTAAGTGAGGTGTTAAAAGTCCCCCACTATTACTGTGTTACTGTCAATTTCCTCTTTTATAGCTGTTAGCAGTTGCCTTGAGGTATTGAGGTGCTCCTACGTTGGGTGCATATATATTTATAATTGTTATATCTTCTTCTTGGATTGATCCCTTGATCATTATGTAGTGTCCTTCTTGTCTCTTATAATAGTCTTTATGTTAAAGTCTACTTTATCTGATATGAGTATTGCTACTTCAGCTTTCTTTTGATTTCCATTTGCATGGAATATCTTTTTCCATCCCCTTTCAGTCGTATGTGTCCCTAGGTCTGAAGTGGGTCTGCTGTAGACAGCATATATATGGGTCTTGCTTTTGTACCCATTCAGCAAGCCTGTGTCTTTTGGTTGGAGCATTTAGTCCATTCATGTTTAAGGTAAATATTGATATGTATGTTCCTATTACCATTTTCTTAATTGTTTTGGGTTTGTTTTTGTAGGTCTTTTTCTTCTCTTGTGTTTCCCACTTAGAGAAGTTCCTTTAGCATTTGTTGTAGAGCTGGTTTGGTGGTGCTGAATTCTCTTAGCTTTTGCTTGTCTGTAAAGCTTTTGATTTCTCCATTGCATCTGAATGAGATCCTTGCCGGGTAGAGTAATCTTGGTTGTCGGTTCTTCCCTTTCATCACTTTAAATATGTCATGCCTCTCCCTCCTGGCTTGTAGAGTTTCTGCTGAGAAATCAGCTGTTAACCTTATGGGAGTTCCCTTGTATGTTATTTGTCATTTTTCCCTTGCTGCTTTCAATAATTTTTCTTTGTCTTTAATTTTTGCCAATTTGATTACTATGTGTCTCGGCGTGTTTCTCCTTGGGTTTATCCTGCCTGGGACTCTCTGCGCTTCCTGGACTTGGGTGGCTATTTCCTTTCCCATGTTAGGGAAGTTTTCGACTATAATCTCTTCAAATATCTTCTCAGATCCTTTCTCTCTCTCTTCTCCTTCTGGGACCCCTATAATGTGAATGTTGTTGTGTTTAATGTTGTCCCAGCAGTCTCCTGGCTCTCTTCATTTCTTTTCATTCGTTTTTCTTTATTCTGTTACACAGCAGTGAATTCCACCATTCTGTCTTCCAGGTCACTCATCTGTTCTTCTGCCTCAGTTATTCTGCTATTGATTCCTTCTAGTGTATTTTTCATTTCAGGTATTGTATTGTTCATCTCTGTTTGTGTGTTCTTTAATTCTTCCAGGTCTTTGTTAAACATTTCTTGCATCTTCTCGATCTTTGCCTCCATTCTTTTTCCGAGGTCCTGCATCATCTTCACTATCATTATTCTGAATTCTTCTTTTGGAAGGTTGCCTATCTCCACTTCATTTAGTTGCTTTTCTGGGGTTTTATCTTGTTCCTTCATCTGGTACATAGCCCTCTGCCTTTTCATCTTGTCTATCTTTCTGTGAATGTGGTTTTTGTTCCACAGGCTGCAGGATTGTAGTTTTTTTGCTTCTAAAAGAAGGTATTTTCAATTCAATGCATATAGAGCTTCTGCTAGTGATGGAGGGTCTCCTGCAGAGGCAGGGGACAGCTGTGGCTCACCATGGGGACAAGGACACTGGCAGCAGAAGTTCTGGGAAGTACTCCATGGTGTGATCCCTCCCAGAGTCTGCCATTAGCCCCACCAAAGGGTCTGTAGTCTCCTCATTTTCTTTATTCAGCTAATTTCAGCTAGCTCTGTGAAAATTTTCTACTGATAAAATTTTTTTTTTATTCTTCCAGGAAATTGCTTCTCTCGTGTTTTTATAGTTCTGCAAATTGTTCATCATTAGTTTAACTTGTTATAAAGTACTAGGCATGATTTTGAAGTAGGATGCTATTTAGAAAATTTTCTCACGTAGGGTTATTTTGTGAATCTTTCAGTTGTTTTTGAAGTTAGCATCCAAATATGCTTTTGAAACAATGAAACAGTATTCAAAAAGTTCTGAAGTATCAAGACAGGACAGAATAAACTCAATTATTCTGAATGACAGAAGGACTGATATGTTCTAACAAACAGAGTTGCCATATATATCATACTATATTAATGTAACCACCCTTCAAAGAATTAGAATACATAAAATACTCCGTCCAGTATAAGAAATTCTGTTATTATATTTTTGTTTCCAGAAACATGGAGATGGTTAGTTTAAAAAAAATTTTTTTTTATTGCATCATGGCCAAAGAATTTGGTCTATATGATAAATTGTTGAGACTTACTTTATGGACATAAGCAAATTTTGTAAGTGTTCCATACAGTTGAAAAGAATGAGAATACTCCAGTTTGGGGGTGTTGCTGGTTAATTACATTGTCCACATCTTCTCTAGCCTTATGAACTTTTTCCTTAATGTGTTATTAAGAGAAATATGTAATGGCAGATTTGTCAACTTCTTGTAATTCTGACTGGCATTTTAAATTTTTATATATTTAATGCACAAAAGTGTGTTAGGTTTAAAATGTCCATATTTTCCTAGTAATTTAATCTCATTAATATGTAGAGACTTGCTGTAGTGATGCTTTTTGCCTTAGTCTATTTCATTTGATATTAAAATAGTTACACCAGCTTTCTTTTAATTAGTATTAGTCTAGTATATATGATTACTTCCATTCTTTTTCTTTCAACCCTTCTGTGTCTTCATGGTACTAAGACTATCTCTAGTAAAGAGCATACAGCAAGATTTTATTTTGTTATCCAATCTGACGATCTTTGTCTTTTAAATGGATAAAGCCAATTTACATTGATTGCCTTTACGAATATACTTGGATTCACTTCTACCAACTTATTTTAAACTTTATACTACTCTACTTTTCTGATTCTTTATGTCCTGCTTCCATCCTTGTTGCTTCTTAGATTAAGGTTTCTATTCCCTCTCATTTCATTTTCTCCCTATTAAAAGTAGGGAGGTTATACACTGTTTTATTATCTTAGTGGCTTCCCTAGAAAATTTATCATGTGTATTTAACTTAACAGAGTCCTATGTTAATTAATCTCTTTATCCGCATAATAAATAATACAAGAACCTCAGCACACTCTAACTCAAATCACTCTTCCTGACTTAAGTGCCTTAGTTGTGTGGGATTCTGATTCTATCTTCATTTTTTGTTGCATTTCAGATCTTTTCTTGGGGGGGGTTCACTTTCCTTCTTTGTGGAGAACACCCTTTAGAAACTCCTTTTAGTGAGGGTCTTTTCGTAGTAAACCCTCTCACTTCATGTTTGCTTAAAATGCCTTTTTTCCCCATTTTTAAAACATAGGTTTTTTGGTGTGTTTTTTTCCTGGATATAAACCTGTAAGTTAACAATATTTTTTCTGCACTTTGAAAACATCATTCCAACAGCTTTGGGATTTGATTGTTCCTGAGGAAAGACAGCTTTCAGTCTGTTGTTCCTTTATAGGTAATCTCTTTTTTTCTCTCTGCTTTTAATCTTTTCTTTGTCTTTAGTGTTTTTAGGTATCATTATGAAGTTTTCTTGTTAATTATCCTGTTTGGGATTCCCTGAGATTCCTGAATATGAGACTTCATATCTTTCACCAATCTTGAAAATTTTTAATTCATTATGTCTTTAAATATTGACTATACTCCATTCTCTTTCTTTTCTCCTGCTAGAATTCCAATTAGCCATATGTTGGATTTTCTTAATCTCTATGTCTTTTAATTCTCACTTTCCACTCCATTGTCTTTCTAGTACTGCATTCTGGGTAATTTCTTCAATGCCATCTTCCAGCTCATCAATTCCTTCTTCAGCTGTGTCTAATCCATTGAGGTTTCTAATTTCATTATTCCATTTTTTCCCATTTCTAGAAGTTCTATGTAGTTCTCTCATATATGCCTGTCCAATTTTGATAGTTACTTGTTCTTTTATCATCCTTTCAATAGTCTTAAAACTTTTATTTTGACATATTAAATATATTTTCTATTCCATAACTGATCAATTGCTAATATCCATAGCATTTGTGGGATGAATCTGCAGTTTATTGTTTTGGTTTATGCTGCCCATGGTGGCTTCCTTTCATGTGTTTGTTGATTTCTGATTTTGAGCTCATTTACCTTGGAATTTTACCTCTGGGAATTTTTTGTGGCCTGGGTTTAAAGTTCATTCCTTTAAAGAGGCATATGTTTCCTTCTGCCTTGGGGAACACTAATAACTTGGAATAACTTTTAACTACATTTTCAGCTTGGGGCATTTAAAGCCACATAAGTACTGTGAATCCTAGTCCTAAAATCTGTGTGAGTACAGACATTTGATGATAAGGAATTATCAGTGCAGACTTCTTCTTTGTCCTGTTCCATTCATATCCAAGGCTGAGATAGACATTTATCCTTACTGCCCCTCTCTGTGGGACAAGATTGTTTTAGTTTACCCCCTGAAAGTGTTACCCTTCAGAGACACTGGCTCTATTCAGGGGTCTCTGATTCAATTCCCCTTCCTTTCAGACTTCAGGCTTTGTGTCTTGGCCCCGTAAGTGTGAACCATTAAACCTCAGGCTAATTAGGCCATTAGAAATTAACACTTATTTTACTGGATTTACACTTCCTTGTTGCTTTTGGCATCAGTAGGATTTCCTTCCCTTCCAGCTTAGCCATGCAAAACAAAAATACATTTTTTAAGGCTTATCCAGATTTTTAAACTATGCAGACCAAGAGGATTTGCTTGAACATTTAGTTAGCCATAATGTTCAACCTGAAAATCTATTTCCTTATCTTATGACATTAGCTTGTATATCCAAAACACTTATAATTGTGATGATAGCCATCATCTCTGACTTGTTCCTAATACCATGTCTTTGATATTTCACTATGTAATGTGTTCACTGTTAGGTTTTGTATAAATGGTCTTTATCATATTTAGGTGGTTTCCTTTTCTTCCTATTTTACTTGGGATAGCTGTTGAAATGTATGAAGTATTATTTGACATCCACCGATAGATTCAGTTTTGCTACTGAAATTTACATATGCACTCTACCATTTTTTATAAAATTGAGAATATACAAACATGGAAAAACTTCAAGCTGTAAGAATTAAGTCCCCTCTTCCCATTGCAGTCCCAAGTTCCCTAGTTCCACACCATAGAGAGTTTATTGTGACTTACCAGAGATATTCTCTACATACTCAATCATTAGATGTATCTCTTAATGCACACGCACAGTGACATATATATACACACAGTACCGTACCATACTTTTTTTACTTAGTAACACACTCTAGAGAGCTTCTCTACTACTTATAAACAAAAGAATAAGAATAAAAAGACTTTCATCCAGCTTTTGAGTTTTTCAGAGACCAGAAAATGTCTCGTCCAGCTTAAGAATACCAGTATACATTATCTTCAATTATCTTAGAATCAGTGACTATCATAGCAATACCTAGGGCAGTGCTGTCCAAAAGAACTTTCTGCTATGATGGAAATGCTCATTTCTGCACTATTCAATATGGTGGCCACTAGACACATTTGGCTAGGGAACATTTGAAATGTAGTTGGTGTGACTAAGTAAAGGAATTTTTAATTTTAATTACTTGTAATAGCTACATGTGGTTAGTGGGTACTGTATTGAACAGCTCAGCTGTACAGTTGCACAGGCCATCTTCCTGGTTTTACAGAAGAGTGACCTGAGCTGCAGAGAAATGTTTTAGTGGCAGAACCAGGATTGGAACTCAGATCTCCTATCTTTCTCTTCATTCCTCTTTCAATATTAGCATAGCTGCTACTTCAGCCTAAGTACTTTTTTGGGTGTAGGGAAGTGACTCTCAAAACCAATATGACCAAACCCTTCAAGATGCTGCTCTTCCAGGGACTCATGGAATCATCCCTATTTAACACCCATCACTTAGGGTCAGCCTGGTTTACTTCAGCTGCTCATTCCCTACATCACTAGGTTCTCTTAAAGCTTTTCCCCATCTATACTGCCACTCCTCTAGTTCGACACCATTACTATCTTATAAAAGGATGCTTTGCTGGCGTTTCCTCTACTGCCTCTGAGCAACCCTCCTGCTGCTCCTATTTCTGATCATGGTGTTTTGTTCACAAGCTCTCAGCAGTTACCACTGGGCACTGAATATAGTCTAAAATTTTTACTGCAAGGTCCTCTATAATGCAAGCTCATCTTCTTTCTTTAAACAAGTTTCTCATTTTAGAATGTTTTTTAGATTTATAGAAAAGCTGAAATGGCAGTTCAGATACTTCCTACATATCCTAAATCCAGGTTCACCTACTGTTAACCTCTTACATTACTACAGTACATCTGTCACAACTAATGAACTGACATTAGTACATGACTATTAACTAAACTCCATATTTATTTGGGTTTCACTAGTTTTTACTTCACATCCTTTTTCTGTTCACACCTATTCATCATTACCTGCCTCATGTCTTCTGTTCTAGAATCATTTTTTCAGAGATGCCTGGTTTTTCAAGACCTTGACAGTTTTGAAGAGTACTGGGTTTTTCCTATATTTTTCTCATGGTTAGACTGGGGATTTTGGAGAGGAAGACCACAGAGGTGAAGTGCCCTTTTCATCGCATCTTATCAAGGGCACATGCTATCAATGTGACTTATCAATGGTGGCGCTAACTTTGATTTGGCCAAAGTAGTGTCTGTTCGAGGTTCCTCCACTCCATACACTAATCATTGGAAGCCAGTCACTAAATCCAGTCCACTTCAGGGATGGGGAGTTAACTTCTACTTCCTTGAAGGAGTTACAAATTAATAACTTATTTGAAAATACTCTGTAAAGAAGATTTGTCTCTTCTCCCTCATTTATTTATTCAGCTATTTATTGATATCAATATGGACTTAAGGATATTTATTTTAGACTTTGGGTTATAATCCAATATTATTGTTACTCATTTTCTTGCTCAAATTTCCACCTTTAGCCATTGGGAGCTCTCTCAGATGGGCCCTGAACACTTTCAACATGCTGCCCCATAGATATATTTTTTTCCCCTAGTGCCTCTTTTTGGCACTGCAAGATGCTCCAGGCTCATCTGTATGCCCTGCTCCAGTCCTAGAGTCTGCTGATACTCCAGAAGCCCTGGTTTCTATTATTGGAGACCGGTGTTAGAAACCAAGGTCTGGGTGCTGGTTCCCATCTTCTTTGTTAGCCCCACACCCCACTCAACCAATGCTGATGGTTACCTACCCATGTGCTCCTGTCTCTATAACACTCTCTCTCCACTCACACTGAAATCCACAGGTGCTTACCAGCAACATTTTTTACTAGAATGTTCTTCTCCTCCTTCATCTGGCTGAAATTCTGCTCCTTCCAGAAGGCCTGATTCAAAATGCCGCCTCTTTCATGATGCCTTTCCAAATCTTCAACTTGACAGCCCACAGCCCTTCATAGTACCAGGTTGTGAGCTACCTAAAGGCGGTGCTGTGATGTATTTACATCCATATCCCTAAACTCAGCAGTAGGACATAGCAAATTAAATGGCTATTGCTTGACGTATATTAATTGACTAGATTAAGGTCAGTGTAAGATGTACTCTTTAGGGTCTACCAGGGAAAACGAACTACACACACATACCCAACACAAAACAAAAAACCCTCCTGCAGAGCCTTTATGTCCAAGGGACCCTTCCTGGTCTCATGCCCGAAGAACATACCCTGTTTCAGTCATATGTTATTGCGAAAACCAGAAGGGAGAGCCTTATGACTTCCATCCCTCAGAAAAGGCCTTTTCTGTTCCCAGTTACACGCACATGTTCAAAGATTAGGATCAGGGGACTCTAACATGCCATAAGGCAAACTGCAGAGCTGTCCCAAGTCAGGAAACCTCAATAGGAAACAGGCAGCAGTCCATGGTCAAATGAAATGATGACCTGGGATAGGCATTTCCCTAGAATCCTTTGCCTCCTGCCTTTCTCACTCAGTCACATCTACCGCCTACGGGATGTGATGTTGGGGATGCAAATATAGCAAGGTGACCATGGATGCACCTGCATGCTGAGACGCTGGGAAATGTGTCCCAACTTCAAACCATTCTGGGACTTTGTTATTGGTGCACTGGGGTAAAAGAATACCCGGGGGAACTGAGGATATTGCATCTATCAGTCGCCCTGAGAAGAGGCTAATCCTGGGATAAAAGATGAGGTGAATTTCCGTCAGGGGCTAGGGAGAAA
Source organism: Eubalaena glacialis (assembly GCF_028564815.1). NCBI lineage: Eukaryota > Metazoa > Chordata > Mammalia > Artiodactyla > Balaenidae > Eubalaena > Eubalaena glacialis. Next base: position 77,887,123 of record NC_083725.1, on the reverse strand, counting down.
CTTCCTCTTCATTCTTGGGGGTGGGAAGTTTTTGTTCTGAGGTGTGGAAAGGGCTGGAGCCATTGTCATAAGAGGATGGGGGTGGGCACCATAAAGAGGCAGGCCAAAGTGGCCAGCATCTGACCTTTCCCAGGCGGCGACACCAATGGTACAGAGAAATGGCCAGTGTCGGGAGGAGCAGTCCTTAAAGTAGAAGTTGCACCCTCTCGTCTTCCTGGATGATGCTGATACCCCTTCCCTGAGTTCCCTGCATTCACCTGCCACGGCAGGCAGCTCTCAGCAAGCTGACGTTTCCTATCTCCGGCCCTGAAGCGCTCGCTCGCCTTCTCTACCAGGAGTACAATCCAGGGGTTCTTAATTCCTACACAATCCTCAACCACACAGTGATGGGAGCCATAGGGTAAATGTCCCTGCTCCCTGTCCTGAGTAGGGTGATTTTGAGGGGTGGTGTCACCTTGTTTCTCAGAGGGACCCCCGCAGCCCTGAGCCCTGGTTGCAAACAGAGCTGTCATCCTTATTAATGCACCCTGAATGGTGTTTCTCTCTTCCTCTCTTACATTCCCCACTTGATCACCTGTACTTTCTAAGATCACCCCTCACATAAACTTCCTCCACTCAGATATGCTGCCAGGGCAAGAGGGAAGACGCAGAGAACAGAGGCAGCAGTGGGCAGCTGGGCTAGGCAGCTCAGAAAGAAGGACCTGGGGGAGGCTGCACCAGAAGAATTTCCCAGACTTGCCTAGGGACTCAGAAGGGCAAGTAGACCGGGCACTGATGCTGAGCAAGTAGCATCTGGCCACACAGAGGAGCAGCAGGTATGATGCCGCCCTCTCAGAGCTCATGATCAGAGAGCACCCAGTCAGACAGTCCACCTGTCATCTCAGGGATGCTCAACTCTTCAGAATTTCACCCTAACAATAACACACACGCACCTCTGGCCCAGAGATCCCTGCCTTGGCATCTTGCTCATTTCTGGGTTGAGTCCTTGCTCCATGATGTCATCAGCATGGCTTCCCGGATTCCAGGTCCATATCCTGCTCCCGAGATGTGACTCGGCGTATCTGGACTCCTGAAGGTCGCTATGCCATTTTAATTTTTTTCTAAACGCCAGTATTTCATAGTTAGTTTACTAATCCCAAACTCAGCCCCCTCCTACTCTCCATGCCCAGCCCCAGTACAATTTGAAGCTGAATTTCTGGAAATGATCATGCCTGCTTCATCTTAGTACCACCAGGTAATAGTACCGTACCCACACATGGACGTTTACTTGTATGACAGGTAGCCAGTTAAAAACACCAAGTAATGTGCCCAGATACTGATTTCTAAACACCATTCTCTAATAAAAGAAACTGGGGCTCCTTGGAGAAGTAGTTGATTCTAGGGCCAGAGTAAAAGTGAAATATAAGATGAGCCTGGAGCATCTTATGATATGAGAAAGTAAAGAAGTGCTAAGAAAAAAAAATATGGGGCAGCATGTCCAGGAAGTGCCCAGGAGCCAACCTGAAAGAGCTCCTAGTGGTCAAAGTGGGAAGTATATGAGCAAAACATGAATAATGATAATATTGATGATAACCTAAAGTATAAAATAAGTATCTTTGTATCCGTACTGATGTAAATAAATAAGTAAATGAGGGACAAGGGACAACTTTTCCTTACAGAAGACTTCCAATTAATAAATGTGAAGGAATAGGAAAACAGAAAAATAGAAAACCTCCACTAGGCCACCACAGTAATAACCGGCAGACATGCTCCACCAATTACAATTAGTGGGAGGAGTGTAAGGAGAAGCAAGATATTTGCAAAGTCTTAAAGTATCTCCCCACAAATAAATTAATAACAAAGAGAAAAATAGCAACTTTACAGTGAAGGAATCTGGCAGACACCACCTTAACTGAGTGGTCAATGTTAACATCAGCAGTGATAAGACATGTTAACATTGTGTTTGCCCTGATATGATGCCCTGAGGACACATCAGCTCCGTGGTGTCCTTCCCCAAAACATATCACCTTACTCTAATCATGAGACTACATCAGACAGACCCAAATTGGGGGAGATTCTGCAACATAACTAACCAGTCCGCTTCAAAAGCACCAAGGTCATGAAAGACAGGAAAGACTGTCCCAAACAGGAGGGGACACAGGAGATGTGACAACTGAATGTAACGGGCCATCTTGGGTTACCCCCTAGAACTGAGAAAGGACATGAATGTAAAAACTGGTGAAATCCAAATAAATTCTGTGATTCAATTAAGCATTGTCCTCAGGTTAATTTCTTTTTTTTTAAAATTTATTCATTTTTATTTATTTGTTTTTGGCTGCACTGGGTCTTCGTTGCTGCACGCGTGCTTTCTCTAGTTGCAGCAAGCGGGGGCTCCTCTTTGTTGCGGTGCGCGGGCTTCTCTTTGCAGTGGCTTCTCTTGTTGCGGAGCACGGGCTCTAGGCATGTGGGCTTCAATAGTTGTGGCATGTGGGTTCAGTAGTTGTGGCGCACGGGCTTAGCTGCTCCGCAGCATGTGGGATCTTCCCGGACCAGGGCTCGAACCCGTGTCCCCTGCATAGGCAGGTGGATTCTTAACCACTGTGCCACCAGGGAAGCCCGAGGTTAATTTCTTAGTTTTGATGCTTGCCCTATGGTTGGTAAGATGCTAACATTAGAGGAAGCTGAGTAAGGGAAGACGGGAACTCTCTGGACTGTCTCTGCAGCTCTACTATAAGTGTAAAATTAGTTCAAGGGGCTTCCCTGGTGTCGCAGTGGTTAAGAATCTGCCTGCCAATACAGTGGACATGGGTTCGAGCCCTGGTCCGGGAAGATCTCATAGGCCGCAGAGCAGCTAAGCCCGTGTGCCACAACTACAGAGCCTGCGCTCTAGAGATCGTGAGCCACAACTACTAAGCCCGTGTGCCGCAACTGCTGAAGCCCGCGTGCCTAGAGCCCATGTTCTGCAACAAGAGAATCCACCGCAATGAGAAGCCCGCGCACCGCAACGAAGAGTAGCCCCTGCTCGCAGGTTCTAGAGAAAGCCCACACACAGCAAAGAAGACCCAACGCAGCCAAAAATAAATAACATTAAATAAATAAATAAATAAAATTAGTTCAAAATAAAAAAGTTTTAAAGAAACAGAGAAAGCCCTCACACAGAAACAAAGACCCAACACAGCCAAAAATAAATAAATAAATTTGTTAAAAAAAAAAAAAAAAAGAAATGGGACGGTTTGACACACACACACACACATATATGGGAACACAGTTGTCAGAACTGTGAGTAACAGAATATGAGGGAAGAGGAAGGAGCTACACACGATGACCCCCAGGTTTGTAATCTGTGGTCATAATAGCACTCCTCAAGGTGGAAAACAGATTGGGCTTGGGGAGGAGGAAGATAAGCTCAGTTTGGGGCAGGCTGGTTATAGGTGCCTGTGTGACAGCCAGGTGGGCAGGTGAAAGATAACCTTACTTACAGCTTCAAAGAGAAAGCCATTCCAGAGATAGAGACCTGAGAATGATGATCATATAGCTGATGGTGGAAACTATAGGTGTGGATGAAATCACCCAGGAAGAGGGTATGAAAGAAAAAGAGAAGGGGGCCAAGGATGGAAGGTGGAGGAACCCCAACCATTACAGAAAGAAGAACAGATGAGGAGGACTGAGAAGTGGGTGTCAGAGGTGGAAGAGGACCCGAGGAGCATGAGGTCACAGAAACCGTCAGGCTGGGGTAGGGGGGGGTGAGATGTTCAGTAGTGTCAAATGCCACTGCGTAAGAAGAGCGCTTAATTGACACTGGTGACCTGGGAAGGAAAAGTTGATGGGAAGGTGGTGGCACCCAGCCTGTACCTAAGGAGTGAATGCTTAGTGGTGGGAAAGCAGAACAGGGAGTGCCAAACATTATTTTGAGAAACGTGGTTGGGAAAGAGGAAAGAAAAATAGCCAGAGGGGAACTCAAGGTCAGAGGGGTCACCCAAAACTCCGTCTCCAGACTGATTCCTCCCAGGAGTTCCTGACACATATTTTCAACTGCAAACTAGTTCTCTCCACTGCGTACTCTGCCTGTAGCTTTTGAATGTGTATGTCTAGCCTTAGACCTACAACGGTTCTACACTTAAGTTGACAAAAGAGGCATCACCTCCCCTGTGAATCACATTTTCAACATGAACATTGAGATCTGAGATGATCTAACCTGACTGTACTTGATGCCTGACTTGCGGCGGCACGGATCATGCTGGACAGTTTTGTAACCATTCCCGGAGGTGAGATTGCTCATGACCACGTTCCATCACTGCACAGCCATGTTCCACCCCTGCTTTCAAAGCCCAGCGTAGAACACTTCCAGACAGTTTCAGATCCCGACTAGAAATTTGCTGGCGGGGTTAAAAGCTACAGTCACTAGGAGAGATGCTCAGTGAGGCTCACGGCTTTTTCACATCTGCATGTGCCAAAGATGTTTCATTCCTCTCCGTGTTCAGTTGCATTCACAAGCCTTTAGATATGAACACTCATTAATATTGACGTTTGAGTACCGAATCGGCTTAGCTTCCTAGAAATTACTAGATTTTATACTATTCATTCATTCATTCAATATACATTGATTAAGTGCTGGGCAACATGTTAGTACTGGAGAAGACTGGATAAATAAATGCGAAGAGGTTCCTTTCCTTGAGAAGCCCACATACACTTACATAAACAGCTACAAACAACATGGAATATCCTATAATAATAAAGCCATGTATATTATGTATACACGTCTGTGTGTGTCTATATAATAAAGCATTATGTTATGTATACGTCTGTGTATCTATATAACAAAGGCAAGTATGTTATGTATACGTCTGAGCATATCTATATAACAAAGGTACCTATGTTATGTATATGTCTATGTGTATCTATATAATAAAGGCATGTATGTTATGTACATGCGTGTGCATCCATGTAATAAAGACATGCATGTTATGTATACATGTGTATCTGTTTCTGAGGGAACACAGACGACAGCATGACTATCTCTTCCAGATGTGACTGGGTTGTGAGGGGTATGAGAGGGAGGCACGTTCAGTTGACTGTAGAGATTGGAAGGATGAGCAATGATGGTTTGCCTCGGTGGATAAAGGAGGAAGAAGGGCCCTAGAGGCAGAAGGAATAGCAAGTGCAAAAGTAGAGAGGTGAGAATATGCCCGGCATATGTCATAATGTGGTGATGGTGTTCATAAACATAACAAAACCACCAAGGAAATGACGAAAGACACTGACTGGGCACTCACTGTGCATCAGGTGCTATTCTAAGCACTTTACATGGCATGAGCCACGTGTGTGAGTGGTCAGAGGTGAGGCTGACAAGACAGCTGGGGATCGGATGATGAAATGTTTTGAATGTTGTACTAATAGGCCTGGACTTTGTCCCACAGGTAGGGGAGAGTGAGTACTGGCAAGATGAGACTTGCAATTGAAAAAGGTTCCTCAGCGAGCTGTGTGGGGAACGGGTTGGAGGAGGTGAGATGGAAAGCAAAGAGGTGAGTCGGGAAATTGTTTCAACAGTTCAGACAAGTGAAAATTGCAGGGAGGAGGGATGCGGGAGAGAATTCTGAGCAAGAAACGGGCCTTGGAGACCCCCCGCCCCGCCCCACAGCCATGGGGGGGCAAGGAAGAGGGGAAGGGGTTCTAGTCACTCAGAGGGGCAGGAACATCTTCAGGAAAGCGGATGAGCTCAGCGTGAGGTGCACGCAGGTGGAGGTGCCGAGTGGAGTGGGCAGCTAAGAATGAAAGTCTAGAACTTGGGGCAGTGGTTAGGATGAGAGAAAGTGGGGCGCAGAGAGGGGAAGTCCAAATCCAGTCAAGTTGAATCTGTCCTTTCATCACCAAGCTCACCCTGAAGTCTCCCGTCCCTGCCTCCTCCACACTTTCACACAACAGCTATGAATGGATACAGGGACACATACCCTTCCAGACGCAAGTTACCTGGAGACGCACAGGGGCCAAGCATCATAAAGCGCATACTTGCACCAACCTAGACAGAGATACGCAGAGGAACACACACACACACACACACACACACACACACACACACACACACGGGGCCATAGATCACAGAGGTACACATACACACACAAACACACATACATACACACAGGTCCATAGGAGAGCGGCACACAAACACATACATGCATCTCCACACACATGTAAACAGACCTACAGAGGTCACAGGAGCACAATTTTCTGGAGAGGGCGAGGCATGTATTCCAGTGTACGGTGGAGTCTTTCCATGCTGATGACCCTCGGCTGTGAGGGGGAGTAGCCCCATCTGGTCACAAAGACTCCCTTTGCAATGCATTCATGTAAAACATTCCAAGAGGACATCTAACTGATCTGTTATCCCACGCAGGACCCATTCCTATTCCATTCCAGGTGGACTGCTGTGAACGGAGAACAACTCTAAACTAGGAGATTAAAGACATCCACTGCAATATTCAACTCTCCTCTTACCAAAAAGCTTCTGCAGGACTTGGCCATCATATAAATCTTCAGCCAGGTCTTTCACAATGATTCTTTCTCCAACCAAAACATCATTAATCCAGTCAATTAATACCTACACAGAGAGAGACAGAATAAGAGAAGAGTCATGGGGTATTTTCTTATAGAACAGCTTTCTCATCCTGGACGGTTAAAATTTAAATGAACTTCAGATTTTGAAAGGAACAGAACTATCCAAATGACCCAGTATGTGGACAAGCTGTGAGTGGGAGCCCCAGTGGCCCTGTTAACTTTCAGGTATGAGCTCTTCTAGTGCTGATGGCACCAGTGTCTCTGCTAATACCTCTGGCCGCTATCATTCCTTCCCCGAATGGCAAGCAACGTTCGCACATTGCTTGGCTGTGTGGTTTTGTACCGGCAGGAGTATGGGCTTTGGAGTTATGCAAACTGAGGTTGAAAACCCCACTTTACCTACTAATTAATTTGCGCATCTCTGGGATCTATGGACATCTGTGTGTGTGTGTGTGTGTCTGTGTGTGTGTGTGTGTGTGTGTGTGTGTGTACCTCTGTCATCCATGGACCTCTGTGTGTGTACCTCTGTGACCTATGAATCTAAGGCAAACTAGTTATCTGCTCTGAGCCTCTGATTCCCCACCTCTATAACTGAGGTTGAAGATACCTCCCACACTAGGTGGTAGAAAAGAATTACAGGAATTCCCTGGTGGTCTCTGTGCTTCCACTGGTTAGGACTCCGCGCTTCCACTGCAGGGGGCATGGGTTTGATCCCTGGTCGGGGAACTAAGATCCCGCATGCCGTGCAGAGTAGCCAAAAAAAAAAAAAAAAAATTACATGCGGCAAGGACCAAATGGTCAGTAAGGGCAGATTTTATTCATAAATAAAGCACTCTCCCGTTGTGACATCTGGCCAGGCGGTTACTGTGTTCGGGAGGGGAAATCAAACACAGAAGTAAAAACAAAACAAAACAAAAACAAAAACACAGAAGTAAACATATCTGCCCAAGGACAGAGCTAACTGTGAGCGGAGACAGGAATCGGACTCTTGTCCACCTCACTCCAAGGCACACGGTCTCCTCCCTGCACCAGGCTCCCTCTCAGTGGGGCTGTGCAGTCTCCTGCCTTGTCTGTATCTTAGCTCCCGTCATTCCCTGAGAGTCCTCCGTGCACCAGGCATCCAGCAGAGGCATTCCAGGTGATGTCTCACCCAATTAATCCACACAACACCCGAGAGGCAGGTAGCATCAGGTAAGGAAACTGAAGTTTGCACAAGGCCATTGCCTTTTTAATTTTAACCTCTTGTTTTGCTTATGAAGATATTATTTATCTAAAATAAAATTAACTAATTTTAAGTACACAGTTTGATGAGTTTTGGTCACTGTACACGGCTGTGTAACCACCACCACAATCAAGACACACAACAGTTCCCTAGCCCTAAGAAGGTTCCTTTGGTTTCTCTGTGCTCCGTCCCCTGCCCTGATCACAGGCCTCAGGCAACCACTACAGTTTTGCCTTTTTGACCATCTCACCTATATGGAACATCATCTTTTGTGTTTGACGTCTTTGACTTGGCAGAAGTAATTGCCTTTACAACACAGGTGGGAGCTGGGCTAGGTTTCCATCCCTGGCTGGAGCCCTGTGCCTTCAAAGCACATGGTTCTACTGTCCTAAGGCAGGAGCTTCCTTGCTCCCTTCCTCCCTCCTTCCTTCCCCTCTCCTTCCCTCCCCTCTCTTCCCCTTCCCCTACCTTCCTTCCCACTCCCTCCCTCTCTCCCTCAACCATCCATCCATCCATCCATGCATGCATCCATCCATCCAACATCTACCTACCCAGCATTTATTAATACCTGCTGTATGTCATACTCTGTGCTGGATCCTGGGCGTACAATGATGAAAAAAAGAGACAATCTTTAACCCCAAGCAGCTCACCATTTAGCGAAGGAGACAGAGAAGTACATGAGTAGTTGTAATGCCATGTGGTGACTACAGTGACAGAACTAAATGCATGAACCACAGCAGCACACAGAGGGGCTGCGCGACAGCCCTGGGGTTTAGAGAAAGCTTCCTGGAGGACATGACCCAACTTTGGCTTCAGGGGAAGAGCAGGTAGAGCCCCTGGGCACAGGGACTGCATGACCAAAGGCCTGGTGGTGGCAGGGCCGAAGCAAGCACGGTGCGCAGGTGTGTACGGGGAGCCAAGACGAACAGATCTGGTGTCCTTGTGTTGCCAGGCAGGGATTATCTGAGGTTAAAGAGGCAACTAGAGCATGGAGGCTTCAAACACCACCCCCAGGACTGTGGGCTTCAACCTGCAGTTCTTAGGAAACTACATACAGGTTTTGAACAGGAAAATGATATATTCAGATTTGCATTTTGAACGAATCACTCTGGCACCCAGTGCCTTTTTGTTCTAAGTGCAGCTTGAAGAAGCTGAAGAAGAAAGACACAGGACAAGGAATCAGAAGGGGGATGAAACGAACATTTTTTGAGGGTGACCATTTGTCAGCCACTGTGCCAAGTACATTATGCACAGTATTTCATTTCATCTCATTCGTTTCTGTTTGAACCCCATCTCCTCCACTCAGCTGTGACCATAAACAAACCATCTGGCTCTTCTGAGTCTCAGTTTCCTCATATGTAAAATGGGGATGATACTAGATCTTACTTCACAGGGTGCTTTTGAGGGTCCTTGAGAAAAGTGGTGAAAGGACTGTGTGAGCTCTAGGATCCTGGCAAATGGGAACTTATTTGCGCTAACTTCTCCGGTGCTTATGGTCAACACCGTTCGTTGGGCACTTGTCATGTCCCACTCCTGTTAACGTGTAGATGTCCACCTACTGGACCGCAAGCTGCCTGTGGGCAGGGACTGCCATGCCTTTCTATTCTCTCCGCAGTGGCTCGTGTGGTGCCTGCACAGGGTGCGTGGTCTAGAGACACCTGTTGAGTCTGGGAGGCACCTGAAGCCCCTTCTAACTTCCTCTTACCTTGATCAGTTCTTGAAGTTTGGGGTCGCTGCGTGAGTTGGGATCCACCATTGTTCGCACTTCGTTCTCCTCTTTAAAAACAAAAGACAGTCAGCGGGGTGGTCCCACCTGAAGGCATTAGGCTAACCCAGAGAACAAGAGACCCCGTTACCCAGCATTGTGTCCTCAGGGTCCAGCTCGAAGGGGATGGGGCTGAGGGGCAGGTTGATGGCGTTCATGCCCTCCTCCTGAAGCTCTGACACTGCAAGAAGGAAGCACAGAGTCACACTGTAGCCCACAGACAACAAGGGGTGGGGCTCGTAACAGTCGTATTCCGTATCAATGTGGATTGAGAAATAAAAGCACCAAGGTTAGCCTATAGCTGTGGCTCAGCGTGCATCCAGTTCCTGCCTCTCCTTGCTAAAAGGACCAAACTGTCCCCTTCATCTCACCTCTTCTGACCGTCACCTCACTCGCTTTCCTGGAGAAATAGGGCACAGAAATCTGCCTCCTTTCGGAAATGATCTCGGGATAAACAGAAGTGAGGTGGGCACTGCAGTTTCTCTTAAGTCTCTGCCGTTGCCTCCTGCCTGTCCCTCCTTCCAGGGCTTGCCATCTGGTGCAGCGTGCGCCTGACAACTCTTTGTTGACTGGATGAACGAGGTCCCCACGTTGAGGCTACATTTATGTTGTAGATCGTTTCCATCCTCAGTTCAACCCTCCCCTGACTTCTCTCCTGATTCGGCTTCCCTGAGTATTTTTCTGATTATCCCACCTCCCTCCTTTACCTGGCCCCAGCTGCTGCTTGAGAGTACCTCATTCTGGCCTCTCCCTGGGCTCTGGACCTGTCCCTTCAGCTGTAAGGAGTCATGGGCCCTGTGGCCAGGCACCTCACCTCTCCAGGCCCGTTCCCTCAGCTGAACATGAAGAGCTGGGCAGGATGACCAGTAAGTTCTTTCTTACTCCCCAAATCTTAGAAATCTATGATTCCACTGTTCTCAAGAAAAATAACAAGAGGTCCATGACCACTAAAGACTTCCAGCCTGCTCCCTCCATGCACTGAACCCTCACATGAAGCCTTAGTGAAAAATAAAAATCCCTACCACAAAACCAGTTGTGTGATGGACCCTTGCTGAGCACTTACCTTGGATCTTTACCTCTCCTAAAAGCAGTGGCTCAAATCCCCTCACCTCTACTCAATTCCAGTTTGAGTAATTACTTTGCACCAGTTAAGCACAGAATGACCATTTTCTCTGAAAGCATTGATCACCAAAGGGTTCTTAAAGGGCTGATACGGCAGCTGCAATCAACCTTTAGTAAAAGCAATGTCCCATCTTTCCATTTTATTTATTTTTATGGACTACGGCCTCACCGATTGCCAGCATATACTTGCAAGAACTCTTAAGCACAAGGCAGTTGCTTACAAAGAGTTCTTTCATATTAGCAAACTCACTGATTGTTGCAGCTGGACAGGGAACGAGATTGCCTAAGAAAGGGAGTGAAACCCACTCTGCCCTAAAGGACACAACTCGGATTATGAAGCTGGTATTTAGTCCTGTTGCTGTGGGATCTTGACATTCATATGGGATATCAGCCAGTCACCATCTTGAATCTCCAAATCCACAGACACCCACCACTCTATATAATTCCCCCCACCCCCATAAAACATAACTGAAAAATGTAAGTGACACCTTCAAGGTTTAAATGAGTCTACAGGTATAGGACTGCATTTGCTTTCCAGCGAAGAACAACTGCTTCCTGTTAGACTCTATAATGTCTTCTAGCACTCCTCCTAGGACTAGCAGTTTGCTTTCTTTTCCAGGCTGTTTCTTACAAAGAAGCAAGATTTCCACTACTTAACAAGCACTGCTACGCAAGCAACGGGCAGTGGAAATAAAGTCACGTTTCAGTGTGGGTGTGAGACTGGGTTTACTGGCCACTGAAGAGACTAGCTCTCGCTGCCATCTATTTCTCCTTCCCGTGTCCGCTCCCCGCCACCACCCCCGGCCAGGTCTGTGCTGTCCAATACAGTAGTCATTAACCACATGTGGCTACTGACGTTTAAATGAATTAAAAATTCAGTTTCTTAGTTGCGCCTGTCACATTTCAAGTGCTCAATGGCCCACATGGGGCAAGTGGTACCACATTGGACAGTGAGAATGTAGACTTCCTCACAGGAGATTCAGTTGGATGGCGCTGTCCTAGGTAATCCCATAGATCCAAATGATGCCCATGTTTAAATCTCCAGCCTGATGTATGCTTTATTATATATTTTTAAAATTAATAAGATTTAATTATCTAAAAGTGAATTCAAGGCAACAGAATCAGGGATAGGATAAAAATGAAGCATCTTCCTAGATATTTTTCATGTACAAGAACCACCAAGTTTGACCTAATTTATTCTCTATTGGTTTTATTTTACCCAGCATCACTGGGTTGTGAAAACAGAAGTCAAGCCATTATTAAAACAAGACCCAGAAACAAACAAACAAAAACAAACAAAATCTCCAGCCTAGGCCTGACCCTGAGCTCTAGACTCAATGTCTCCTCTTATGTCTATTAGTGGAGATCTCAAATGTACACATCCAAAACAGAACTCGTGATTTTCAGCACCCTCACCCTCACCATAGCAACACTATATCAAGACCTGTTCATCCCCTACTCTTATCCTCCTCAGTAAATGGCACTACCATTTGCGTAAGGGTTCAAGCCAAAATCTGAGGAATCACCCTTCACTTCTTTTCCTCACCATTTGCAGCCAATACATCGGCAAGTTTTGTGGGCTCCACCTCCAAAACAGGACCCTAGACCCTATTCCAACCACTTCTCACCAGCTCCACCACCATCATCCTGGTTCAGGTCCCCATTATCTTTCACCTAAATAACCAGAACCACCTTCTAACCAGCCCACTGCTTTCTGATGCATTTTCCCCGCCCCCGTCTACTTCCTATAGCACAATCAGAATGATCTATAAAGATATAAACAGGATCATACATTCTCCTGCTTTAAGCCTTCCTGTGGCTTCCCATCATACTCAGAATAAAACCCCAACTCCTTCCTAAGACCTACAGGACCCTCTGATTAGCCCCCTGCCTCCCTCTTGTATTGTATTTTCTCCATAGCACTCATCACGATCTGAAATAACTATTATTTCTACGTTTGTTAGCTATCCCCCCTTAACAGAATGTAAGCCGTGGGAAGACTGGCACTTTTTCTCTTTTGTTTGCTATTAGTCTCCGAAGAGGAGACTAGAGTCAAATTTTGCCTAGAGTCAGACTGCCTAGAGTCAAATCCAGGCTCTATCACTTACTACCTATGTGACCTTGGGCAAGTTCATCAACCTCTTATACCTCAGTTTCCTTATCTGCAAATGGGGACGATAATAATATTGCCTACCTCCTAGGGTTGTTGAGAAGATTAAATGAGTTAATATATGTAAAGCACTTAGAAGAGTGTCTGGTACTAGTAAGAGCTATGTAATTATTTGCTATTATTACTTAAAATGGTAAGCACTCAAGAACCATTTGTTGAATAAATGAAAAAAACTGTTAAGACCACCCTTTCACTGCACAGGTTGTAAGCTGAAGCACAATTTAGCAAAGCAGTGTATAGGATGTAAAGAAGGATTTCAGCCTGTCCTTAGGGGAAAAAACTGTATTTTGGCCTGACCCTGTGTGTGCATGTGTGGGCACATTTCTAGGGCAGCATTTCCAGCATACATTTTGTAAAGAGAAAAAAGCTGCCTCTGTCCGAAGACTGTTGTACAGCCAGAGCCAATTTGTGAATATAGAGATATTTAGACCTCTAACGCGTGACTAGAAATGCAGTATTTGCAGCCAAATATAAAGGTGGGTCTGAACGGGATCTCTTTTTCTGTGTAGATCATTGTTAAGAATGTTTTCAGATGAAAAATCCCCAGTCAGAAACACTCCCCTCTGCCCTGCCTCTTTAATTCACTCACAGAGACAAAACAAACCCGAGAAGAAAGGCTGAGATATGTTTGCAATTGGAAATGTTTTTTTTTTTCAGGAAATGATTTGGTACAGGAACATCATTCCCATCCCATTAACTGCTGACTCGGAGCCAACTGTTTGTAAAAGTGAATATGCAAACTGCCCGGTTCAGGCCTGGCCCCCGCCCCATGGGGCTGCATTAGTGGCCACATTCCCAAAACAGCCCGCATGCTTTGGAGGTTTCATTTCTATTAAACCAAAGCAGGACCCAGCAGAAGCCCCTCGCCATCCTTGTACTCTGAAAGAGAAAGAGCTGCAATTGAATTTTCTCGGCATAGAATATGAATATGATGTTTATCCCTCGAACCGTCTCTAACAATCTAAAACTAGGTCTGAATGTGCAGCCCTCGGTGTCTCGTGGCGCCATTAGTCATAACTTAATGAACAGATTAAATGCCCAGCTGAAGGTCGGGCTTGGGAGAGCGGGGCGATTGCCTCAACTCCTGAAGTGCTCACCATGAGAGAGGGGGCTTGGCTTTTCTGGGAAACACAGTCTGACTCTGCACCCAGCTGCACAGCAGAAAAAGTACACGGATGGGCTTTGGAGTCTGAAAGAGCTAGATTTGAATCCTACTTCTATTTTTATCAGCCATGGGACCTTATGTTAGTGACTTAACCTCTCTGAAGTTCGGTATAAAACAATTCTGTATAAAACAAGAGTATAGGGACTTCCCTGGCGGTCCAGTGGTTAAGATTTCACCTTCCAACGCAGGGGGTGTGGGTTTGATCCCTGGTCGGGGAGCTAAGATCCCACAGGCCTTGTGGCCAAAAAAACCAAAACATAAAAAACAAAAAACCCAAAAAAAACCCAGAAACAATATTGTAACAAATTCAATAAAGATTTTTAAAATGGTCCACATCAAAAAAAAAAAAAAAAAACGAAAACAAAACAAAAAACAAACAAACAAACAAAAAAACCCAAGGGTATAGCTGACACTATTGATTTCCTCTCCAATATTGATTTTGTTTTTTTCTCTGCTGAAAGAACCCTCATTTTGTTCCAGTATACACTCTGCCTCCTGTGCCTCTAGGTACCTAACTAGTACATGGAACACCAGGATTATAAAGTTGATCGATGCAATGAATAGTAATTTCCCTTTCCTTTTTTTCCATGAGAAACTGAATAGCTGCAGGCATCTCTTACACTCCAGAATATATATACAGGTGCTCAGTGAACACCAGGCAGAAAACAAGTATGCTGAGAAGAATGGAGAGAGGTTTCTAAGAGTACAAAAGGGTCTATTTATGCAAGGCCAGTAATTTCATTCCTTCAACCAATAAACATTACCAGGCACCTCCTCTGAAGCAGACCTGGTGTCAGCACTGGGGATAAGGGTTTGGGGATCTGACATGAGTTTGCCTCAATCTGTTCACGGGTGGTGGGAGGGGCAGGCACAGAAAAACACAGTGGGCAGTATGTTGCACTCAGGGGTGAGAGACATGTAACTAGAGGCTGTGGGAGCTCGGGGGGAACAAGGATAACTTTGGATGTGGAAGACTGGGAAGGATTCCCAGAAAGGGGGACAGGTGAACTGGACTTTGAAAAACTTAAATTTCCATCTGACACAGGTGCCCCACAAAAAGCACATCTTGTGTATAAACAGCAAAGTGTGGACCAACAGGGCAGGTGCTGAGAGAGTCGTGATTATGTCCGAGCACCGGGAATGCAGGGCGCACACAGGGGAAATGCGGGGAAGAACAAGGGGCAAATAAGTAGGTGGGGTCCAGAGTGTCAAGGGCTGCGAATTCATCTGTTCCCCAGCACGCCCTGGACCACGCTCCCCGCATGCTCCCCGTGTCTACAGATGAAAAACCCAAACAACATACTGAGGGAGGGCAAGAAGATAATAAGCAAGATGTTTTCTCTTTCAGTGCAAGTGGGCCCCAGTGAGATACATAGGCTGCTCTAGATCCTTATCAGGACTCCAATGATTAATTTCTGGCCCTCGTAAAAGGTACTCAAGCTCCCTTAATTTCTAAATGGCTCAAGGGCCCCCCGCCAGAAGTTCTTGCAGCTAGAGACAACTACACTGTCTGGTCGGCAAATCCCGACAATTTTTCTCTATATGAAAAATCAACCTGAAAGAACATCTACCAAAAAACTATAGCTAACATACTTAATGGTGAGAAACTGGAATACTTATACCCTAAGATTGGGAACAAGGCAAAGATGTCTCCTCTCACCACACCTATTCAAAATCATACTAAAAATTCTAGCTACTACAATAATACAGGAGACGGAAATAAAAGGTATACAAATTGGGAAGGAAGAAATAAAACCATCTTTGTTTGTAGGTAACATGATTAACTATGTAGAAAATCCCAAAGAATTGACCAAAACAAAATGAAACAGAAAAAATCCATACTCTTAGAACCAATTAGTAATTATGACAAGGTGGCAGGATAGAAGGTTAATATACACAAATCAATTATTTTCCTATACACTGGCAATAAATGATTAAAATTAGAAATTAAAAACACAATATCATTTATAGTAGCACCCAAAAATGCAACACTAAGATATAAATCTAACAGAATGTACACAGGGCTGATATACAGAAAATTACAAAACTCTGATGAAAGAAATCAAAGAAGATCTAGATAAATGGAGAGATAGTCAGTGTTCATGGATTATAAGACACAGTATTAAGATGTCAATTCTTTCCAAGTTCACCTATAGATTCAAGGTAATCCTAGTCAAAGTCACAGCAAGCTATTTTGTGGATATCGACAAACCGACTCTAAAGTTTACACAGAAAGGCAAAGACCCAGAGTGGACAACACAATATTAAAGAAGAACAAAGTTGGAGGACTGACACTACCAGACTTCAAGACTTACCATGAAGCTACAGTCATCAAGACAGCATGATACTGGCAAAAGAGTAGACACACAGATCAATGGAACAGAATAAAGAACCCAGAAACAAACCCACACAAATACAGTCAACTGATCTTTGACAAAGGAGCAAAGGCAATTCAATGCAGAAAGCATAGTTGTACCAACAAATGGTGCTAGAACTGGACGTCCATCTGCAAAAGTTAATCTAGATACAGACCATACACTTTTCATTTTCTTAACAATATCTTTCACAGAGTAGAAAATTTTTTTTTTTAGACCCAATTTTATTTCTTTATTTCTTTTACATACTTCAAAGTCATTCACATGTTTGAAATTCTACAGGTACAATAGAAAAGACCGTGAAGTCTCGCTTCCTTCCCAGTCACAGAGTAGAAATTTTAATGAAGTCCAACATCAACTTTTCTTTCATGGATTGTCCTTTTGGTGTTATATGTAAAAACTCACTGCCAAACCCCTAAATCACATAGATTTGCTATGTATTCTTCTGTAAATTTTATACATTATGTTCTATACTTAGGTCTGTGATCATTTTGAGTTAAATTTTGTGAAAAGGTCATTAAAAACAAGGAAAGTCTGCGAAAATGTAACAGCCAAGAGAAGCCTAAGAAGATGTGATGGCTAAGGGTGATACGGTATCCTGCATGGGATCCTGGAACAGAAAAAGGACATTAGGTAAAAACTGAAGAAATCTGAATAAACTATGGACTTTAGTTAATAATAATATATCCATATAGGTTCATGAATTATAATAAATGCACCCTACTAATGTAAGATGTTAATAAGAGGGGAAACTGGGCATAGGCATATGGGAACTCTCTGTACTACCTTTGCATTTTTCCTGTAAATCCAAAAGTATTATAAAAACAGTCTATTAAAAAAATCAACCCAAATTTGCTATTTTTCCAACCAAATAGAGTGTTCAGTGGGGGGAAATCCATGATTTTAAGAGACATATGTTTCTTTCCATCACCAAGGAGAGAGTGGTAATTTATCCAACATTAGCTGAGCCCTATAGAAGCATTTGCACAGGAGGCAAAGCACAAAGACCATTTCAAAGCCCCACAGTGCAAGCTGTACTCATTCCCAAGTAAGAACTTGTTTCCAGGAAGAAACTGCCTGGAGTTTTGGTTTGTTTCCAGGGCTGAGATGAGAAGACAGAGCTTCCTCATAACTTAAGTATGCTGGGCAAGGTCATTTCTGCTTTCCCAAGAAGAGGTCTGTCCCACTAGCATAACTGTCACTGAAGGTGTCTTTAATGCTTTCTCCGGAACTGCTCTGGAAACTCTATCTATCCATTGTCCCTGATGGGGCCTTTACATCATGGGCTTTGGTATTAGCTTTCTATTGCTGTAGTAACAAATCACCACACACTTGGTGGCTGAAAACAACACAGATTTATTATCCTTACGGTTCTGTAGGTTAGAAGTCCAACATGGGTCTCACTGGGCTAAAATCAAGGCATTGGCAGGGCATGTTCTTTTCTGGAGGCTCTGGGGGAGAATCCAATTTCTTGCCTTTTCTGGCTTCTGGAGGCCACCTGCATTCCTTGGCTTGTGGCCCCCTTCCTCCATCTTCAAAGTCAGCAATGGGGGGTGAAAATCCTTTTCACATTGCATTACTCTGACCTCCTCTTCTGCCTTCCTCTTCCACTTTTAAGTACCCTATGACTACACTGGGCCACTTGGATAATCCAGGACAACCTCCCTATTTTAGAGTCAGCTGATGATGAGCAGCCATAATTCTACCTGCAACCTTAATTTCCCTTTGCCATGTAAGCTAACATATTCACAGATTCCAGGGATTGGGATATGGATTTCTTTGGGAGGCCATTATCCTGCCTATAACAGGTTTCTTGGTTAAGAGGACCCTTGGTTAAGGGGTTCTGTTCTCAATACTCACCCCTGCCTACCACATGTGGGTTCACTTTTCTTCTAGGTGAGATTGTCAAAAGGAAATGCAAAATCCCAACCCCCACCATCCCAGTCCTTAAACCAGAGGAGTTTTACTACTTTTAACTAAAAGGATACTTATTTCAGCAGCCTTAACATAAAGCATCAGGTAAACATGGGAGCCAGCTCATAGTGGCCTCAGCAGACTGTCAGGGTCTCCCCACGCTCCCCTCTACTTGACACAGCTCTTTAGTCACCAGAGTCTGACATCCAGGCCTTGGAGTACAGCCAGAAAAGGGAACTTAGAGGCTGGTGTTGTGATGGGAGCTGACAGGGGGATCTATAGTCCTGAGTCTTAAAGTTCCCACCAGCGTCTTGGTTTTGGTCAGTTTTATAATCTCTGCAGAGTTGGAAGGCTGCCAGGCAAATGGCCCCTGGACATTAATTCATTGTTCAGCCAACCAATGATTCAGTTGCCCTCCAATTGCAAGTAAGCACGGAGGGAGATGGATGAACTATTGGCTAGCTTTGGGGAGTTGAAACTGTCTGAACTGAAACATTGGTGAGGTCTCAAGTAAGTCATGGGAATTTAAAACAGTGCACAGGCACAGAGGGCCCAGCATCAAATACATCACCATTCTTTCTCTTTTGCCAAGCCATGTCCGTTATCTCTTTAGATCTAGAACCAGAACCATTTTCTTGATTTTAAAGGTCTGTTCTTACTTAAGCAGAAAGTGGTGTGGGTATGCCATCCTGGGAGTTTATAATGGAAAACACCAAGCTGCTGTGCATGCGTGTGCATCTGTGTGCATCCATATACCCTAAGCGCTGGTAACAGCCTTGGGGAGACTACAGAAATTGACCTGGTATGTCGGCTAATTACATGTGAAGTGTGGGTACAATAAGCGACCCAGGACAGCCAGGGTGGAACTGGCACTGCTTATCTCTTTCATTCATAAGCATGTGTGGGCGTCTCTGGTGCCAAGGGCTGGGCCAGGAGTTGTGAATACAATGACAAACAAGTACTTCCCTTCTGGGGTCAGTAGATCCCTGAAGAGCAGCTACCTGTGGTGGCCACGAGAGACCAGTACAGTGCCAGGCACCTGCTACACACTCAATAAGTGCTCAGAGGATGCTTTAGTTGGGGCAGGAGGGGGAAGATGTACACACAAACTGCAATGCAATATGATAGGGTCCTCCACGCAGTCCTGAACCAAGTCCTGAGAGCAGAGCATCCTTCTAAGGTGGAGGGAGCAACAGAGGAACACATGGGATATGCAGAGGCCATGGGAAGGCCAGTAGGGCTCCAGGCACCCAGGGCAGCCTCTGCACCTCACTTGCTTTTATCTCTGTGTATCGCTGGAGTCAAGTTTCTTCATTTCTTTCTCTGTGGCTCTTTGACCTTCATATCTATATCCTTCCTATTTATTAATCCTGAATAAGCCAGTCCTTTATTTTTGCAGTGGCCCAATGCTGCTTAATCAGTGCCACATCAAGTACCAGTCCACTGGAATTCCCAAGTGGTGGCCTCCGCTGAAACAAGGGCTCTGGGTAGGGGTGTGGCCAGTGAGTGACCATGGCATTGTTGTGTTTTGTTTGGATCAGTTCACTTGTGGGCTAATTCTGGATTTGTCTGAAGGTCAGTCAGTGGTTTATCCTGAAGGAGCACTGTTGGTGGAAACTCTCTCTTGAATGGACGATGATGATGATGCCTGTGAGAGAACACATACTTGCGCTGCACTCCCTTTGTACCACGCATGTAGATGTGGCACCTTTTTTAAAAAACATATATCAACTCATTTAATCTTCCCAACAATCCAGTGAGTAGGTACTATGATTATCCCCATTTTACAGATGAGGAAAATGAGGCCCAGAGAGGTTATGTAACTTGAGCAAGGCCACATAGCTAGAAAGTGGAACTCAAGATTTGATACTAGGCCAGCTGGCTCCAGAGTTCATATCCTTAACACTACACTGTATGTTGTCCCAGTTTTATGTAACAATGGTTTTTTTTAATACGAAAACATCTAAAACATGGTCACTTCTACATTCCCATGTAAAACCAGGAGAAAGTTCCATGGGGAATAATCTTGTGTATGCTGAGCCCTACAGGTTGTCTGGTCACTCTATGGAGGCTCAGTTTCTATGAGGACAGATTAAAAGGGAAGTGACATTTGAGGAGTATTTTTGTTTTAAATAACAGGTTGACTTATTTCTGGCTAGAAAAGAAAAACATGCTCATTTAAGAGAACTTTGAAAATATTAAAAAACTGAGAAAATAATCCTACTGCTTAGAGATAATGTTATATTTTCTTAAGCTTTTCTATGTTTTACATACACACATACACACACATATTGGGTACATAGGACCGGGTAGTTCTATGGCCTGCTTTTATAGTATCAGATAATCTCATTATATTTCCTCGTGCCGTCAAAAATATCCTTTTAACTGGCTCTCTCAACCTCTGCTGAAGGTACGCACACACGTTTACTTAACCATTCCATAACTGTTGGACATTTAGGTGGTTTCCAGTCCTGGGGGGAGGCAGCTGAGTCTGGAGGGTTGAGTCATTCGCCAGCTTTGCGGGGGGAGGGGGAGGGGCGCTCAGGCACCGGGACCAGCAAGTACAGAATGTGGGGTCTCTGGGGAACCAGATGACAGCCCAACGCGAGGGTCAGGCCACAGGCTATTTGCTCTCTTTCATGGATGAGGAAGCTAAAGTTCAGAAAGTTTAGGAGACTTCCCTGAACAGTTCCCTAGAAGATGATTCTACCGGTTAGCCATCTCCTTTCCCCAGTGTCTTAGTTTGAAGTCATTTGCAAGTGGGAAGAAATCCCAGGGAAAGGAGTGAGGGGTGAGGAGAGAGATGCAGAGATGTAGAGGAGCCAGTGAGGGGGGCACACGTTACCGAGCCTGTGACCTGTGGGCAACTGAGCCTCAGCCCCCATGGGGCTGAGGAACCGTACACAGTGTCCCCAGGAGACATCCCCATTACTGAGGTGACCCCCAGGTGCTACTCTCTGCACTTCCAGGCCACGCTGGGTGTGGACTGAGGGGGCTTCTGAAGCTAGAGCCCTGGGACAGAAAAGTGGAGGTGCCAGATTAAGGGGGGGGAGCCCTCTGTGTGTACCAAACCGTCTACCAAGCCAGGCTGAAACAGGAGGTGACTGGGGGTTCTGTGTTCAGCGCAAAAGGATCTGCCACGCTCACCCAGGGATTTGGGGGCCAGGATCTGCCACCCCTTCCCCTAGGAGACAATTCTCAGGAGACTGGGAAGGAGTTAAGAGGGTACATTTTTGGCAACATATCTGGGAGGGGAACATACTCTTGTTCTCCAAGGAAGAAGCAAACCAGAATGGATGTGCTGCAGAATTCCGTTCTTCTTATTATGACACTAGACCAGTGCCATTCAAAATAAACATTCCCTTAGTCCCGACTGTGACATGCCCACACTGGAGATTCAGAGCTGAGCAGAAAGCGAGCTCTGCCCCTGACCCGTCTCAGGTCTGCCCTGAGAGGAGGCCGGTACTGCGGCTGGGCAGGTTCCTTCCATCAGGGTACGAGGCCATCCCGAGGAAACTTCTAGGGGGCAAGGGAAAGGATGTACCCTGTGCTGAAATGCTGCACAGGCCAGGCCATGTGCTGAAGGTTTCCATTCATTATTCATCCTCTCCACCCTTTCCGGAGGAGAGATGCCCTCTTTTCGGGACGGAGCTGAAGTTTTGGAACTAGTTCATCGTCACACCATTATGATCATGGTGCTGAGGGAAGTCTATGACTCTTTCACCTGATGGAATGGGGCCCTGTAAAATGTGCTCATGCCCTTCCTCCCAGTCTTAAGTACTGATTGAGCACCTGCTGTATGCCACACGCTATTCTAGAGAAGAAGGAACCCTTGCCCTAGGAGCGTGCAGTCACGTACACCGGAGTCTTCGTGGGCTGAGGGCCAACACAGGCATGGCTCCGGGCGATAAGGGAGACCAGGCTAGGCTTGCACTGCCAGAAGGGACCAGGGAGGGCTTCATGGAGAAGGCGGCACCAGACCCTTCCATGGACAGATCTCTGCTCTTCTCTCCATCTCACTTAGCACGGTTTATAATTACCCATCTGTGCACGTATCTGAAGAACCCCGGTCTCCTCCACTATTTCAAATATGTCAAGAGGACTAAGCCTTGCCCACCGCTGCACAGCCAGCGCCTGCCACACCATGGGTGCTTCACACGTATTTCTGGAGTGAATGCACAGTGCGGCCACGCTGGGCCCCGAGCAGTGCCCCCTTCCAGCAGAGTCCCACAGCCAAATGACAGCTCCACCTTCTACATCATAGCCAGACAGGAATCTTGGGTGGGTCTGGGCTTTAAGAAGAGAAGGATAAGGAACTGGAGGCAGCAAAGGAGGGAGCAGAGAAGGCCAGCGGGTCCGAGACCTTCAGGTGGAAGCATTTTTGCTTATCATCTAGGCCTCCTCAGCATTATGACTAAGTCCTATCCCAGAGCAGAAATCTGTGACCATTGCCCTGGAAGCAGTGGCAAAATGCTGTGGGTAGCTGTGTATCACGAGTTATTCCAGCTCCCTGGTTTTTTTTTTCTAAACCAACAATCCATGTTGACAGCAATTCTGTATAGAGAACCTATTAAAAGAAATTATAGTAAATCAGAGATGCTTAAACTCTCTGTCTGGTGTTGTGATTGCCTGCCCGACACTTCCACTGTAACTTCCTTTTGTACAACCTTCCATTTGATTCAATTCCACGGATAATTATTGAGTCTTGACTACGTGCAAGGCGATGCATTGGGAGCCTCATGCCCGTTGCAACTTCCAGAGCATAATTATGCTCCCAGAGCATAATTTAACTTATGGACAAAAATAAACATGTTCAACGGAAGCAGAGAGTGACAGAGGCCACAAGAAACTGTACAGACCATTTCAGAGAAGATAACATTTTATCCACGTGAGCAAGCACAGGATAGCTGGTACCACACACTCATTCATTTGTTTAAGTATACATTGAACAGTATTGCTGAGCAACTTCCCTGGGTCAGGCACTGTGCTGGGTCTGGGGTCAAAGGGATGAATAAGACCCAGACCCAGAGTCCGGCACAGTCCCTTAGGGGAGCCAAAGCAGCATCACTTAACTCATCTGGAGGTGGAAGTCAGGGAGGGCTTCTCAAAGGAGATGCTTCAATTGTTTCTTAAACGAGAAGTAGGAGTTCACCAGGTGAAAAGGGAGCAAGACATGTAAAACAGCTGGAGACATGAGGACAGGCACATTTTCAGGAAGACTGCTGGAGAGGAATGAGTCTGTGAGGTGTTAGAGATTTAATCCAAGAGCCAGAACATACAAAGTGTGAATTTATTCCTGAAAGCAATGGGGAACCACTGTAGGATAAGCAAAGCAGAGTTTTGCAAGTTTGCAGAAGGGCTCGGGAAAGATTCCTTAGTGGATCCGTCCAAGTAGAAGTCCTCCTGGGATATACCACCATGACAAGGCAATCTGAGCTGGCCTGGGCTCTGGAGAAAGGTAGACCTTGAGTAAATCCCAGCTCTGCCTCTTATTTAACTTTTCTTCCCCTGTAAAATGGGAATCATAATTCTTAGCTCACGGGTTTGTAATGAAGCTTAGATGACGTAACACATATGAAATGCCCAGCATAGTAGGGCATGCCTCAGTGAGCATTCAGTAACTGTTAGCCCACCCTTCCCCACCTTTCCCAGTGCGTGCCTAGTGACATGTATAAGCCCTGGGAAAGAGAGGGACTGCTCAGAGATGATCTCGTGAAACAAGCATGACTTTGGCAAGCCAGCAGAGCTCAAGAACAAAGTTGGAGGAGACTTTTAAGAAATTATGATCTATCCCGTTGTCTTGGGCTGATAAAGAGAGACAGGATTGTGAAAGAGGCAGTAGAAAAAGGCCCACAAAATGCTTCACAATGCAGAGGGATGTTTGGGGTCAAGTGGCATGGTGAGAGCACCCAGGCAGGTTAGAAAAGGAATATTTTGTGGGTGTTACAGAGCCTGGGAGGTGGCCTGGAGGCAAGGTGAAGGTCGGATGGAGATGGCAGAGGGGGTGACAGCCGTCGTGGTTTTAACGAGTGGTGGTGTTGCTAGTAGTGGTGACTGTGGTTTGGATGGATTTTCAGAGGTGGAAAAAAAAATGGTGTTCAACACCTAAAGCACCTGGATTGTGGTCTCTAAATAATAATGCGATTACCTATAAAATGAGTCAGGGTGCCTTGGAGAAATGGCCGATTCTAGCTCTGAGGCAGAAAACATATAAGATGAGCCTGGAACATCTTATTGCTAGAAACCAGTTAGGTATGAATTTCTACTAGATTAGGATCACATCAAAGAGACTTCCACTGGCCAAAGGCGGAAAAATTTGAGCATAAATAAAGATAAAAATTGCAATGGGTTCAAATGCATCAAGTATAGTGAAATCCATGAGTTAATAACGATACAGAAAAACAAAACAAGACACCTCTCTAGCCACCTCTGGAGGATGCTAGGAAACCCATTCATTTTGAAAACTGGTATATAAAGTGAAAATATCTGACGTTTATCCTATCTTTCTAAATCAAACTGTACCTGTGTCGATCAAATACTTAATGAGGCAATGTTTATAAAGCATTTCAGCTAATAGATGATGATGGAATAAATGAATTAGAACATAACTATTTGGAAACCCCTAATGAATGAAGGTTTCTAGGTATGATCACCAATGGCTCCTGACAAATGAGTGACAACCAGATGTAATGCCTCTCCTTCCCTCCACCCCCAAAGAGACACACCAGCATCAGTTCTGGATCTACCTCCCAATTTTCAGGAGATGCAGGGGACAGAGGAACATGTTAGCTGACACCATCAAGATACAATTAGCAAAATCTAGACTGTGGGAACTCAATCGGTTTCTTCAACAAATTTTTCTCAAGGAATAAAAGAGATTTGGGATCATATCCATCAACTGCAATGCATGGGGCTTATTTTGATCTTGATTCCAACAAACTGTAAAAATAATAAATGAAATGATCAAAATTATGAGATTGAATAGCTGAAGATATTAAGGAATTATTGCATTTTTATCTACATGTAATATAATTATCATTGTTTCTTTAAAATCTTTCTCTTTAAGAGCGATAACTGAAATATATATACTGAAATGATATATCTGGGTTTATCTTCCGGCAGGGGCTGAGGGTCAGATGGGAGGTATACATGAAACAAGATCGGCTGTGGATTAACGCTTGTTGAAGTGGGTGATGGGTTCATGGGGGTGTACCACACTATTCTTTCTACTTTTATATATGTTAGAAGTTTTCTATAGTGAGAAGCTCTTGTTTTCCTTTTTTTTTTTTTTTAATGGTACTTAAGAAGTAGAAGGAAACCACAGGCTTGTTTCATAAAATAAGGAGGCAGATCAGGGCAAGCAACTAAGAATAAGGTCAATCTGGAAACAAAAAATGGAACTAATATGGCAAGCATAAATTAACATCCTTAATGTATAACGACTTCATTATAAAAATCCATAATAACAGTCTATCAAAGCCCCTATGGAAATTTAATAAAATACATTTCATGGCAATTTATATAAAGAAAAAAATATATAATTATCTAGTAAATATAGGGGAAAATATTCCTCTTCATTGGTCTACGCAAGTCAGTGAAACAACAACGAAATGCCTCTCAGCGTCGTCCTGGACCTTCTCTCTCCATCTCGTCCTTCCCCCCTTGTCTGCTCCACCCACTGCCCCAATCCATCAAAGGGAAACACCAGCTCTGCTCTGGAGCATCCCCGGGTCAGCTGAAACTTCAGGATCCCTCAGTCTCCTTCTTTCCCCCCAGAGTTGCTGGCTGGGACCTTTAACACAAGTGCTTTCCCAGAGGGTGCAAATGAGTGACTTTGGGGTTCACTGATTCATCAATCAGCTGTGAATCTGTGATACAAGCACCGTGGGCCCCGGGAAGAAGCCAGGTCCTCCCTACACATCTTCAGAGGAGCCAGGGAAACTGACTCACCACAGCCATCCCTCAGGCTCCCACGTGACTAAAAGTTGCTCACAGCCACCCTTTTTACTCCTTTATTAGTTGCGGTCTTTTCAGAAGCTGGATCAAAGATCCCAAATTGATGTAACCTTTAACCTGTCAAAAGCTATGGGGTGGCATTTCAGCCCAGACATAAACCCAAACGTGAATTTTCAAGCCATGTTTAATCTGGGTGAAAACCGAGTGGAAAGTCTTGCCGAGAACTCACATGCACATCAATCAAACCCATTTCAGTTCTTGCCTTTATCTACCTATTCCAAACTATTGGGGGGAATTGCAAAGGCCCATTAGGCATTACTGATTATGAGCTCTTAAAGTAAGAAATTTGTCCAGTTGCTGTTACTGTCACTAATGAGAATTACAACACCCTCTCTGCTCCAGCTATGGAGCAGAGCTGCCTGTTAGGTCTCAGGAAAAGCATTCAGCAGGCTAATAGCTCACGGAAGCCAAAAGCTTTTCGCTACACTTTCAGAATGCATGCTTAGATTTACCTTTACCTAGGAGCAGAGAACAGCAAGCAGTAAAATGAGGTCGATCTTTTCTTTCAAAAGTCCTTTACTCCTTTATTTCCGTGTTCATCCTCATCTCCTCCCCCCCAACCCCTAAACATCTTACACACACACACACACACACACACACACATACGCACACACACACACCCATCCCTCCAGAGCTATCTCTAACAACAGAGCTAGGCTAATGCAGGCCAGGTTGACACTAAAAACCTTCAGAGGCAAGAGGAGGGGCACCTACCATCTCAGAAGCCCAAACACGGGAGATGCACCAGGAACTGGCCAGGGCACCCCCAACAGAGAACCTCCCCTACCACAGCACGTCCAACTTCGTCCAGGCTCTGACCCACCTTTAGGGCAAAATGCCCCGCAGCCCATGGTCTAGGGTTTCAGCCACTATCATGGTATCTTCTGCCCAGAGCTGAGCCCTCCTTGCGGTGGCCCACAACCCTCTGCTTTCAGGCCAATTTTCAGAGGTCCGGAGGTCTACGGAGCTATAGGATCTTTTCAACTGTTTCCCGAGGAGAAGGCTGCCTGCTCAACACAACTAGCAGCTCAGCACATCAGTTGAGAACAAGTGGCTGCCTATATAATTTAATATGATGCCGCATGGGACTCGCAGACCTGCTGCAAAGCAAACAGGATTCTAGCGCTTGCCTCTTGGCAACTGGAAATCTGGAGTGGCTGCTTGTTTCTGTTCAGGCTGGGTATACACCTCAGAGATGGGCAGGGTGTTTTCAAGGGGTTGATGCTGGGGCCGCTGAGAAGTGAGTCTCATCTGGCGGATCTGAAATTTCTTACTCTGCCACAGACTCAAAGCCATAAGCATCTCCTTAAGCAGAGGCAAGGTGTGAGTACAGCTGGGTGACCCCAAGCAGCCCTGGACACAGCCTGAGGGCCATGCTGTGCCTTCAAGCCTCGTCTCAGCTGTGGTGAGGGAACCCATCCTTTCAGGAAAGATAACCTAAACCCACAGTTAGGTAATAAAATGGGAAGTTATCTACATATACATTTCCAGGCATGAACTTATCAGCTTAGGCATCTGTTAAGGCCAAGAAGAAAACGTTCTTGTATTTGAATATTTGTCACCATGGCCCATTGGGTTTATTGGCTGGTTGGTTTAAGGCAAAGCCCTGGTGGGGAGCGGCGGGGAAGCCCTGGTACTGTGCACCTGTTGCACTCATGAATGAAGCAGGGAGGTGACCCAGCACTGGCACCTCCTCAGATGTTGGGACCAGTTCATCTGTGCCCTGGTGGAGTACTGAGAGACTCAGGACTGGTTCCCAAAATGCCGGAGCAAGGGGCATCAGCAGGGATGCCCACCACTGTGATCAGTCGTCCAGAACTCTGTGCCCGAATCGTCCTGCCCCAGGGGTGGGGACAGACTTAGCAAGGGGACAAAGATGGCTTCACTGCGGAAAATCTCTGGGCTGGAAGGAGGGACCATGGCCAATTAAGCAGGGGATTCTTACTTCCTGTTCTATCTGACCCCAAAGACCAAGGAGTGGATTGTGCTGGGAGACAGGGCTGCAGAGGTGTCCAAGGATGCTCAAAAGCCCAGGAGCATCAGACACCTGGAAATGGCTACAGGTGCATTTTCCAGGGCAACATGCTTTGTGCACCCAAATGAAGCGGGGGGGTGGGGTAGGCCCCAGGAACTGATCCAGACCCTCCTTTTTAGTCCTCTCTAGCAGGCCGGCAGCTCCAGGTGACGAATGAGTTCACTGCTGTTGTTGTTGTTTTGGGGGTGAGGTGGCAGGAGGCTATCTGGGGTACTTTTTCCTTTTGGAAAAGGGTAATACTCTAAGGTCCAACTGACCACCTAAAAACCCCGGAAGGAGAAATCCTGGGATGTAATTACTATGCTACCCACGATCATTTGAAAACGGAGCCTTTTCATAAACATCAGCTTTATGCTTATCATCCAAGAAGGACCATATTCTTCAAATAGCTAACACCTAAAAGGCACAAAGTATGCAAATTTGACTAACATTTTTTGATTAATAATTATTATGTGGCTGGCATTAAGTCAACCGTGCACGCATTATCTCATTTAATCTATGGGATGCAGAATTCATAAAAGTGAATTTATGTCATACCTGATGCCTAACGCATCAGAATATGTAAAAGAGAAGTCCAGAAATAGCACTGCAGGACTGGACTAAAAGGTTTTGATTCACAGCAAAGGAAATTTAATTAAACCATGTAATGTCCATTACTGTCATTCATAATCATATTATACCTCCGAGAAATAATACAGATATAAAAGTCTAGAGTTACCTGCATGTTTGATGTAAATAGGATAAAATTATCTAAGTTCTGAAAATATCCAGATATCAGAAGGAAAAAGAAGTATCTCTACCTAGCGTCATGTGTCATCAAATTTCATTAGGTAGGGACATGAGTATCTAGCCACAAGAAAGCCCATCCCTCCTCTGAGAGCAGGTTGTAAAAACTTCCAAAGGTGCCTGAAAATCTTGGGTTTAACACAGTCATGATTTTTTTTTTTTTTTTTTTTTTTAGCTCCTATAAACAATCAGACGCTCCTGTTTGTTTTGACAAGGCTCAGGAGAGGCCAGACAGCGGATACTCTCAGCCCATCCCCAACACTTTTTGGACTCTATATGGTGATAAGGACCAGATCCTTTCACAGGGCAGCTTTGAGGTCCAGTGGAGGGAAAGAATCACAGGAAAGCTCCAGGGAAGAGAAAACATGGCACAGTTGCCAAGCCACAGCTAGGTCTCAACAGGTCCATCTATGGGCATCGAACACTCTGCCACTTCATTCCCTTGTCCCTTAATCTCTTTTGGAGTGCACACTATTGCCAGACCTAAAGCTGAACAGTGGAACCACTCGGGGAGCAAGGGAGCAGTAAGATGCTTGCATTCTTAGGATTACAGTATAGTGGGGGAGATGAACACTAATTTTAAAAACATACACATTCATAAAAACAAGGCAAGTTCCACCTAGACAGTTTCTGCAAATCTGAAATGCGTCTTATAAGACTTCTATTCCGTGAGGTCCTGGCAAAGATGAAATAAAATACACAAAGCCTTTGGCTTAATAAAAATTAATAAAAATTCTACTGCTACTAGGATTACTATTCTTACTACTAGTGAGTGGCTTCACCAGCTACTAGCTGTGTGACCTTGGGTAAGTTACTTAATTTTCTCATGTTTCAGGTCTCCCATTTGTAAAATGGGATAACAATAATTCCTAACAAAAAAGATTAAATGAGCTAATATGTAGAAAGTGTTTGGAACAATGCCTGGTACACAGTAAGAAATTGATAAATGTTAGCTGCTAGTGGTGATTATTATTTTGCCAGAATTGAAGACGCCACGTCAGCTCATAACATGCTTACAATCTAGCCCAGGGTTTCTCACCAGAGGCACTATTGATGTTTCGGACTGGATAAGTCTTTGTTGTGGGGCTGGCCTGTGCATTGTAGGGTGCTCCGTAGAATCTTGGCCATAATCTACCCAGGATGCCAAGAGCATCTGCCCCCCCCCCGCCCCCAGTCCTGACAACCAAAAATGTCTCCAGACATTGCCTAATGTCCCCTGGGAGGAAAAATCGCCCCATAAAAAAAACCACTGGTCTAGCTGGAAAGTATAATGCACCGAGAGGAAGGGAGACAATGCAGAGCTAGCATCTGTGGTCATGAGGAAAAGAGCAAGGGTAAGTCCACGAGGGAGCCCTTCAACAGAAAGTCAGGGAGGGCTGCTTCCAAGAGGGGGCTGTAAACGGTGCTTCATGGCCATCTTGAATCTGTGTCCCTTTTGCTAAACATAAAATTTGCTTTAGCGAGATTTCAGATTTCAAAACGAATTAAACATCATGACTAAACCCAAATTAAAGCAACTATAATACACTGAAGATAATTTTCCATTACCTACAGTTCCCTCCTCTCGCCAAAATCCTGATAGAGCTTCTTGGCTAAATGTTACCCACACGGATTTAGATAAGCTGGGGAGAGAAAAAAAGGGAAAGAAACAGGGAAAGGGAACCTTCTAGGTCACCCCTGGAGAACTCGGGAGCAATGTCCACTGACATCTGTGGAGATGAGCCCAAAGTTTAACCAAGTGGCAGCAAGTGAGTCCGCTTTCAAGAAGAACAGTGTTTGGCCCACACTGGCTCCCAGCTGCTGCATCCCATCCCATCCCCATGACTCAGACCAGCTGACCCTCATCTGTAACTCAGTCCTGCCCCAGTTCCTAGGATTCCAACCTGACCTGAGACTGTCCTGGGCTCAACAGCATTATCATCTGACCCCAAAACAGTGCTTCATTCCAGTATCGGACGGAGTTTGTTATCTAGACCATTATCAAAGTTCTTATTATTGACCTTCTGCCTTGGTCCCTGTTGATGAATCCCTGTTCAAGAATCTGCCTGGCACCCCATCCCAGAGCCCTGCCCAAGTACCCCTACCCAGTGCGTGGGGCTAAAAGTGTCCCAAGGCTACCATCTGCTTTTCTACACATCTGAGCATCGTTCCCCCAAGTGTCCGTTGCTGTGCTCCGTCTACCCATTGGGACATCCTACTACTTCGTTTTGGACACTTCTTTGTTGCTGTTGATTTTGGGGGACGGTGATCAGAGATTACTGTATCCCATGCTGGACAGACTGCATCTTCACTGTTAGCATGTGGACCAGTAATCTGAGTGCAATCCTTTCCCCGAGGAAGAGTCAGATCCAAGTCCCATCCCTTTCTGCCTTCCTCCTTCTTTTGTTGGTACCTGGCCATGCCCCAATATGACCAAGGGAGATCACATTCTCTGTGTTTGGTTATCTCTGTTGTGTGGTAAGTGAATCAGGCTGTCGCTCTGTACATGTGACTCAATTACAATGTATATACATGATAAACCAAGTACCTCCTGTATGCAAGATACCCTATCGGGTGAGAGAAGGGGAAGAGAACTAACACTTATGGAAGGTGTATTCTGTACCATACATTCATTTACATGCTTTACAAGATTATTTAATTTTAACTCACAGCCACTCCAAGAGGTAGATACCATCATTAACAGTTTCTGTATCAGGAAGAGAGGCAATGAGGCATCAGTTAGGATCAGAACAGTGGTCCAGCTGACTTCAAAACTTATGCTCATTCCTTGACAACCAGGAGTGGTCTTTTTGATGGGTAACTGGAACGCTATGGGGTTTCTATCCTTTCTTCCTTTTTTTTTTTTTTTTTTTTGCCTTTTATAAATTTTCATAATATATATGGCATCTACTTTCGGGATTAGTGACTGAACTCATAGCACTCACACAAACTGTCCTTGGCCTCCTCTCTCAGGTTTTTTCTGCTATGAGAATTCAGGTTTCAAGTGCTTTCCTCGAGGTTACACAGAAAATGAAACGTGGAATTTCCATGAACACTCTCAAGGGGTCTGCGTACAAGAACTTATTACACCTTTATGGGAGCCACTGTCCCAGTGAGCAAGGTACCAGTGGGACCTGGGTTTCCCAGAGGAAGTCAATTCACCCAAGCAGACTGGGACACCACCTACAGGGCTCGGGGTTCAGCAGTGTGCCTTGGTCCCTCTCTCCCTGTTGCCAGAGATCAAGGAGTCGGCTACACGTTGGCTGCAGGTTTACAGGAGGAACGTGGGGATTGGCATTTGTAAGTTTCACATTTGCACAATGAACTCCCCACCCTGCTCCCTTCTTTTTTTTTTTTGAATTTTATTTTATTTCTTTTTTTATACAGCAGGTTCTTATTAGTTATCCATTTTATACATATTAGTGTATATATGTCAACCCCAATCTCCCAGTTCATCCCACCCACACCCCCCCTGCCACTTTCCCCCCTTGGTGTCCATACGTTTATTCTCTATATCTGTGTCTCTACCCGCTCCCTTATTTTTAACAGATTAGCATTTAAGGCTTTAAAAATACCACAGAAATATACACTAGAGATTGACTTGCTTTTTTTCCTGCAGTGGGGGGTAGTAACTAGATTGATCTTTATATGGATAAACCTGAAGCGACTTCATGGTTGAGTTTAAATGGTTATGTTTGAGGATTTGAGTACCACATACAAGGAATCTCATCACCTGTCAGAACCAGGTGTGTGGGTATTCATGCGTCATATTCAGGAGGGAGAGAAAAGAGACAGAGAACAGAGGGTTCCACAGCTGAGGAATACAACGCTAAATAGGAAGCAGCTACCCCTCCTGTATGGAGATCCATTTAAAGAAGCAACCAGCATCACCTCTGACACTTAATCTACAAACCTATAGGAGTCAGACCGTGTTCTTACTTTTCTCATTATTTTTATGGTAAACCGGGCTACATTTAGAATGTCTAAAACCAGCAATAATGAACAATGAGCCAGAAACCACAGAATACACTTTTACCTTAGAAAACTGATGAACTGCACATTTTAGACTCCTATCTGATCCTTACAATTGGACAAAACTAGCTTTCACATGACTACATCATTACTGCCAGAGTTTCATTGTACTTCTTTGAAGCTTATCATTTTTAAATATATCTTCCCTCATGTTTACAAAGTGAACATATTTGATATTTTAATAGTATAATACTTATTTATCCTAGACTATTATATTTAAATCATCACAAAATTGTTGGTAAATTGGGTTGTCTCAGTGTAGGTAAAACTATATACGTGTGTGTGTGTGTGTGTGTGTGTGTGTAGATATACAGTTGACCCTTGAACAACATGGCAATTAGAGGTATCCACCCTCCGCTTAGTCAAAAATTGAATATAACTTTACAGTCAGCCCTTGGTATTTGTAGTTTTGCATCTGTGGATTCGACTTACTGCATGTAGTTCTGCAGTACATATTTACTGAAAAAAATCTGCATATGAGTGAACCCATGCAGTTCAAACCCATGTTGTTCAAGGGTATATATATAGTATACTTTTTTTTTCTAATGTTATTTCCTTGGGATATATTTCCAAAGGTGGAATTCTTGAGTCAGAGTCAAGGATTGCTTTTGTGATCTATTTTACATATCATCATACTGTTCTCTAGGAAGAGAAAAAAAAAGATAATTTTTAATG
The DNA here is from genome assembly GCF_028564815.1 of Eubalaena glacialis. Lineage (NCBI taxonomy): Eukaryota > Metazoa > Chordata > Mammalia > Artiodactyla > Balaenidae > Eubalaena > Eubalaena glacialis. The sequence goes on along the minus strand of NC_083725.1, from coordinate 77,853,336 downwards.
CCTTCTGTAAAGTATATGTTCCCACAAAGCCCTGTTCATGTTACATTTTATAGCTTTTATTTATTTTTGATAATGTAAATAGGTGTGATATGGTAACTCGTAGTTGTTTTAACTTGAATATGTTAAATTACCTCCCTGGGATTTGTTTACAGTGAATGTTTCTCTTGTGTGAATTATCTACTCATATCCTTTGACCATCTGCCCAATGAAGTCTTGATTGTGCCCTTTAAGATTTATATAAAACTCCCCAAAGTGTCTGGATGGTAAGTTTTAGCTGTTATGTTTATTGTGACTACTTCCCCAATCTGTTGCTTCTCTTTTTACCTTTTAGTTTTGTTGATTTTCTTTGTACAAAAAAAGAAAAAAAAGGTGATTTTTTTAAAATGTAATTGAAGCCATCAAACTTGTCACTGATAATTTCTTCAATTGCTTCAACAGTTAGAAAATTGTCTTTTCTCAACAATTGGGATAAGTATACCATTAAAAAAATTAGCTCTTTAAACCATCTGGCATTTGTTGTGGTATAGGGATACAGTGACCATATTTTCTGAATCAAAAATTGGAACATGCGATCTGACAAGTGCCAGTATTCTTTTGGGCAAAATGGGACAGAATATTTGAAATTGAGACTGTCTTGGAAAATTGAGGACATATGGCCCCCGTATGTATGAAGCAAGCTGTTATTTTAAAGGTATAGTGCCAGACCCTCTTTTCTCAGCTCCTGTCAACTCTCAACAACAGAGGTTTTTAGCCTGAGGCTTACCTCGCCCGAATCCTGAGGCTCGCTTTACTAGGGCAGATAGGATATTGGTAGTGCCAGTTCCCTCAGAAGGAAGGATCCAGAACTGGTTATGCTGCAAAAGCCTACTGTTGGCCCCTCCAGATCCATCGTTCCCCACCCTCTCCCTGCCCAGGAATGGCTGCATTAGTGGGCACACTTGCCTTCTGCCTTCAGCTTAAGTTAGACCAATGGGAAGTGGCCCAGGAATGCCAGGAGAGAGAGGGGAGCTTGGGTTATTTATTTCCTGATTCCCTTGCTGTGGAGTCACCACCCCCTGTCTGTTGGGTGGCCCTCCTCGCACCGTTCTTTCTATCCCTGAAATTCGGTAATCACTCAGGGCCAGGAATGGTAACAGCTCCCTATGGTTACTAGCCCCAGGATGGAGTATACTTAGCTCACTTCTTTTAGATAAACGCTTTATTAAACTGTACTTGAGTTACACAATTTGAGTGTGCAGAGACCTTAACTGAGACACCGAGTATCCAGAGTGCCTCAGTGAATAAGTACATGCAACTGCAGTCAGTTTTCCCCAGACCCCATCACTAAGTTAAACCACCACAATGTTTAGTTCCCTTCTTGAAGCACGGCCCTCCCCTAGCCCACAGCCTACTTGACCACTCTGCCAGCCCCTTCCTTGGAGGACAGGACCTCTCACCTCCACTCACACGGCAGGACTGCTCCATCCTAGACAGGCCACCAGGCACTACTATCCAGTCACTCACATGATCTTGAAATCCTGAACTTCCCGTCCTGGTTCTACCTCATCCCAGCTGCTTTCTCTTCCCCCAGGCCAGGGCTAGCGGCTCAGAATGCCTCAAGGTTCACCTAGGTGGCAACAGCCAGTGGCTTCTTTCTTCAACCAGAAAGCCAGAGACTGTAAAATACCTTTCAGACACAATGGGCCAGTGCCATTATACATAAAAATCGGTTGAGTCATTGCAAGCACAGGGTGATAATCATCTGAGCTGCCCGTTCCTGGTCCCCCGAACCTTTGTTAGTGGGGGCCCATCTCTTCTTGGCCCTGGAACTTTGGCTCATGGTGCTGTCTGGAGGACCCTGCTATGACTCCACGTCTCGCCCACAGCTGTTCCCATTGACAATGTGGATTCCACTTCTGCCAAGTTCATACCACTTGGGGGCAACACCGACATGCCCCACTCTGTGGGGAAACCATGAGCGGAGAGAAGTCAGGGGCAGGAAATTCAAAACACACAGTGCCGGAAGTGACGACCTCTAGGCTCGGCGTGGGTGGTGGTGGGGTGTTCAACAAGCCCCCGCCAAGCCAGGCTCAGGACTATCAAACCACGCTGAAAGGAGGAGGCAAGCAGGAATGAGATCACGTGACAGGAAACTTGGGGCACAGACAACAAGCAAGTGGTGATCCACATGCTGGAGAAGATCTGGCAGTGCTTTGGAGGAGAAGCAGGGCTCAAGCTAGAGCTTGAAGGTAGAGGAGGGGAAGAAAGTCCGGAAGCAAGGTCTTAGGGACAGAAGGCAGCAGCAATGGTCCCTATATGAAATCACTGTTGGCTGAGGGCATGGGGAGGGGAGTCAAAAATTATGCCACACCTGCTTCCATCCAAGTACCTATGTGCTCCTATCTGATACCCACTAGGCTGCATCTCTGATTCCCCAGGTCTGGAACAGGGTTGAACAAGAGCAGGCATCATATATGCTTGTTGAATAAAGAAATTAATGAATATACTTGACCCTGTTACTGCCAAAAGCCAAGAGTTCAGCTTTCTATCTTTGAATCCTACATCTGCAGGGGAAAAGCATCACCCAAGAGAAAAAACAGTTTGTGATGGATGCTTTTAAGAAGATAAGTCAACAAGAATCACGAAACACCTGGATAATTTCCCAATGGCTATGGAAACTGCCTTTATTTCATTCAGGGGCTGTGGCAGCCCTCTGCCTTCTACCTCATGAAGCTTTGGGGCAGGCTCTTGTCCCCTCAGGTTCTCAGACTCAAGCTTGGCATCTGGTTTCTCAAGGAGCCTGGTGGGTAGCTTGTTAGGGCTCTGCTCTTAGGATGCACTCCCGAGAGCTCAACCTGGGTTTCTGTCTAGGGCCTGAGGCTTCTGTCCTGCACAGTGGTTGTCCCTTCCTCCCTTTTTAAAGCAGCTTCAAGCTCCTAGTGTTAGATTTAATGGGCTTGAAAACACAATGTCTCTCCCTGCATTTCCTATATCTGTCTTGGGCTCCATGTTCCTCTTCTTTAGGTCATCCACCATCCTAGGTGGGAACCTCAATGTCTGCCTATTAATAGTGCTCCTATCATACAATCACTTATATTTGCTTAATGCTTTACAAAGCTGACACGTGCATCTTATTCGATTCTGTAACAATCCTGCTAACTAGGCATCATGATCTCTAATTGACATTGAGGCTCAAAAGTGCCAGGTCCCCCAGCAGCAGCACCAGGCACTACCCAAGATCTAGGATTCCTTATCTTCATTCATAGCTGCTGCCTCCTTTTCTCTTCTCACTCCTTGCTATGACTCCTCTTTCTACTGACCCACGTCAGTAGGATCCAGCAGAGCTGATGACCTCCTGTCTCCACGCTGCTGAGTTGGTCCATGCATCAAAGAAGGCTTGGACTAGGCTATGAGGGGTGAGGATTCTTCTGACTCTGAGCCTCTCTGATTCTATAATCTCACGATCGTTCAACCTGCCAGCAATTTGCCACAAAGTATGCTTTCTCTCTCAAATCCCCCCAATTTACTATGTCTTGACACTCAACTCTGACGATACATTTTTTTGAAGCGAGGCAGTGAACTGGATAGCAATTCCATATCTCCGATTTCCTGGAAAATTGTGTTACATTGGGCAAATGAAGAGCTAACAGCAGCAGGGAGAAAAGAAATCATAAAAATGTAGCCCGTTTTTGTTTTAGCCTGCCTCCCTCAGCAGATTTGGTCGGTGACCTCTCTCTGAGTCACGAAAGGCTTTAAAACTTGCTCTGATTTACATTTGCAGGAAACAGAGTTTACGTCTTGCATTTTTCTTTAAAAAAATTTTTTTCATTACCAAACCATAGTTTATTCCCTTCTCTGTGGAATTTCTTGATAATACCTCAAGACGAAAATATACATACAGGACTTCCCTGGTGGCACAGTGGTTAAGAATCCGCCTGCCAATGCAGGGGACACAGGTTCGACCCCTGGTCCGGGAAGATTCCACATGCCGTGGAGCAACTAAGTCCATGCACCACAACTACTGAGCCTCCGCTCTAGAGTCCGCGAGCCACAACTACTGAGCCTATGTGCCACAACTACTGAAGCCCGCACGCCTAGAGCCCATGCTCCGCAACAAAGAGTTGCGGCCACCGCAATGAGAAGCCCACGCACTGCAATGAAGAGTAGCCCCCGCTCGCCGTAACTAGAGAAAGCCCACGTGCAGCAACGAAGACCCAACACAGCCAAAAATAAATAAATAGATTTATTAAAAAAAGAAAATATACGTACATAATACTTTTCAGCTTCATGGTGTGCTTTAACCAAAACCACTCATTTCAACAAGAGCCTGTAGGCTTTAAGCCAATTACCCCCAATGTATTCTGTAAGCTATAGCTGGACGGTCCTCTCCTCATCAATTAAGTCATGGGAAAAAGCTCAGGATCACCAATGATCTCACTTAGAGAGCGATCCTCAAGGAAAAGCGTTAAAAAAAAAAAAAAAAAAAAAAGTTTTCTACCCGAGAGTTTAGAGGCAAGGGGCTATTTTCATTATTTTTGGCATCTGAAGTATGGCAGATGGTCTAATCTTTCACATCTCTACACTGAACTCTATTCCAGAGGAAAAATAAAGAACCACAATTTAGCAGAGGTTAAGAAGACAAAGTTTATAACTGCAGACCACCCCCCTGCCCACAAAAGGCTAGGCCATTTGGATTATGGCCATTGTTCTTTAGTTGCAAGAAACAGACCCCTCTTACACCATTCCCTCAAGCTAACGAATTAAAGGAAATTAATAAAATAAATACTGTGGTAGTTGGAATCCTAAAATGGGCCCTCAAGATGTTCTATCCTAAAGCTAGGACTGTGAATAGGATGAGACATCATGCCCTGATAATCTCAGGTTACAAGGCAAAGGGATTTTGCAGATGTAATTAAGGGTACTGGTTAGTTGATTTTGAGTTAATCAATAGATGATCTGGGTGAGCCTCACCTAATCACACGAGTGCTCTAAAAGCAGAGTTTTCTCCTGCTGGTAGCAGAAGAGGAATTCAGAGAGCATGTGGGAGGCTCTCTGTTGCTGACGTGGAGAGGCCACATGGCAAGGAACTGAGAGTGGCTTCTGGGAGCTAAGAGCAGTCCCTGCCAAAAGCCAGCAAGGAAATACAACTCAGTAACTCAGTCCTACAACTGCAAGGAATTGAAGATTGCCAACAAGCTGAATGAGCTTGGAAGTGAAATCTTCCCCCGGCCTCCAGATAAGGGGCCAGTCCTGCCAATTCCTTGATTTCAGTCTGAGACCCTGAGCAAAGAAGCCAGCCCACCCAGACTTCTGACCTATAGAACTGTGAGATAATAAACAGGTGCTGCTTTAACCTGCTAACTTTTTGATAATTCATTATGCAGTCAGAGAAGACTAATACAGATACCCAGATAAGTCCATTGGACGAAATGAACACAAACCCCAACACAAATACAGTCAGGCCACAATGGGAAAGAGAATCCCCCAGGCAGTGAAACCTTCTCTGACACCTGGACTCTCTCTCTCCTTAGCTTCTCTTTTGATCTTGACCAACTTCCCAGGCTTACATGTGACGAACATGGCTGTCAGCCCAAGCCTGACTGACCCACGGGGCCAGAACCTCTCTCCAACCAAGAAAGTCACTGTGTCCTTAGTTCAGATCCTGAGAGAGAAGCTGGTCACTTTCATTCATCCAGCAAATATTAATTGAGCACATTCAATGTGCTAAGAATTGTTCTAGGTTTCTAGGTGCTGTGAGGACACAGCAATGAACAAGACAAACTCCTGCTCAAGGGGGTTTAAGTTCTATGAAGGGGAGAGACAAGGAAAAGGCAAGCATATATGTTAGGGCAGCAAAGATAGGTTGTAAGGGAGCACAGAGCAGGGCAATGGGATAAAGGGAGACAGGAAGTGCTATTTTTAAATCGGTGGTCATGGCCCTGGGGGGGAGGGGAGCATTTTAACAGAGATTTGAGTGACAGTGAAGGAGCCGGATATACAAACACATGGCAGGAGGAACATTCAGGAAGAGGAAACAGAAAGTTAAAAGGCTTTGGGATGGAAATTTACTTGTCCTATAAAGGGAACAAGGAAGCCTGTGGAGCTGGAGCAGAGAACGCAAGGGGAAGATGCCAGGAAATGAGGTGGGAGTAGTAGCCTGGGCCAACACAAGTACAGAGGACAGGCCACGGTATGGACTTCAGAAAACCATTAGAGTTGACTGCAAGGCACTGACATGGATTGGCTGGTCTTAGGTCAGAGATCCAAGCAAGGTCTAAAATACGGCCTCACAGGCCTGCCCCTTCAGCTGGGCCTCCGGTGCTGTCATTTCCAAAGAAGGGGGATGGGTGAGTTAGACTAGACACCTACTTCGTGTCCCCATTATAGCAAGAACCAGAGTTGGTTAATTCAATCACGTTTCTACCACCTCTTAGAGGAGAAGCCTGAGGACTAAATCAGAAGAGTAAAGTCCGTAGGCAGGAATGGGTCATTGGTAAACGCAGTGAGGGTCTGTACCAAAGGCTTCTCCCTACAGAGACAGCTGGGCCTCCTTCCACTCATGCCATGTGGTTTTGGAGAAGAATCAGCAGAATCATTGGCCAAGAAATGGTCGCATGCCCCGTTCATCCCCATGTCTTGAGAGAGAGGGGGGCATGAGGACACATTCAGGTCAGAAATCAGGAGAGGGGCTCCAGAAGAGTTACCGTTCATTAAGTGCCCCAGGGTCAGCACTAGCAGAGTCTCCTCTGCCACATCCCCAAACCTGTCCACTCTCCATCCTAAACACAGTCTTACTTACATAGCCTCTCTTTTCCTGGGTTGTGAGTCATTCTAGGCTCCATGGTGCCTACCCTAACCCCATTCTTTCTCAATCTTCCCCTAAACTGGATGAGCCAATCCCTAACCCTGAACTGCCTCTTCTTTCCTCTTTCTTCCCATTTTGGTCCAAAGTTTTCTGGAACTGATCCGACAAACACTTATTGAGCACCAGCCTCATGACCTTATGCAAGGCGGAGGGATTAAAGCCCTGGGTTTAAAATCTGATCTGCCACTGATTAGCTGCCTTGATTTGGGCAAATAACTCAACCTCCTGAGCTTCTCCTGTGACATGGAGACAATAATATCTACCTTGAAAGGGTGTTCAGGGGTTAGGGTTATTAAGCAAAGTTTGTAGCACAAAGCTGGACACAAAGTAGGCCCTTGGTGGGTGTTTGTTGAATAAATGAATAAGTGAGTGACAAGGGTTGAAGTATATCTGATGATTGGATATTGATGAAACTGTGATGAATCTTCAGCAGAAGTACAAGGTCAAAGTGTGAATGGGAAGAAGAGACTGTGCTGCCGTCTTTTCCTCTTCCTCCCCAGCACATTCCCCACACAGGCTGCCCAACTCCATTTCTGTGCTTCAGCTTCGGTGTCTTCCCCACACGTCTTCTTCAGATGAATGGCCTCCTCCTTCTCAAAGGAGACTTGGTACCAAGGTCGGCCTTGATTGCTCTTTCTTTTTCACCCCACATGTCATCATCTCCATATCCACTCTCCAGGTCTGCTCTCTAAACTCAATTTAATTTAATTCTGGTGAACAAACCTTCACTGAGCACCTACTGTGTGCAGGGCGATGTGGACATAGAGATGAAAAGGCCACGGTCTCCGTGCAGAGCTCATATTCTAGCAGGACGACCACCAAGATGGCCAGTCCAAGGGACAGCAGCAACGTGCGGGCTGATTAACCTCTGGTGAGGTCTGGGAGTTTGTGGGGACGTTGGGAAGAGAAGGTTTCTCAGAGGAAGGGACCCAGGAGTTGAGCTTCGAGAATGAATAGGACCTTGCCCGGCAGAGGAGGGGAGAGCTTCCTATAGCTCACCTCCTCCTTCCCAGGGACTCTATACCTTTTTTTTTTTTTTTTTTAAATTTTTATGGAGTATAGTTGATTTACAATGTTGTGTTAGTTTCTGCTGTACGGCAAAGTGAATCAGTTATACATATACAGATATCCATTCTTTTTTAGATTCTATTCCCATATAGGTCATTACAGAGTGTTGAGTAGAGTTTCCTATGCTCTACAGTAGGTTCTCATTAGTTATCTATTCTATATATCGTAGTGTGTATATGTCAATCCCAATCTCCCAGTTCATCCCCCCCCACTCCACCCCCCCCCCACATTTATCATTCCTTTAGGAGAGTGTTTCTCAAGCAATCTGAAGAAAAGCACCAGTTTCTTTTTTTTAATTTTCAAATCATTGCAGACTGATACTTTGCAATATATGATAAAATAAATTACTAGAAAATGTTGAAATAACAGGACATACAAAATGCAAGCACAGTGATCACATGCTCAGATGGTGCATGGATATCAAATTGCTGTAAAAGTTTCTCCTCTTGTGGTGATGGTAGCACAACAGTGTGAATGTTCTTAATGCCACTGAACTGTGCACTTTAAAAATGGTTAAGATGGTTAAAATTTCTGTTATGTATATTTTACCATATACAAAAGTTTCTCCTTCATTTTCGTAATACCCCCTGCAGGAGTTTTGGAAAAGTTGAAGTTACTTTTTTTAAGTCATTTTGTACTTCCATCTCTGTGACACTATGATTTACAATAAGAAATATATATTTGGTCTTCATCCCCATTTCTGGTACAGAGCTCTTAAAACCCTTGGAATTTCCTAACTGATAAAAGCAATACAGGTTTTATATTCATAACAAGCCTCTTTCGATCACAACTGAATTTATGCTAATGGGGTGAATTTATGTTAATGAGGATAGGGGCTGGTTGTCAGGGGAACTGACCACTAGATTAGAGGGTTGGAATTTATCCCTACCCCCTGACCTCATGGGAGGGGAGAGGGGCCGGGGATTAAGTTCAGTCACCAATGGCCAGTGATTTAATCAATCAAGCTTATGTAATGAAGCCTCCATAAAAACCTGAAAAAGGATGGGGTTCAGAGAGCTTCCAATCTGTAAACATGTGCAGGTACTGGGAGAGTGGAATACCCAGTGAGGGCACGGACGCTCTGCACCCCTTCTCACACGCCTTGCCCTAAGCATGTCTTCCATCTGGCTGTCCCTGGGCTGTACTCTTAATAAATGGGTAATCCAGTAAGTAAACTGTTTTCCTGAGTGCTGTGAGTCACTCTAGCAAATTAATTGAACCTGAGGAGGGGTTCATGGGAGCCTTCAGTCTATATTGGGTCAGAGACACAGGTAACAACCTGGACTTGAAATTGGCATCTAAAGTGAGGGTGGGGGAGGGGGGACAGTCTTGTAAAACTGAGCCCTTAACCTGTGAGGCTACCTCCAGGTAGACAGTATTAGAATAGAGTTAAATTGTAGGACATCCATGTGGTCAGTGGCCACTGAGAATTGGATTATTGCTTGACAGTGTTGGAAAACACACATTGGAATCACCAATATGAAAACTGTCACTAATGCTTTTCATAGTTTTTTTTTTTTTTTTTGAAATAGTTTGCACTCCCATCCTTTCCTTCCCAACCTAAGCCTGTACTTCCTCAGATCAGGGTCTGGCTCTGCAACCATCTGTCTAATGTCCTCCCTGGCCCCATCCTCCCCATCAAAAATGTCTTATACATGAGGAAGCTAAACTAGTCTTCCTAAAACATAGTTTTCATGTTCTCACTCAAAAATATTTGGTGACTTCCTGGGGCCTTTGGCATCAATTTTAATTCCCTCACCTAACTTTAACAGAAGCCTATGACTATCACTCATTACTTGCTTTATACTAACAGGACATTCTATTCCAGGCAGCTGAAGGCTCTCCCAGGCCACTTGTCCCATCTACTCCATCTCACACTGATCTCTCTATCTCCAGAACTCCTACTATCCAACCTCAATGAAACCTGAATCAGAGATTATTACTGAAATGGCTCTAACGGCGTTGCGCGTGGTTTCAACCAGTCTGAGAACAGGGACCAGTTCTGCTCACTCTCTCCTCGACTCTTGACGCTAGTGCCATAAAGGAGGATATTAAGTAATTTGGGGTGAGTTGTCAGCTTAATAGTGACCTAAGAGAACACCACTATATCAGTTCAATCATCCTACTGAATTAAGGCTAACAAATCATAACATCTTCCTAAAATGTGTTTTATCCCTAATCCTCGGTAGAAGATAATGCTATCTATTTTGCAAATGAAAACACTGAGATACAGCCAGGAGAGAAGTCAGTTGCCCAAGGTCACACAACTGGTGAGAGGAGAAAAGGATTTGAAATATAATGTCTAACTCTAAACCTAGTATCATTTCCACTGTACACGCCAGCTTTTAAATGGCAGCTTTTCTCCAGGTTCCTAGGAACTGCCCATTCATCGTCCCTGATGGCCTATGAGAATTTCATACCCAACATGGTAGTGCAAACCCTACGCGGATGCCATGGGCTTGCCCATCCAGAGCCCACAGGCACCGGCACTTGCTATCGCCACCAAAACGAATACTTTTCAGCCCTGAGACCCATGCCGTCATCTTAGAAGCAGACTGTTAAGTACCACTGGTCACCTAGCGTGTTTCCCTTCCCATCCGTGTTGAATGGGAAGGATGTTTTCAGAAGTGGCCTTTGATAAGATCAACCCTGTTTGTTTTTTCCTATGTTGTGGGATCAGGGTCATGGCTAGAAGTGAGGAGAGAGGGGGGAGAGGATGGGAACTCAGGGAATAATAATTTTTAAGAAACAAGGAAAAGGGAGAGTCCGTGGGGAAAACGGATGAAGTGTTCAGAGAAGGGGGAACCCTGAGAGATGCCTGTCACAGACGAGGAAGAGGAGCACTCCAAGAGGCTGACAGCTGAAGAGAGATCATGTGAAACGAAGAGAGAAAATTTGGAAGTTGGGAGGTCACGGGTAACCTTTGCTCGAACAATTTCAATGGGAGCAGAAGCCAGACTGCAGTTTGATACATGATTAGAAACTGCGAAAACACAGTGCTCTAGATGGATTTTTAAGACATTTGCTGAATAAGGGGGAAAAAGGAGCTGATTGAGGAGAAAGGATTGGGGTGGCACTGAGGGCTGGGGTAATGTTAGAGTCAGGGGTTTGTCCCAAGTCATTTACGCAGATTATGTGATTATCTCCAGCAGCTCTTAGCAGGCCTGTGGCAGGCTCAGCAAAAAAGGCCTTGGGAGTGGATTCAGGCTGGGGATTGCACAGCTGGTACAGTGAAAGAACAAAAGGAGTTGGGGTGGAGGTGGGGAAAACTGAGGATGCTGGAGAATGTGGCTGAAATAATCTACAATTGACCAGGCTGGGGTGTGGGGGACTGAGGGTCTGGGAGAATAGAGAGTCAGGAGCTAGAGGCTGGCGATGGACGCAGAGAGGACAGAGGAGGTACACGGCTGGTGGACAGGTCAGTAAGGAGGCTGCTGCGTTCATGGGGAGGAAGGGCGTGTGTGACAACCCCAAGAGCTAAAGTCCTCGGTGAGCAAGAAGCTTCCAGGGGCTCGTAACAGATGGGAGTGGGCTAATCAGCCTAAAAGGAGGGGAGGTTTCAAAGGAGTCATGGAGGACAGTGAGCTACAAGTGTGCACGGAAAACCAGGGAAGCGTGGGAAGAAAGCCATGTCCCAGAGACAGGCCCGGGTTTCCAGGAAAGTGCATGAGGAACGGGTTCAGGATGTCTGATGTTGGGGAGTTTCTTGACAGCAGAGCCAGGACTCCAGACAGAGAGCCTGGTGGAAGGAGTGGGTAGAGCAGCCTGGCAGGAGAAAGGGGAGCTGACCTGGATGGGAATGAGAAGACAGAGAATACAAGTGAGCAGAGGAGTGGGGCCCCATCTCGTGTTGGCCCCTCGTAAAGGGAGGGCAACCCAGTCTTCTACTCTGAGGAGCAGCGATCATCTTACAGAGGCCCGGAGCAGGTGGCGGTCCCCCGAGTGGGGGGACCCTCTTGGCCCTCCCTGCCTCGAGCTGACCTGCAAGCAGAAGTCCCATCACCCGATGGTGGTCATAGCCACAGGCAAAGGCAGCGAGTGGCACAGAGAAGGATGAGAGGTGAAAGCCAGCGTGGCCTTGGCAATGGAGTGCCGGACAGAGGAAGATGGAGAAAACAAAGGGACTTCATAAAACCTAGTTTATGACTTTGGTGGGAGAATATTCCTCTGAGGGTTTAAAAAGGCATAAATGCCTTTCTAATCCTAAAAAGCATGCCGTAAAGGAAAGCACAGGCCTGTCTCAACAAGCTCCTTCCTAGCTGGGCCCATCCTGGGTAGTCAACTCTTCTGTCAGACTCAGAAATACATTCTCAGGAATAATGCGGGCCTAGTTCTAATTAATTGGGCCCAGCTTGCAGCCGAGATAGCAATCAAAGCAATGGGAATGCAGAATTGACCCGCGCAGAAGGCTGCAAAATGCCACTCATTGCTCTCCTTCGGGGAACAGAGGGCTCCAAAACCGCTCCCCATCAGTATGTTAGACTTGCCCCCCTGCCTTTCCAAACAGGATGGAAAAACTGCTTACGTGGTATGATATTTTAACTGGAGGGCACTTGGAAACTCAGAATGTGAGGGTAGCCTGCACAGGAGTCTTGAGGCCAACCGTGGATTTATGGAAATGTCCAGCAAAGGGCTAACGGCGGCTCAGCCGCGAGGTAAGGCAAGTTATGGCTCTGCCTGCCTCCTATTTCTCTCTTTATTTTTATCTTCGGGATCAGGCATGTTGGAGAGAAAAGAGGAGGCCTGGTAACAACAGCTTCCCCGTCATTCTTGGTTACTTACATCTGTGGTCAATTTTCCACACTTTATTCCATAAAAGGTAAACGAGGCACGGTACTTGCAAGAGGATAATCTAAACAATATGAACCATGTTACTGTTAAAGACCATCTGGTTGATCACGCTCAGCCCCAGACTTTTAACTCCTTGAGGTAAGAAAGATGCCAAACCCAGAGAGGCCGGGCCCTCCTTTGGTCTTTTACTCCAGAATCTTTCCCTCCCTCCTCAAGTTCATTAAAACAAGGACCTCTAAGGTCTCTGCCAGCCCTAATAGTCTAGGCTGGCTGCTGGTGAAACTCGGCGAGTTTTGTGAATGAGCAACTTGCAAAATGCTTCTACCAAATGACTCTTCTCTTCTTTCTCTTTAAAAGGAAACATTAAAAGCTTAAAAAAAAAAAAAAAAGAAAAGCAAAAAAAAAAAAAAGAGCCCTACGCACAACCCAAACTAAAATACTCAAGTGCTGGAGTTGTTTCCTTCATAGCTGATTCTCCTGCTTCAAGCCAAGGGATCATTTACATAATTTTAATTTGAAAAAGCAACTCACACTCGTGAAGACACAATGAAGACCGTGCTTTGCTTTTATTTGGGCTTACACATTTTCTGGCCATCTGTTAGTCAAGAAAGTTGCAAACTCCAATAAGAGATGGGAAAATGGTGTTTTTCAGATGGTGTTTTTCATCCTTTGGGTGGGGAGCTGATGATAAGGGATTCCGGGAAAGTTTCAAATGGGTAAGGCCACTGTAAAAATGAGAGTTGGCCTTCGCTGTAAGGTGCAGCATTTCCACCTGCAGGAGGAATTCAGCATTTGACCTAGAGGTCCAAGTGCATTTTATTCTTCCAGTCAGTCATTAAGAACTCTAGCTTTCCCCCAGCAACCTCTAAGGGTATTTGAACCATCAAAACAATTCAATTTAATACACCTTTTAATATTTTAAGCCATGTGGTATTGCAGTATTCCATCAGGGAAGCATCTTCCAGTATCAAGGCCACAACAGAACCCCCATTTCTAGCCAAGATCTCCTTTGTGAGTAACCACAGATTAGACCTAAGCAGTCAGTTTTCTGGAAAAAGGTTTTCCGAGGTCAAGGCAGAAAACGAGCTCAAATACTATGGCTCTGCCAGGCTTCAACAATAATGTCTAAAACCAACAGTGCTAGAGCTACTACTAATTCCCCCTTTTAAAAGCATTCTGGAAAATCTCGATGACATAAACAGAAGACATCAAAACCCAAGGGAAGGCCACTTGGCATCATACACACATGACAGAATGTGGCTCTCAGTTTGTCAAAGCACTTTAAATTCCACAGGCCCAGATGAAGCAGTGGCTTTGTTGTTGTTGTTGTTTAGCTCTGTTGACCTGACAAACGAACTGCTGCATCCTTCCTTCTCCCCACATCCATCTTGCGAGTTGCCTCTGCTGGTTGCACAAAGACGGAGTACTGAGTTGAAGGACTACTGAGTTGAAGGAGTACTGAGTTGAAGGAGTTAATGGTCACCAGGAGAGCCCCTGGGAGATGAAGCTTCATATCCCATGATCATAAATCTCTTTCAAGGCAAGTTTGAACCAGGACTCAATTCTGCTACAGCTCCCAAAGCTCAGCATTCATCTTCAATTAGATAATGTGACTTTCACATCTATTTATACTCTCTTCATTTCCCAACACATTTATCTCATGAAATGACAACTGGAAAACACTCCTGTCCTAAACACGCATGTTATTTTTAAAAAGAGTTACTGAACCAGGCTAAATAATGTAATTAATAGGCTTTTACTGGAATTCACTTTTAATATATGTTCTTAAACATCTGTGAACAATGTTTTTCAAGCAACAGGAAAGAAAGAAAATGAGAAAAAAACCCCCATGACTTAATCATTCCTCAATCGTAGTAGTAATTTCACAATTCAAAGCATAGTAGGAAAAAGTTCATGTTAATTGAAAAAATGAGTTTACTATGATTCTATGACTGGACATCAATCGCATTACAGCTCCTTTTGAAAAGCCCTTTCCCTCTGGAGAACTAGGTTCCATCTCTTTTTTGGTTTTGGTCAAATGGACAGGAGACCCCAATGTAACCTAGAACGCTTATCTCTATGAAGATCAGAGCTGTAGTCAGAACAGGGAAAGCTGGGAATTTCCCACAGCTGCTGGGTTCGGATTAGGCTCAGGTTTGGACCCACAGCAGAAGATAAGGAAAAAATCCCCAAGGGCAAGTGAGGCACTGTGACTAAGTGTTTTGACGGCACAAGGAGAGTAACAAGAGGCAGGGAAGTCGGTGGAGAGTGAGGTGAGGCTCCAGGTGGCATCAGCCTCAGGGTCCTTTGGACACAAGCTGATAAAGCCCAGCCCGTTGGGCAGAGGGTCTGCATTTGGAAGGTCTAATAGTAGATGGTAAGGCTCTAGCGTGGAATGGGGGTGGGGCTGTCAGGCAGGTGAGAGCTCAGAGGGTTTTAAAGGAGCTAAGATGTTGGGGATAAATGAGTGAAGCCACTTGGGAACCAGCCAAAGATAGGACAGGCAGGGCAGACACATCAGAGAAGGGGCCTGGACTCTGAAGACCCTTCCCTGATTCTCAGCTGCTGAGCTCTCTATTAAAACCAAGATGGGATGGCACAGCCACGAGACGGGCCTGAGCCTTTTGGCTTGGATCTGGAGGTGAGGGCTGAGCACACAGGGTATTTTGTGCCTCAAAACCTGGGATCGAGAGGATGCAGGACGGGTGATGGTCAAAATACTGAACAATGGGCAACATCCGGGCACTGTCCGGTCACTGTGGGAAGATGTAGGGGTGCCTGCTGGTGTCGGACTGTGGGAGGGGCCGGCCGGGCCGAGAGAGGGGCAAGCTTGCCCTCGGAGGGTGGGGGTACTGGTGGAAATGGGGGAGCAGCTATTTACCGACCAATGCAGAAATAAACTGCCATGAGTCAGCCTGGGGAGAGGGGCAGGCAGGTTATTCCCACACCCCACTTGGCAGTTTTTTCACATCTGTGTGAAAGGGATATTGCTTAAGAAAGGAAAATATGGCCAAGGGTGGAGCCAGGCGAGCTTGTTTTGGTCAAATTTCTCACTAAAAATTTGCTTTGCTGATAAAAATTTGTGCCTTTAATGTTAGGAATCGTGTCTTTTTGTTCTTGTGGCAGAAAAAAAGGTAGAAAACTTCCCTAACCCATCAGGCAGGTTTGGGTCTCTTTCGGGAAGCAGGGCAGGAGGGGGTTGTGAAGAATACCGCAGGGCAACTAACTGGACGGCTTGCCCCACTGCTCTGTTTATCACCATCCTCTGAGATCCTTCTTCCTCGCGTTTATCTTTAAAGAAAGAGATCATGGAAACAAGTGTGAACTGTGAAGTTGTTAGGGACTGCATCAAACGTCAAGATCAGGGTGAGTAATGGGCTTGGGCAAGACCCACGTCAAACCCTCCACAGCACGCCTGGTATCAAATTCTGGAAAGAAATGAGCCTCTGCGTGAGTTTTCCTGCTAGAGGCAGCATGAGCAACTATGACCTGTATGTCTGGGAGGGGGAAGGTGAAGAGAAGTACAGAGTTCCTCCCCAGAGAGGAGACCTCCCCGCTCATCAGGAGTGGGGTCAGTTGGGGTGTTGGAGCAGCTCCGACCCGCTCTCGGGTATTATGTTTTTAGGAACTCATGGAGCCGGTTGTTAAAAACAGCCATTATTAAAATTTAAATCATACACTTCTAATTAAATAAATTATGCTGAAAAACAAGGGTAATAAATACTCAAAACTCATCACTTATTTTGTTATCTATGCTCTTGGGATTATGTACATTTATAGGATCTATGTGGTAGAAGTACTACATAATGATGTGTTATATCGTGTATCTCTTCCCAAGTCCACATTCAAGGATATCACAAAATTGGCCTCGACAGGGGTGGTATTTATACACACAAGTATATAAATAGCAAACACTGCAAGTCAGAGCTTGGTTTCTTGCTCTGTTGATTATCTAGAGTTAAAGAAGTGATGGAAGAAATGTCAATAATGCAGATTAAACTTAAAAGTGAGTCATGTCCACCTAGAGGGGTGGGATAGGGAGGGTGGGAGGGAGACGCAAGAGGGAGGAGATATGGGGATATATGTATATGTATGGTTGACTCACTTTGTTATAAAGCAGAAACTAACACACCATTGTGAAGCAATTATACTCCAATAAAGATGTTAAAAAAAAAAAACAAGAAAACGCTCCACCCAAAATTGGGCCTGTGAAGAGGAAAGCAGAATCATGGAGCTCAGACAGCCCAGAATTGGGTAACTAGACTGTGAATAACTGCAGGTTAGTGTTCGCTGAGGCTTGAAGAATACAAAATAAATCTTTTCAATCCAAGAAAAAAAAAATGTGAGTCATGTCTGTAGTCATTACATTGTGAATAGCATTAAAAAAAAAAAAAAAAAAAAGAGGAAAATACCCTCCCAGTATTTGAAAAAGATTATCTGATTCGGCAAAGAAGGTGTTGAGGTTGGTGGTGAATGAGTAAGCTCTGACAAATGTAATGCTGAAGCTGAAAGAGGTTTCAGTTGAATGAATATAACACAGATCATCCTTGACTTTTGATGAAGTTACATCCCGATAAACCCACTGTTAAGTCTAAAATAGCGGATGTCGAAAATGCATTTAATACACTTAAGCTGCCAAACATCATAGCTTAGCCTAGCCTACCTTACACATGCTCAGAACACTTACATTAACCTACAGTTGGGCAAACTCATCTCACACAAAGCCTATTTTATAAGGAAATGTGGGATGTCTCATGTAATTGATTGAATGCTGTATTGAAAGTGAAAAACAGACTGGTTGTATGAGCACAGAATGGTTGTAAGTGTATTGGTTGTTTATCTTCATAGTGGCATGGCTGACTGGGAGCTGTGGCTGCTGCCGCTGCCCAGCATCACGAGGGAGTATCATACCACCCATCGCCAGCCCGGATAAAGATCAAAATTCAAAAATCGAAGTACAGCTTCTATTGAATGTATATAGCTTTCTCACCATTGTAAAGTTGAAAAATCGTAAGCCGAACCACTGCACAAGAGTGAGAAATAGTTTAGCAGATCACATATCAGATTTAATGACAGTAAATGCATTGGGAGTTAGTGGACTGGGATGAAATTCCACCAGTCAAATCATGGTTGAACTGCGACCATAGCTATGGATAACACGACACAAAAATCAACAAAAACATTCAGTGAGGATCAGCTGGCTCGTGGAATTTACAAGAAAGAGGATTAGACATTTTATTATTACTTATGAATTGTGTGCTACAGATCCTTCATATCAATAAGACTTATATGTACTTATGCATTCATACACATACTTTTTTTTTCTGGAGAACTGGTTGTTAAATATTTACCAGCACACAACAGAATGAGAGGGTCTGTAATCTCATGCCTTGGGGGAGAGTTTTTTCTTCCCCATTCCCACTGCCGAAGAATGAAAGGGTCAGCACTTCTTTTAAGACTCTGAACCTGGGACTTCCCTGGTGGCACAGTGGTTAAGACTCCGAGCTCCCAATGCAGGGGGCCCGGGTTTCTAGATCTCTGGTCAGGGAAGTAGATCCCACATGCATGCCACAACTAAGAATCTGCATGCCACAACTAAGGAGCCGGCAAGCCATAACTAAGGAGGCCACCTGCCACAACTAAGACCCGGTGCAACCAAATTAAAAAAAATTAAAAAACAAGACTCTGAACTTGATTAAATTCTGGATTAAGACATGTCACACTCTCCCTACCAATCCACAGAATTTAGTCCTCCTCCAAATTCCTGAAGCTCCTTCTGTTTCTGTTCACTTGGCACTTAGCAAATGCTACCCGTCTATTGACTTTTCAATTTACAACATTTTAAATTTATGCCCCATCTCGTTTTAGGACAAAGGTCAGTCTCAGAAGCTTTCTCCATGTCTTTTAAAGGTGCCAGCGTGGAGTAGGTGCTCCAAAATGTCTTCATTCAGTTGGTCAATAGGTCAACGTAATGCTCACGGAGTCTGATCTCTGCACTAGACACTTTGCCAACCCAGAAGTTCCAAGATTTAAGAACAACCTGTCTTGTCCTCGAGGATCTCACAGCTTTGTAACGATGATAGCGATGGTGATGTGATGACAGTCAGGGTTTGCCAAGTACCAAATACGTGCCAGATGCTATGCCAGGGACTTTGCATATAACATCTAGACATACCAGTATCTGTGAACATGTGGCTGACCATCCAAAGGAGATACCTCAAGATGGTACCTTGGTCATCTCAGGAGCCCACTCTGCCCTGGCTTAGTAATGTCGAATGCATGCAAGAGTGCATGAATGAATAACTGAATGGCCTAGTGTTAGCATCTAGTTATCCATCCTCTCTGCTGCTTCCCTTCTTCCCTCTGCTTACCTTACTTTCCTTCCTTCCTTTCGCATGAGGGACTCTATATGGAAAAGGAAACTCGAGTGGCCTGAACTTGATATATGAAAGCGAAACTGCTTTCGATTACGATGCAGACATCGTAATCTGGCAATGCCTAATGCACACGGCTTGAGACTCCATTTATGCCCAACTTCTCTATTCATCTTCCGCCATTGTTCTGCAAGTTTCCCAACCCCTCCTCATAGAGAGCAATTGGTCCATGGAGAAGAGCTGCTGGCTCTCTAAGGGAGGTCCCACAGGCTGGTAGTGAGCCCCGTCCCAGGTGTGAAGTTTCCCACAGCTGGGGAGACCTCCCCCAGGAGGAGGAAGCTTTGGAGTAGACGGACATGAGGTGGGACCCGGCAGCCACTCCCAGGGGTTCTTCCTCCCTCTCCTGCCCTGTCAGTAGAGGAGCTTCTGGGCACACACCTAGATAGACACAGTCCTGCTCTCAGGAAACCGGAAACAGGTTTCCTCACATCTCAGTTGGAGAACCTGATGGTAATTTACTTCTCACCATTGTCATTCACCTTTTCTCAAGAGAATAAAAGTGAGCAGCACAGCAGCTATAACTTGACGTTTTTACCTAAACGTTTATAACCTAAATTCGCCCTTAGATGCTTCCTTCTAATTTTATTCAGCCCACTTGGTAATCCATATGATAAACGTTTCTAGATAATTTTTATGGTACAAAACTTGCTTTTTTAAAAAATATGTCTGTTCTGGTAGAAAGCATTTCTAAAGCAGATGAAACCCATCTTTGCTCTCTTCAACAGAAAAGGCTGAACATAACGTAACCTTTGCTTGTACTATGGCAAGGCTGTCTCTACTGATGGTAATTGTTGATTTGGGCTAAAATAATCATGTATACATGTTGATGGTTTCATTTTTCTATTTTAGGAAGGGATTCGAACAGGATCATGAAGACTGGTCAGACTTCAACAGACAGGGAAAGAAGAGGGGGAGAAAGAAGAATGGACCCCATGGAGGGCACAGATCTCATATCAGATCTCATGACAATAAACTGTTGACCAATTTCATTATCTCACTTGACTTAAGTTATCTTTTCAGCTTGGTTAGCTAATTTAGCAAGGAGTTATAAATGATATTCCATACAAATGGCCCACTTCTTTTATAATAATTATATTTCCTTTTTCACTTATTTTCTTCTTTTCCACTGTACCAATTTAAAAAAAAAACAAAAAAACTTGCTTTATTAGTCTGATTTGTACTGCATTTCTGATCCTAATTTTCATGCTATGCTTTTGCTGGTTAGTTTGTTTCTTTTCTAAATTCTAAATTCTTTAAAATGAGATTTCAAAGCCTTTTTAAAAAGTCTAAGTAAAGCATATATATTTATTCTCTTATATCATATTTCCCTTTCTCTCCTCTTGCCCTGACTCCAAAATACTGATTTCTCCCCCAATTACACAGCATCCCCTGGTCCAAGCTCTGACCTCTCACCTGGACTGCTGAAAGAGCCCCCTAATTTATCTGCCTGCTCCTACACTGCCCAACTCCATCAGCTACACAGTGGTCAAGTGACCTTGTGGCACGGCCACCCAGCGGTCAGAACTTGGGCTCTGGAGGCTCAAGACAACCTGGTTATATATTGACCCCTTCACCAACATTCTGTGTGACCCCTAGGCTAGTTGCTTAACATCTCTGAGCTTTGTTTTCCTCAACTGGAAAATGGGCATAATAAAAGTACCTACATAATATGGATGTTCTCAGTACTAAATAAGATAATATATGTATACTGCTTGGAGCAGTAGTGGGCATATATATTGGCTTAGAAAAATCTCTAACATGTACATCAGATGGCCTAAAACCCAAGTACTTTTGGATCTGGATCTGCCTCAACCATGTCAATTTCCCCTTTGTTCACCATGCTCCAGTCACACACTGGCCTTTGACTGTGTCTCAAACCCACTAAGCTCTTTCATGCTTCAGAGCTGTTGAACATGCTGTTCCCTCTGTCTAGCTTCTTTACTTGGCTTCACTTGGCTAATGACCAGTCCTTCAGCTCTCAGCTTAAATGTCACTTCCTAATCTGACCGAGGCCCTGATAGACCACCCAGGCTAACATTAATTGTCCATATCCTTCTCTTTCCTTTATAGCACTTAGTACAATTTGGAATTATGTATTTGTTGGTTTCCTGGTTTAATACCAATCTCCACTGCTAGACTGTGAATACCATGAAGCCAGGGACCATGTTGATTTTGTTCAACCCTGTATCTCCCACATCTAGCACATAGGAGGTACTCAAGAGTTACCTGTTGAGTGAAGGGGAAACAGTGGCTGAATTAACAAACTTGGAAGATGAGTACAGTCCTTTATGGAATCTCCTTTGCCTTTTTCTCCTAATAGATTATATTAGTTTACTAAAGCTAATAAAACCTGCCCTTGGCCACAGATTTTACTGGCTTTGCCTGGTAACGAAGTGAGATTCCTTAATTTATCAAAATACTTATTCAACAAATATCTCTTAATACCTGCCACATACTCAGCTCTATATCCTGGACTCTGTTTGCTAAACAAAAGAAATAGAAGACCTGAAATCTCCCTCCACGCCCACCCCTACAGGGATATTAGACATATGACATGTACATAATGACACAGAAGATAATTAGATAATATGACAAGGCTGTGAATAGTTATTTGCCAAAAAGAATGACACACTCAAGGAATACATTAAGATGAGAGCAGAGAGAAATCACTCAGGGAATACCGCAAAGACAGGAACTTTGGGTGAGTCCTCAGGGTGAATGAGAGGTGAAGAGGAAAAGGACATTCTCTGCACGAGAAACTCGGAGTTGGGAAGAGGTAATGAGGTCAAGGGACGGGGGTGGGGAGATGAGGAGACTGACCTGGTGACTCATGTTGGGGAGTCCAGTGGGGCGGGGGGGTTGAAGGGTAGGGGGAAGCCTTGAAGAATCCAGTGAAGAGGGAACGTGAAAATCCTCCTTCTTTTTGATGGCCAATGTCACATTCATGTTGTCATCCAGCACTTTGCCTAGTGTTTTACCAGAAGTTTAGATTCAACGGTGCTTGCTGAACTAATTATGTTGAATAAAAAATTACAAACATGAAGAGACTCATATCAGAGGAACTGTTAGGGAAAATTTTGTTCCCGCCATACATTTCTAAAAGAAGCCCCTAATGGATTCTCAGGAGAACATCACTAAATTTTCACATACCAGTTACATAAACTATTTCAAAATATAGACAAGATATGTTATACAACTCATATTAGGAAGTAAATAAGATCTTGATTGAACACTAATGAGGATGACACTGTGGGCGGCGGGAGTGTTTTGGAATTATAGGACTGTCTTACTCAAGAATGTAGTTTAATAAATCACAAATAATATCCTACAGACAGAAAGGGGAAATGTTTCAAAAACAAACAATATGAGCTATCCTACAAATATAGAATTAGCACTACATGGGGAAATTATTAGGATAGTTCAACACTTTGATAGAAAAAAAAATATTTTTAAATCTAAGAATTATTTTGGTGGATGCTGAGCAGAGCATCATTAACATTCAACATTAACTCTTTATAAGAACCCTTTGAAATAGGAAGAGGGGGTGTATTCCTTGAGATAAAAAAGATTGGAGATTTAAATCAGAGTTTCAATATTATTTTTAGTGTGGAGATCCTAGATGACAGCTGTCCGTTCACATTTGCTGCAATGATGGAAACCTTTATTCCTGCACTCTCCGGTATAGCAGTAACTAGTCACATGTGCCATATCGCATACTTAAATGTGGCTAATGTGACTGAAAAACTGATGTTTAAATTTTACTTAATTTTTAGTTTATTTGAATTTAAATATCCACCAGTGGCTAGTAGCTGCTAACTGTAGTGGATAGCGCAGTCCTGGGGGCTTTACTTTGCAAACACAGGCAGAGGTCTAAGATGCTCCTCTCAGCACCTCTATTGGAGGTCATAGTAAAAAAGATTGCAGGACAAGATGAACAAGAAATAGAGAATAAATATAGGAAAGGCAGAAATAGAAATACCACTTTTTTGCAGATGATACAATAGTGTAAATAGAAAATGCAAGAACAATCCAATGCACACCAATGATGTAGAGCTAGAAAAGGCAATGAAAAATGGTACTATCCCCAATACTGAAAAAAAATAAAATACTTGAGAATCTACAAATCTAGATGAATAAGATATCGTAGTGAAGTAAAAATGATAAAACCATAATGGGAAGAAAAATAAAGAAATACCTAAATAAACAAAGTTACAGCCATTGCTCCTGATTTAGAAAATTTAGAGTAATATCACTAACATTAGTCTATAAAACAAAAAACAGATTAACATAAGAACAATTAAATTCCTGTGAGCCTGCTCTAGTATGTGATAAATCACTAGCAAAATTAATAAGGAAAACTAAATACACAATAATACCAAAGAAGATTGGAGGATGTAATAATCAAATTTAAGGATATATTATAAAGTGATCTTCATCAAAACTGAATTTTGTTGGATCAAAGCCAGGACAAGGACTCCAATAAAATAGTGATTCCAGAGATGAATTTAAGCACATATAAGTTCTTAGGATACAGCAAACAAACAAAAAACTAAGAATCACAATAAATGG
The DNA here is from genome assembly GCF_028564815.1 of Eubalaena glacialis. NCBI lineage: Eukaryota > Metazoa > Chordata > Mammalia > Artiodactyla > Balaenidae > Eubalaena > Eubalaena glacialis. The sequence continues at coordinate 77,829,630 of NC_083725.1, read as the reverse complement.
ATGACAGAATCACCATTTAATAAATGCTGGTGGAACAATCTGGTATCAATAAGAAGGAAAGTAGATTATATCCATAACTTACCAAACATGATAATACTTTCCAAATTGGTCATTTTAAAAAAAGGGTATTTATCCCAGCTATAGCTGAGAGATGACTTCATGACTATTGACAGACTAAATAGTATTATAAGGCAGGAGGGAGGTAGATTCAAATATTTTGAAGTCTATTTAAAGTCTCCTAAAAATTCTCAACAAAATATTAGCAGACTGAATCCAACAACACATAAAAAAGATCATACACCACAACCAAGTGGGATTCATCCCAAGTTCACATGGATGGTTCAACATATACAAATCAGTCAATGTGATACACCACATAAACAAAAGAAGAGACAAAAACCACATGGATCATCTCAATAGATGCAGAAAAAGCATGTGACAAAATTCAACATCCATTTTATTCATGATAAAAACTCTTACCAAAGTGGGTATAAAGGGAACATATCTCAAGATAATAAAAGCTATTTATGACAAACCCACAGCTAATATAGTACTCAATGGGGAAAAGCTGAAAGCTTTCCCACTAAAATCTGGAACAAGACAAGGACACCCACTCTCACCTCTTCTATTCAACACAGTATTGGAAGTCCTAGCCACAGCAATTAGACAAGAAAAAGAAATAAAATATATCCAAATTGGAAGGGAAGAGGTAAAATTGTCATTATATGCAGATGATATGATACTATATATAGAAAACCCTAAAAACTCCACACAAAAACTACTAGAACTGATAAATGGATTCAGCAAAGTAGCAGGATACAAGATTAACATACAGAAATTGGTTGCATTTCTTTACACCAACAATGAAGTATCAGAAAGGGAAAGTTAAAAAAAACAATACCTTTTAAAATCACACCCCCAAAAATAAAATACATAGGAATAAACCTGACAAAGGAGGTGAAAGACTTGTATTCTGAGAACTATAAAACATTAATAAAGGAAATTAAGGAAATGGAAAGATATCCCATGCTCTTGGATTGGAAGAATCAACATTGTTAAAATGGTCATACTACCCAAAGCAATCTACAGATATAATGCAATCCCTATCAAATTACCCATGAAATTTTTCACAGAACTAGAACAAATAATCCTAAAATTTATACAGTACCATAAAAGACCCAGAATTGCTAAAGCAATCCTGAGGAAAAAGAACAAAGCAGGAGGCATAACTCTCCCAGACTTCAGACAATACTACAAAGCTACAGTAATCAAAACAGTGTGGTATTGGAACAAAAACAGACATATGGATCAATAGAACAGAATAGAAAGCCCAGAAGTAAACCCACACACCTATGGTCAATTAATCTTCAACAAAGGAGGTGAGAATATACAATGGGAAAAAGACAGTCTCTTCAGCAAGTGGTGTTGGGAAAGTTGGACAGCTGCATGTAAACCAATGAAATTAGAACACACCCTCTTACCATATACAAAAATAAACTCAAAATGGCTTAAAGACTTGAACATAAGACATAACACTATAAAACTCCTAGAAGAGAATATAGGCAAAACATTCTCTAACATAAATCAAACCAATGTTTTCTTAGGTCAGTCTCCCAAGGCAATAGAAATAAAAACAAAAATAAACAAATGGGACTTAATCAGGCTTTCAAGCTTTTGCACAGCAAAGGAAACCATAAACAAAATGAAAAGAAAACTTACAGAGTGGCAGAAAATATTTGCAAATGATGCGACCAACAAGGGCTTAATTTCCAAAATATACAAACAGCTCATACAACTCAACAACAAAAAAACAAACAGCCCTATCCAAAAATGGGCAGAAGACCTAGACATTTCTCCAAAGAAGACATACAGATGGCCAATAGGCACATAAAAGGATGCTCAACATCGCTAATAATTAGAGAAATGCAAATCAAAACTACAATGAGGTATCACCTCACACCAGTCAGAATGGCCATCATCAAAAAATCTACAAACAATAAATGCTGGAGAGGGTGTGGAGAAAAGGGAACCCTCCTACACTGTTGGTGGGAATGTAAGTTGGTGCAGCCACTGTGGAAAACAGTATGGAGGTTCCTCAGGGAACTGAAAACAGAATTACCATATGATCCAGTAATCCCAATCCTGGGCATATATCTGGATAAAACTATAATTAAAGAAGATACATGCACCCCTATGTTCATAGCAGCACTATTCACAATAGCCAAGGCATGGAAACAACCTAAATGTCCATTGACAGATGAATCGATAAAGAAGATGTGGTACATATATACAGTGGAATACTACTCAGCCATAAAAAAGAACAAAATAATGCCATTTGCAGCAACATGGATTCAACTAGAGATTATCACACTAAGTGAAGTAAGAAAGAGAAAGACAAATGCCATATGATACCACTTATATGTGGAACCTAAAATATGACACAAATGAAC